>NC_026003.2:14539860-14560772 GCF_000442705.2 Elaeis guineensis | reverse complement strand
CCCTCCCTTTTTTCCTCTCCTCTTCCCTTTCTCCCCTGGCCAAGGCCTCCCCGCCGGCCCACCGACTTTGTCGAAAATCAGTCGCAAAAGTCTCCTATTTTCTGAATTTTTCTTTGATTTTGCCGCCGTTCTCCCTTCGCTGCCGGCCGTCCGCTGCTGGCACCGTCGGCCGCACCCTACCGCCCATCGTCGGATCTCCGATCATGCCACCGGCGATTCCTTGCTCTCGATTGTCGGCCGTCGCTGTCGGATCTCTGGCCATGCTGCCATCATTGTCAGAGTCGAGCCACCCTCTAATCCTTCCCTGTTTCAGCCAAGGGAGGCCGCGGGAAGAAAAGAAAAGAAGAAGGAAGAAGAAGAAGAAAAGAAAAGAAAAAGGAAAAAGAAAAAGAAAAGAAAAAGGAAAAAGAAAAAAAAAGTGAAGTGAAAAATAAAAATAAAATAAATAAGAAGAAGAAGAAGAGAGAAAAATTTTCTCTCTCTCCTCTCTCTACCTTCTCTCTCCAGTTTCTCTCTATAGATTCTCTCTCTAGACTTTTTCTCTCTCTTTATGGATTTTATCTCTCTAGTGTCTTTTTCTCTTTGATTTTCATCACGGATCCTAGAATAAATTTGAAATAAAAATATGATAATTTGAGTTTGCTCCAAAATTTGTGCGGTAGATCTGATCTCAGTTCGATCCTATTCGAAATTTGTAACACTTGATTCTTATTAAGTCATCCCTGATAGGACCTCTGATGATCTCGATCATGATTGCCTCATCGGAAGGATACGAAGGTTTCTCTCTTCACTTTTTCTCCACTTTCTCTCTCTAAAATTTTTTCTCTCTTCATGAATTTTCTCTCTCTAGAAGTCTTATAGACCAATAGAGGATCCTGATACATAGAATAAGTCTTAATTTTGGTTTAATCCTAAGAGAGGTCCTCGATCTGTGTTATTAGGATCGATTATCGGTAATTTTTTCTATATATGATTTTTATATTTGATCAGGGTTATGAAGAGATGATTGTCTGCATATGATATTGAGTGGAATATTTTATTAAAGAAATTCATAAATCAAAGAAGAACATTGATTTTTGGTGCTTGGATCAGTCACCGATAAAGGTAAGAATCCCTGTACATGATCACCATTATAAATATGCTATTTTACTGTTGGTCTTGCATTATTGGTTTTGCATCGTCGGATTTGAGATCGATGAATTTATTATACCTGAGATACTGTTATTTGATTTTTGAGCATGAGTATGTTATGTCAATATATATATATATCAGAGATTGATGGCATGATTATACATATCTGAATTGATCATAATGCAAGTCGGAATTGATTTGATGAAATCAACACAAAATGATTAAATAAAAAGAAAGAGATATATGGTATGGACTAGCCTTGTCATATGGGACAGCTCCCACTAGCTTACAGGTGGATCAGCCGGCCAGGAGCTCATGCCTGGGACAGCCTGCCAGGAGCTTATGCCTGGGACAGTCTCTCACGGGCTTCCGTACGTGGGACAGCCGGTCAGGAGCTCATCCTGGGACAGTCTTGAAAGGCTTTTTTAAGTAGATTCGATCCGGATGATGACTGAGGTATAGACTTGGATAGTCCAGAGCCAGAAAGAAAATGTTAAGAATCATGTGATTATGAAAGGAGAAATGAAAGATAAGACATGAAATAATTGTTGAATAAAAGGGTTTCACCTGTTAATATATGATGATGCATCTATTTTAACAAGACAGAAAATTTATGGATGTTTGCATTATTCTGGACATTGAATATGAGATTTTATATTTTATTGCTTATTCTTATTTTCAGATTATATTACTATATCAGTGTGATATGAAAATTCTTACTGGACTGTAAAGCTCACACCCTTTCATCTTTCTTTTCTTCTCAGAGATACAGGACGTTCATGATTGGCTATGGCTTAGATTTATGGGTGAACAGATGGATAGATAGAGTGTCATAGTACCTGATCAGAGGATTAAAAAAAATTAATTTGTAATTATGTAAGGTTTTACCAAATTATTATTGAGATTAATTGTTATGGATGTTAAGATTGTAATGATTTATTTTGGCCTTGCATATTTTTTAGGGCTTGCTCTAAGGAGTGTGCGGCATCAGTATCCGACCCGGTGTTGGGTTTGGGGGTGACAGTAGCCATCCCAAAAAGCCCAGTTATAAGTGAACCACAGTATACTTGCATATTAACGTTTGGAACCAGAGTCATAATAGCAGTAAAGATCAGTTGAATGCAGGTAAAATTCCAAGGAAGTATCCGAGTATATAGAAGCAACCATCACATTGAAGCACCAGAACCAGATAACAGCAGTGAAGATATGATAAACACTTAATTTAAGTCATTTAAAGTAAAAAATATATTTAATTTATTTTATTTATTAAGAATTTGATACTTCTTTTTATGTTTTACAGGAAAGATGATCGCCGATACAAAGAGTCCGATTCATAGATCAAAAAAACTCAAGTTTGAAAAAATTTGGATTAAAATAAAATTAAAATAAAAAAGGATGCATATGGTATTATAGAAAATGAAGATACTATACAAGGAATCCAAAAGGATATAAATGTCATTGTGAAGAATAAAAGTTTCTTTTTGGAATACAAAAAAGTTGTTTCACGTGGAATACTCCTGGGCGAGCGCGGGGCACGGGGTGGCGGGCATTGGCGTGGGTGTGGGCGCGCGGCGAGCGGGCGCGCGGCAGATGGGTTCGCAGAGAGTTTTTGATGGCGGTCGAACAGATCTTATTAAAAAAAAAATTAATATTTAGAAATATTTTGAGATGAAAGATTTGTATTTTCTTTAGTCCCACATCAGAAAATCATGTAAAACTCCTCCCTCCTAACACCTATAAAAAGATTTTTGTACTCCCATTGGAGGAGAAGCCCAGAAATTCTTCTAGAGCCTTGCATAGAGGAATAGAAAGGGACTACTTCATGAGCAGCTAGGCTAGCAGTCTCGGGAGTGGAGAAAAAATTTTGTAACGACACAGAGATGGTTTATTATTCTAAACTTTCTTGTATTTCTTTATATGCAATAAAGATTATGCTTTTTATTTAAATCGTCATGATTCTTTATTTGCTCTCCTTCATATGCTTTTATTTATGCTTTATTGTTAGATTAATATTAGGAACAACTTTTACTTTCCGAAGACGCGCGTGATCTACGGATACGGGGCGTGCCGAGGAAAGAAGAGTTGTTTACCTAGTACTTTCCGGAGACGCGCCGTGATCTACGGGTACGAGGCGTGCCGAGAAAAGACAGTATTTTTCCTAAGATTAATCGCATCTATTTTAAGAGATACAACTCTGCTAGTGCAAAATTAATTCAAAACTCCTGAGTTCTTTATTTCCTAATTACATCAATTTTAAGATAATTTATTTTCTAAATCAAAAACAACGCTTCTTTCTTTTATTTTGCAATCTCAACTTAGCCCAAGATCCCTGAGGATACGATCTCGACTCATCCTACCTACGTAGTGAGTAGAGTTATTTTTGGTGCTATCAACGACTACGCATCAAATTTTGGCGCCGTTGCCGGGACCTTGGCACGGTTGAAATAAAAAAAAAAAAGCCACTGACATTTCATAACACTTAACTAAAATAGCGTAACCCCAAATATAAAAATTTCTAACTTGATTGGACACCTTGTTTCTTTGCATTTCATCTCCATAATTAACTTTAAGGGCGCAACCCATTAACTAAGATAAGGTGGGGATTTGATCACCCTTCCTTGGCCCACAAATCACTCCCTTGTATTTGCATAACGTAGACCTTAATCTAAAATCAACTAGATGTCAGCCCTAGAAATTTCGAGCTCAATAGGATAAGAAAGCTCTAGAGTTGAACCGAGTGCAGATTGGTTAATTGCTCGGTGTCTAAGGCAAGTGGTTAAAGAAAGTGGTTTTCAATTGGTTCCGTTGACTGACCTGGCCAACTCAGTTGGTGTCTAAAGAAAGCAACGAGCAAGGAACCTCCCACATCTTACGCTTACCTGGCCGAGTCAGTTAGTCAGTCTTGAGCTTGGAGTGCTCAAAGGCGGTCTTGAAAGTTAGGAGCTGTCTAGATCTAAGTTAACCTTAGGATAGAGAGTCTATGATTGTTTAAGTTGACTGCAATTAACATCTAAACATTAACTAATTTCTTCCTTTTCATAGATTTAAGATTCTTAGGTTCTTCTCTTTAGATTTTCTTCATTCTTTTCTCACTTTATTATAAAAATATATATTATAAAAAAAAAAATTTTTGTGTTTGCTCTACAGTATAATTGTAAGGTGTATGCTTGGCCGTAGATCGTTACGACCAGAAATCCAACCTTTTGATCCAGAAATAGAAAGAACCTTTAGAGCCAACAGACGTAAAAATATGGACCGAAATCAGGAGAATGATCCACCCAAGCAATTGAAGGAGTATTTTACTCCTTCCACATATACCTACTCTCCTTGTATTCAAGTACCCCCTGTGGAGGCCACTCAATATGAAATTAAGTCCAGTATAATCCAAATGTTACCTTCATTTTATGGACTTAGTAACGAGGACCCTTATAAACATCTTGAAGAATTTCTTGAGATATGCTCAACTGTCAAAATTCATAACTTCTCCGATGATGCTCTTAGGTTAAAATTATTCTCTTTTTCACTTAAGGACAAAGCCAAATACTGGCTACATACTTTAGATTCCATGACTATATCAACCTGGGATCAGCTGCAAGGAGAGTTTCTCAAGAAATATTTTCCCATAGGAAAAACTAATCAAATAAGGAAAGCCATAACTAGTTTTTCCCAATTAGATGGAGAAATGTTTCATGAAACATGGGAGAGATTAAAGGACCTTATTAGAAAATATCCCCACCATGCTGTACCCAAGTGGCAGTTAATCCAATGTTTTTATGATGGGCTCTCTGAAAGACATCGACAAATGGTCGATGCATCATGCAGTGGGACATTCATGCTGAAAAGTGAGGATGAGGCATGGCAACTGTTTGAAATTTTAAGTGAAAATTCATTACATCATATGTCTGCCTCTATTAGAGATAAACCCATGTTAAACCCAAAGAGAGGTGGAATATATGAAGTAGGAAATGCCATAGATATCCATCATAAGATAGATGAACTGTCCCAAAAATTAGATCGTCTTCTAAATACTGGACAATCCCCGATTCCACCTAATCCAATCCAAGAAGTTTGTGCATTGTGTGCAAGTTCGAACCATTTTGTTAGTGAATGCCCAGCCGCACCTCAATTTCTTGAGTTTGTGCACGAGCAGGTTCAGCAAGCTCAAGTCCAACAAGCTCGCAGATCAGGAAACGATCCATATTCGAACACTTATAACCCCGGCTGGAGAAACCATCCAAATTTTTCCTGGAGACCACAACCAGTGGTTGGTCCTGCCGCACCTCGACCTCAATATCAGGACCCAACATATAGGCATGGACCATACCATCAATTTCAAAATATTCCTCAACCGTCTACTACTGGTCACAGCTCAGCTTTTGAAGAAAAAATTCTAAAAATACTAGAACGATTAGAAGTCAACACTCAGACCTTTAACTCCCACACACAATCCATTGCTAAGCTAGAGACCCAAATAGGTCAACTAACGACTGCATTCAGTAGGAGGGAAGGAGGAAAATTACCTAGCCAACCCGAGAGCAACCCAAGAGGGCAATTTGTGATTGAGAGTTCTAATACCCCAGAAGCTTTTTCTGAACATGCCAAATCAATCATGACCCTGAGAAGTGGGAAGGTCATTGAACACACTAGTAAAACCAATGAGACCGACCCTAAACCTCTAACCGAATCCAAATCACCCAAGAACAAGGAGGACCTGAAAATAAAGAAGGAACCAACTGCACCGGAATCATCTTACTTGCCTAAAGCCCCATTTTCGGATGTCCTGAAAGCCCCTATTCCTGCAGATAAGAAGGGAGAAAACTCGATGAGATGTTGGAACTGTTTAAGCAAGTCCAAATTAATCTTCCCCTTCTAGATGCAATCAAACAGGTCCCTGCTTATGCCAAATTTTTGAAGGATTTGTGCACCCAAAAACGTAAATCTAGATCACAAATCCCAAAGAAAGTACGCCTCACTGAACAGGCTAGTTCTGTCTTCCAGCATGCCACTCCTCCAAAGCTTAAGGACCCAGGAGCCCCCATCATTTCCTGTGTTATAGGAGATTATCACATTGAAAAAGCTCTTCTGGATTTAGGGGCAAGTGTGAATCTTTTACCTAGTTCGGTATATGAACTTTTTGGATTCGGAGAACTGAAACCCACATCAGTCACACTGCAGTTAGCCAACAGATCAATTAAGGAACCACGTGGAATGCTTGAGGATGTCTTGGTCAAGGTAGATGAATTTTATTTTCCAGTTGATTTTCTGGTTCTCGATATGGAATTAAGTGGCAACCCCAGACAAACTTTTATTATCTTAGGACGACCCTTCCTAGCTACGGCAAATGCATGCATTAATTGTAGGACAGGAGTCATGGACGTATCGTTTGGGAATAAGAAACTAAGACTGAATGTGTTTGGTGCTTCTCAAGGACCATCAATGGATAGTTGCTTCGAAGTAGATACACTAGAAGATATTATAGAAGATGCAACACCCATAATTTTAGCACCAGACCCCTTAGATACTTGCTTGGCTTACTTTGGAGTGTATGACTTTGAGAAATATATGAAAGAAGTTAACATCTTGTTGGATATACCACACGATAAATCCACTCCTCCATGGACAATCAAGTATGAGCCATTGCCCACATTAGCCAGTACACCAATAATCCCATCTTTAGAATCACCACCTACATTAGAATTGAAACCCCTTCCTGCTACGCTCAAGTATGTATTTCTAGGACTCAATGACACCCTCCCGGCAATCATTGCATCAGACTTGACCCTTAATCAGGAAGCACAATTGGTTGGTATTCTGAAGGAACATAAAGAGGCTATCGGTTGGTCCATTGCCGATTTAAAAGGAATTGACCCCTCCATTTGCATGCACCATATTCATTTTGAGGAACATGCCAAACCCCATCGAGATATGCAGAAGAGATTGAACCCAAACATGCGTGAAGTAGTGAAGAAAGAGGTGGTAAAGTGATTAGATGCTGAAATCATCTACCCCATATCCGATAGTAAATGGGTCAGTCCCACTCAAGTAGTACTAAGAAATCAGGTATTACTGTGGTTGAGAACGAAGAAGGTGAACTACTTCCAACTCGCATATCATCTGGATGGCGAGTATGCATAGATTATAGAAAACTGAATGCCGTTACTAGGAAAGACCATTTTCCATTGCCCTTCATCGACCAAATCCTAGAACGGTTAGCAGGACAAAGTTTCTACTGTTTTCTTGATGGTTATTCAGGGTACAATCAAGTACCTGTATTTCCGGATGATCAAGAAAAGACTATCTTCACCTGCCCCTATGGCACCTTCGCTTTTCGGCGTATGCCATTCGGGCTCTGCAATGCACCCGCTACATTTCAACGTGCATACTGGCCATTTTTTCGGATATGGTGGACAAATGTCTTAAAGTTTTTATGGATGATTTTTCTGTGTTTGGAACCACCTTTGAGGATTGTCTCCATAATCTTTCCAAAGTTCTTAAACGGTGTATGGAGACAAATCTTGTCCTAAGTTAGGAAAAGAGCCATTTCATGATGTGGAAAGGAATTGTATTAGGACATATTATTTCTGAAAGAGGGATCGAGGTAGATAAAGCCAAAGTTGAGGTCATTTCAAAACTACCACCTCCTACTTCGGTCCGACAAATACGATCCTTCTTAGGTCATGCCGGATTTTATAGACGCTTCATCAAAGACTTTAGCAAGATTTCAAGACCCTTGTGCAATCTGTTGGCCAAGGATACACCATTTGTCTTTGATGAAGACTGTTTGAAAGCATTCAACACATTACGAACAGCCCTGACAACAGCACCCATAATAAAATCCCCTGACTGATCCATTCCATTTGAGATTATGTGTGATGCCTCTGACTTTGCAATAGGTGCCGTCTTAGGCCAAAAAATCAATAAGGAGCCACATGTGATCTATTATGCTAGCAAGACTCTTTCCGATGCCCAATTAAACTACACCACAACAGAAAAAGAGCTACTAGCAGTAGTGTTCGCCCTTGAAAAATTTCGCTCATATCTGTTAGGGTCTAAGGTTCTAGTTTACTCTGATCATGCGGCTCTGAAACATCTCCTCTCAAAGAAAGATACTAAACCGCGTTTGATCAGATGGATCCTTCTTTTACAAAAATTTGATCTGGAAATCCGAGATAAGAAGGGTTCTGAGAATGTGGTAGCTGATCACATCTCCAGGATCTAGTTGAACACACGATAGGCATAGATGAGGTCAAAGAAAAATTTTCTGACGAACAACTTTTCGCAATCTCCTCTAGCCGTCCTCCATGGTTTGCCCATATTATCAATTACTTGTCAACAGGACAAGTACCTTCTCACTGGACAAAACAAGAAAAGGATCGATTTTTCTCGCAAATTAAACATTATTTCTGGAAAGAACCTGAACTATTCAAATACTGTCCTGACCAAGTTATTCGCCGTTGTATCCCCGAGAGTGAATTCCAAAGCATTCTCACTTTTTGCCATTCTTCGGCATGTGGGGGATATTTTAGTGGAAGAAAAACTGCAGCAAAAGTGCTGCAGAGTGGGTTTTATTGGCCAACACTTTTCAAGGATGCACATGAATTTGGCCGAAGTTGTCTGCGATGTCAGCAAACAGAAAATTTATCCAAGAAGGATATGATGCCGCTGACCCCCATTTTAGTAGTAGAAATCTTCGATGTTTGGGGGATTGATTTCATGGGACCTTTTCCAGCCTCATTTAGATTTGAATATATTCTGGTGGCAGTTGATTACGTATCAAAATGGGTAGAGGCAATAGCTACACAGACTAATGATAATAAAATTGTAATTAGTTTTATCCAACGAAACATCATTAGTCGATTTAGCTTTCCAAGGGTGATCATTAGTGATGGGGGGACTCATTTTACGAATAAACATTTTGAAGCACTTATGAAAAAATATAATATTTCACACAAAGTGGCCACACCATATCACCCCCAAACTAATGGTCAGGTAGAGGTGTCAAATAGGGAGATTAAACATATCCTAGAAAAGATGGTTAGGCCCGATAGAAAGGATTGGTCTCTTCGCTTAGACGATGCATTATGGGCTTACCGTACTGCTTTTAAAACACCCATAGGAATGTCTCCTTATCGCCTTGTATTCGGAAAAGCTTGTCATTTGCCGGTGGAATTGGAACATCGTGCATTTTGGGCCATACGGCAATTTAACTTTGATATGAAAAATGCAGGTTCCAATAGGAGACTCCAATTAAATGAACTTGAAGAGCTACGCAATGAAGCGTATGAGAGTGTCAAAATTTATAAGGCTCGAACTAAAGCATACCATGATAAATTTATTGCACGAAAAACATTCGAGCCCAATCAAAAAGTTTGGCTCTTCAATTCTAGGTTGCGTCTGTTTCTGAAAAACTTCGCTCACGTTGGGACGGACCTTTCATTGTAACTCAGGTATTTCCTCATGGAGCTATAGAACTCAAAAATCCTAAACAGGGGAACACTTTTAAAGTGAACGGTCAGCGATTGAAACCTTACATAGATGGAATTAGTGATGGAGAATTAATTGAATCTGTTGATTTAGTGGATCCAAAACCGCCATAATACTCAATTCAGTCTGGTTGAAGACGTAAAATTTAGTGCTTGTTGGGAGGCAATCCAACGATTTCATATTTTTTTACTTTACCGCAGCTGCAAGAATTTAGAACAAGAGCCTATTAATCAATGAAGCTATCTTCAACTTCCGAAGCAAAATTATCCCAGGTGCACTCTCTCCTTTTATTTTCTTTGCTTTCCTACTCCATTGAGGACAATATAGATTAAGTTGGGGGGGGAGGAAATTAATCAAATCCTCGAGTATGGTCAGAAATAATTAGTTTTGTGTATCCAAATTTTATTTTGATTAAGAGTCAATTAGGTATCCTAAACAATGAATGATTAATGGTCAAGATAATTTTAGAGATACTGAGGAATAAATTATTAAGAAAATCCAATGAATGGTAGGATTTTGACTAGACCAAATTTTAGGAGTAATTCTACAACCCTCTTCTTACTGATCTCAATAAAGAATCTGCTTCATGAGAAATTGGGTGGAAAGATCGAGGTATGCAAAAATTCTCCTTAAAATTTACTTAAAAAAAAAAAAAAGAAAAACAGCATTGGTTTCCTACTGAGTAACCGAGCCCTTTCGCCTAAGTAAGCGTTGTGGTTCGCGTAAAAAGATAGGCAATGTTAAAAAAAAATAAAAAATAAAAAAATATTAAGGGGACTAAATTGCAAGAAGATAATAAACCTCTTTCCTATTAAGTTAGAAGATTTAAAGAGTAAAGTGGAGAGTTGGTGAAAGAAAAGCTCTGAAATTTCTTTAGTTAATACTCAGCCACTAATTGGGTCAAATTGATAATCCAATGAAATATCTCTTTAATGGTCTGACCAAGTATCATCTACCTTTTGGGATGCCTAACCTAATTTTTGATTCAAGACCGAGTCAGTACACAATGCTGATATATCTATTTTACTCGAGGACGAGCAAAATTCAAGTTGGGGGGGTGTGATAAACACTTAATTTAAGTCATTTAAAGTAAAAAATTATATTTAATTTATTTTATTTATTAAGAATTTGATGCTTCTTTTTATGTTTTACAGGAAAGATGATCGTCGATACAAAGAGTCCGATTCATAGATCAAAAAGACTCAAGTTTGAAGAAATTTGGACTTAAAATAAAATTAAAATAAAAGAAGAATGTATATGGTATTATAGAAAATGAAGATACTATGCAAGGAATCTAAAAGGATATAGATGTCATTGTGAAGAAACAAAAGTTTCTTTTTGGAATACAAAAAAGTTGTTTCACGTGGAATACTTCTGAGTGCGAGTGGGCGGCGAGTGCGCGCGCGTGAGCGCGTGGACGCGGGGCGGACGCGGCGCGGATGCGGCGTGGGCGCGAGCGCGGGCACGGGTGCAGCATCGTGCCGGTGTGGGCGCGCGGCGAGCGGGCGCGTGGCAGACGGGTTCGCAGGAAGTTTTTGATGGCGGTCGAACAGATGCTTATTAAAGAAAAAAATTAATATTTAAAAATATTTTGAGAGGAAAGATTTGTATTTTCTTTAGTCCCACATCGAAAAATCATGTAAAACTCCTCCCTCCTAACACCTATAAAAAGATTTTTGTACTCCCATTGGAGGGAGAGCCCAGAAATTCTTCTAGAGCCTTGCATAGAGGGATAGAAAGGGACTACTTCATGAGTAGCTAGGCTAGCAGTCTCGGGAGTGGAGAAGAAATTTTGTAACGACACAGAGATGGTTTATTGTTCTAAACTTTCTTGTATTTCTTTATATGCAATAAAGATTATGCTTTTTATTTAAATCGTCATGAGTTCTTTATTTGCTCTCCTTCATATGCTTTTATTTATGCTTTATTGTTAGATTAATATTAGGAACAACTTTTACTTTCCGGAGACGCGCCGTGATCTACGGATATGGGGCGTGCCGAGGAAAGAAGAGTTGTTTACCTAGTACTTTCCGGAGACGTGCCGTGATCTACGGGTACGGGGCGTGCCGAGGAAAGATAGGTATTTTTCCTAAGATTAATCGCATCTATTTAAGAGATACAACTCTGCTAGTGCAAAATTAATTCAAAACTCCTGAGTTCTTTATTTTCTAATTACATCAATTTTAAGATAATTTATTTTCTAAATCAAAAACAATGCTTCTTTCTTTTATTTTGCAATCTCAACTTAGCCCAAGGTCCCTGAGGATACGATCTCGACTCATCCTACCTACGTAGTGAGTGGAGTTATTTTTGGTGCTATCAACGACTATGCATCAGGTAACTTTGACACACCACTTCTGTATTATCATTTGGTTTATTATTTCTATGAATTCTTGATTATTTTATGATTCACTTAATAATCTAATTTGACTTTTTATTTGATTGATTTCTATTTTTAGGAGATTGATCTCAATTTGAAGATCTTGAATTGATAAATATTTCTTTTTTTCTGGTTCAAATCTTTTTAAAATATTATTTAAGTTGTAAGTTGGTTTTATGTTCTTTGTGAAACTTTCTCCTGATATAGTTTCTTTAAGTTTTGATAGATATTCTTTTCTTTGTTCAGGATCTTCTATTTTATCAATAAATTTTAATAGTAAATGTTGTTCTTTTGTAATTACATAATTTTTTTTTTTACTTTCTTGATCGGATCTTGATGATTCAGTATCATTTTCAAGGTTCTGAGAGCATTCAGATCCTAATTCTAATCCTGATTCAAGGAGTAAAATTTTTGGTTGAGTTTTTATTGACTTTAAAAGTTTTGATTCATCAATTTCTAAGTTATTAATTTTTTCTTTGATTTTGCAATTATTACTAAAATATCCCATTTTGTCACATTTATAGCAGATAAGTGGTGGTTTATTTCTTTTATTTTTCAAAGATGATCTAGGCCATTCCTTAGGATTTTGAGTTTTTTCTTTGTAGCAATTCTTACAAATTTTCTTAATTTTTTTAGATTTTTGGATTTTGAGTGGTTGAAGGCCAAATTGTTCATAGAAATTTTCTAACTCTCTTTTAGAGCTCAACTTTTCCTTTTTTAATTGTTGTTTGAGTCTTAGATCATTACAGAATAACAATCCTTCTTCATTTATGATGTTGATAAGATCTCCATATGTTCATTTGTCATAAGAAATCCTACCATTATTTTGATTTCTAAGTTTGGTTCTGATTTTCTCAGAGAATACTGAAGGGAGTCCTGCAATGAATTTTTCTTTCCAAAAAGACTGGTTGCAGTCTTCTCTAGTCATTACTTGGGATAGAACAATATCTTTGTACCATCTAAAATCTTGTAATTTTTTGTACCTCAGGTTTGATAAAATTTCTGTAGTTCTATCTCTTAATTTTGAGGGATCACCTAAAAAATATTTGGCAGTTGCAAAAATAAGGATTGGAACAGCATCTTGAATATCTGCTCCATCCTCATCTTTGAGGATTATTTCATCTGCAATTTTTCGAATGGCCGTGAGGATTTATTCTCGATCAATGTCATCCAAGTAGTGATCCCACCAACCCTTTAATTGATCAGTGAAATCTGCTACTAGATTTTGGACGATAGCATGATCAGATGCATTTTTGGTTTTATAGGCGTTTGACACCATTGTCATTTCTTGAAGTATATTTTGGATACCATATTCGATTATTCCATCTATATTCCATTTATAAATGGTATTAGCCGAATACTGATTTTGGATTATCTGACCTCTTTCTTCTAGAACCAGATCTGGAAGGATAGGTCATGGGTAATATGCTTTTCTAGACTATTCACCTCAATTTGTAATCTTATTTATTTCTAAATTTTTATTTTTTTTCTTCACTTAGGTTTTCAGTATCTGAGGATTCTAAAATTTGTTGGGTTAAAGTGGCGACTAATCTTGATCTAGTAGATTGTTCTAGAATATCTTCTACTCTTTGGAGGCTTACTGCTTGTAATCTCTTATTTATTTCTTCCATAATATCAGTATATAATTCTTTTGGTCGTTTTTTATTTATTTCGAAAGATTTGATAATAGGTAGGAAAACTTTGTCTTGAATTTCAAACTTTTCTTCTTTGATCATTTCTTCTACCCTGATTAATTGATCACCTATAGTTTTAATGTTTTGATTTGTGAAATTATTTTATTCTATGATGTTTTTTATATCTCTACCATTTGGTGTTTCTGGAGGATCAGTCTTTATTTTGAATGAGGAAGCTGTTATCTGGGTTCCTTTAACTGATATTTTAATTTCTTGTAAAGGAGGATGGATTCTTTCAATGATCCTTTCTTTCTCATCTTGCCAAGAAACTATAATTTTTAGATTAAAAAGTTCTGTAACTTTGGTTCTTCTAATTTCTTTACCGTTTCTCAAAATCATATTGACGTCTTTTGAGGTATCTTTTTTTGGATTCCTTTATTAGCTCATACCATTTGAAAAAAAGGTATTTGGGTCCTAATCATTTCTAAGAAAGTGTAGTATTCTGCTTGTAATTTATCTCTCTATTCTTTAGAGTAAGTTTTGAAAAATTTTTTTTTTCCGAAGTTTTCTTGTGAATAAAAATCTTTTTTCATGGTTGATTTATCTATTTTGAATTCAGAACTGATTACATATAATTTTAAGTCTTTTCTATTAGTTATTTGGGAATAAGTAGGAGAGACTGATGGAGATTGAGGTTCTTCATATCTGGATTGAGGAATTTTTGGTTCCAAGTCCACAGTACTTAATTTTGATGGTGAGGGGCTTGAACAATTATGTCTTTATGGATTTATTAGAACTTGGGCAGGCTCTAGCCTATAGCTTGAACTTCTTTGGATTCCTCTTTGAAATTTGATGGAAATATCTCCTTCAAAATTAGTAACGATGGCGTTTAATTTATTTTGTTCTTTTCTAATGGCTGGTACTGTTTTCTTTAGTAACCAGTCGTCAGGTAATTTGATATGATCCCAAACTAGGGTTCTTAGGACGAACACATTTCCTTTACTTAGGTGAACCTGAAAATAATCTGTTGATCCTAGGGTTCTCTTGTTTGTAACTCCTATGTGTTCTAGGATATTTAAGGTTTTATAGTATACTTTGATCATGGTTGCAGCTGGGTATGATCCAAATAACATATTGAAACCATCTAGTTTAACTTCTAATTCTAAACTTCTAAAGATATTTTTATCCTTAGTTTTAATAGTAAGATCTACATTACAATTGAAGTAAATTGGTCCATCAAACAGGCTAGATTCAACCATGTCGAGTAGAGCATCTTGAAAATCAATAAACCTACTATTCTTTAAACACAGAAGGATAGTGTTATTGATTCTTTTTCTAATTAGAGACTTTACTGCGATTTGAACTAAACCTATATGAATAAATTCACATTTGAATTTTTGAGCCGTTTTGACCATTTCCTGAGTTAAAATTGGGATTAACTCATGTTCTTTTTCTATTGAGACAGTAAATTCTATTATTTTGATCTTATTGTCTGGCATGAGCCAGTTTGTAGTTTTGTAGACAGAACTCCTAGAAACTTTTGAGATTATCCATTGATCTAGCTGTTTACCAGAAAGCTTAATTAAAACTTTATCCGAGCTTGTTCCTTCACCATGAGATGAAGAACTAGTAGAGAAGGATCTTGATAAGAAACTTATCTTGGGCTAGAGACTTGTGTTAGTTGCCTTAGGAACTTTAGTCGACTGCCTCAAAAACGATCTTTCTCTCGCAACCTATAAACGGCAAGACATAGCCTTACGACAACCCTATTGCACCACCCTAACCAAGATGAAGGTTCTGATCCAGTGATACTCCTATACTACTTCTCCCTCCCCAGGCTCTGATACCAAGGGGTGGATCAAAACCTGGTGCACCTCCACTATTATCATCATCAAAATCATTTCAAATCAAGCATATGATGCCTATCACTCCAAGAAGCAACAATGTTCAAAACTCTCACGATCCAGGATTCCCACACATTCAAACTACACCAGTACCATCGGAAGGACTACTCCTTTAAGCAAAATCAATATGGTTTTGCCTTGGAAATCAGCACTAAAACGTAGCCACTCCAAATTTTCAAAATACAAAGGTTACGAGCTTTACCACACCACCAACATCACAAGAATATGAGTATACTAAGAACCAAGTATAAGAAGTAGCCAAACAAGCATCATCAACACCACAGAAGTATAAGTTTGATGAAAATTAAGTCCTTCCCAATCCTAACCAATCTTCAATAGCTTTATCTGGTCCACAAGTACAGATCAACTAGGTGCAGAAGATCAATACCACTACACCAACCAGCTCAAAGTTCAGATACAAGTCCACCAACACCCACCAGCACCATAGCTAGCAAAAGAGATAAAACCACCTACACCCATGGTTTCTGCCCCATGGTTCCAACATAAGAATAAAAGTATCAATAGGCATGAAGACTCTTTCCAGCTTCACCCATACCTTTTATCCCAAAACCGTCTTTACCCACAGATTTCGCCACTGGTTTTGATCCAGTTCTACCCCTTGGTATCAGAGCCCGAGGGAGTAGTATAGGAGAGGAACTGGATTAGAACCTTCATCTTCATTAAGGTGGTGCAATAGGGTTGCCGTAAGGTTGTCTTGCCGTTTATAGGCCGCAAGGGAAAGACCGCTTTTGAGGCAGTCGACTAAAGTCCCTAAAGCAACTAACACAAGTCTCTAGCCCAAGATGAGTTTCTTATCAAGATCCTCCTCTACTACTACAAACTGGCTCATGCCAGACAATAGGATTAAAATAATAAAATTTAATAGAAAAAGAACATAAGTTAATCTCAATTTTAACTCAGAAAATAGTCAAAACTGCTTAAAAATCCAAATTTGAATTTATTCATATAGGTTTAGTTCAAGTCGCAGTAAAGCCTCTAATTGGAAAAGGAATCAATAATGCTATCCTTCTGTGTTTAAAGGATGGTAGGTTTATTAATTTTCAAGATGCTCTACTCAGCATGGTTGAATCTAGCCTGTTTGATGGATCAATTAACTTCTATTATAATGCAGATCTTACTATCAAAACTAAGGATAAAAATATCCTTAGAAGTTTAAAATTAAAAGTTAAACTAGACGGTTTCAATATGTTATCTGGATCATATCCAGCTCAATCCATGATCAAAGTATACTATAAAACTTTAAACACCTTAGAATACATAATTGTAAACAAGAGAATCCTAGGATCAACAGATTATTTCGAGGTTGACCCAAATAAAGAAAATATGTTCGTCCCAAGAATCCTAGTTTGAGATCAAATCAAATTACCTGACGACTGGTTACTAAAGAAAGCAGTAACAGTCATAAAAAAAAATAAAATTAGACACCATCATTACTAATTCTGAAGGAGATGTTTCCATCAGATTTCAGAGAGGAATCCAAAGAAGTTCAAGCTATAGGTTAGAGTCTGCCTAAGTTCAAATAAATCCATCAAGATATAATTGTTCAAGCCCCTCATCATCAAAATTAAGTACTGTGGACTATGAATCAAAAATTCCTCAATCCACATACGAGGAACCTCAATCTCCACCAGTCTCTCCTACTTATTCCCAAATAACTTATAGAAAAGACTCAGAATTATATGTAATCAGCTCTAAATTCAAAATAGATAAACCAATCCTGAAAAAAAAAATTATTCACAAAAAAATTTTAGAAAAAGAAATTCTTCAAAACTTACTCCAAAGAGCAAAGATATAAATTACAAGCAGAATACTACACTTTCTTAGAAATGACTAGGACCCAAACATCTTTTTTTCAAATGATATGAGCTAATAACGGAACTCAAAAAAGATACCTCAAAAGACGTCAATATGATTTTGAAAAATAGTAAAGAAATTAGGGCAACCAAAATTACAGAACTCTTTAACCCAAAAATTATAGTTTTCTGACAAGATGAAAAAGGAAGGATCATTGAAAGAATCCATCCTACTTTACAAGCAACTAAAATACTAGTTAAAGGAACTCAGATAACAACTTTCCCATTTAAAATTAAGATTGATCCTCCAAAAACACCAAATGGTAGAGATATAAAAAACATCATAGAACAAAATAATTTCACAAACCAAAATCTTAAAACTATAGATGACCAATTAATCAGAATAGAAGAAATGATCAAAAAAGAAAAGTTTGGAATTCAAGACAATTTCCCCACCTATTTTCAAACCTTTCAAAATAGATAAAAAAAGATCAAAAGAATTAAATACTGATATTGTGGAAGAAATAAATAAAAGATTACAAACAGTAGAAAGCCTCCAAAGAGTAGAAGATACTTCAAAACAATCTACTAGACTAAGATCAGTCGCCACTTTAACCCAACAAATTTTAGAATCCTCAGATACTGAAAACCTAAGTGAAGAAAAAAATTAAAATTTAGAAATAAATAAGATTACAAATTAGGGTGAACAATCCAAATAAGCATATTACCTACGACCTACCCTTCCAAACCTAGTTTTAGAAGAAAGAGGTCAGATAATCCAAAATTAATATTTGACTAATACCATTTATGAATGGAATATAGATAGAATAATCGAATATGGTATCCAAAATATACTCCAGAAAATGACAATAGTATCAAATGTCTATAAAACCAAAAATATACCTGATCATACTACCGTCCAAAATCTAGTAGCAGATTTCACTGGCCAATTAAAGGGTTGGTGGGATCACTACTTGAATGACATTGATCGAGAACAAATCCTCACGGCAGTCTGAAAAACTGCAGATGGAACAATCCTTAAAGATGAGGATAGAACAGATATTCAAGATGCTATTTCCGCCCTTATCTTTGCAATTGCCAAACAATTCCTAGGTGACCCCTCAAAATTAAGAGATAGAACTACAGAAATCTTATCAAACCTGAGGTGCAAAAAATTATAAAATTTCAGATGGTACAAAAATATTTCCTAACCAAAATAATGACTAGAGAAAACTACAACCAGCCTTTTTGGAAAGAAAAATTCATTGTAGGACTCTCTTCAGTATTCTCTGAAAAAATCAGAACCAAACTTAAAAATCAAAATAATGGTACGATTCCCTATGACAAATTAACATATGGAGATCTTATCAACATCATAAATGAAGAAGAATTGTTACTTTGTAATGATCTAAAACTCAAATAACAATTTAAAAAAAGAACAGTTGAGCTTTAAAAGAGAGCTAGAAAATTTCTATGAACAATTTGGCCTTCAACCACTCAAAATCCAAAAATCTAAAAAATTCAAAAAAATTTATAAGAATTGCTACCAAGAAAAAACTCAAAATCCTAAGGAATAACCTAGGTCATCTTTGAAAAATAAAAAAAATAAACCATCCCTCTTTAAACCTAGATCAAGTCAAGCTAGTTGGTCTAAAACCAAACCACCACCTATCTACTATAAATGTGGCAAAATGAGACATTTTAGTAATAATTGCAAAACTAAAGAAAAAATTAATAACTTAAAAATTGATGAATCAAATCTTCTAAAGTCAATAAAAACTCAACTAAAAATTTTACTCCTTGAATCAGGATCAGGATCTAAAAGTTCTCAGAACCTTGAAAATGATACTGAATCATCAGGATCCGATCAAAAAAGTAAAAAAAATATATGTAATTACAAAAGAACAATATTTACTATTAGAATTCATTGATAAAATAGAAGATCCTGAACAAAGAAAATAATATCTATCAAAACTTAAAGAAACTATATCAGGAAAAAGCTTCACAAAGAACATAAAACCAACTTACAACTTAAATAATATTTTAAAAAGATTTAAACCAGAAGAAAAGAAACATTTATCAATTCAAGATTTTCAAATTGAGATCAATCTCCTAAAAACTGAAATCAATCAAATAAAAGGTCAAATTAGATTATTAAGTGAATCACAAAATAATCAAGAATTCATAGAAACAATAAACCAAATGACAATTCAGAAGTGGTGTGTCAAAATTACCCTAGCCATAAGAGAAGATTCAAACTTGATGCAATAGCCCTATTAAACTCCGGAGCAGATTCCAATTGCATCCAAGAAGGGTTGATACCAACAAAATACTTTGAAAAAATAAAAGAGAAACTAAGCACTGCTAGTGATTCAAAATTTAAAATTAAATACAAATTAACAAATGCAATGGTTTGCAACAATGATGTTTGCATCAATACCATAAAAGACCTAAATCAATTAGTAATTTTAGGAACTCCTTTCCTCAATAAGATTAAATCATTTTATATAGATGAAAAAGAAATTACAGCAAAATTCTTAGGACAAGACTTAGTTTTTCAATTTATTAATTCTTTTTATCAAAATTCTCAAATCAATACAATAAGTCAAAATAGGCCTATCAAGCAAAAAAGACTCGAATATTGAGAAAAAACTCAAGATATCTTATTTTCTGAACTCCAAAATATCATCCTTAACAAAATTCTCTAGCTCAATGAGATCAGAGAAATTCTGAATACTCTCCATAAATATCTTATAATGGACTGGTGTTGGCCCAAACTTATGATCCCAGAAATAAATATCCGTCCCTCTAAAGTCATAATTAGAGCATTGTACAAAGGACTAATGAAATATACCATTGTAGATTATGCCCATCTGACCAATATGTTTTCTGGAATTATATCAACTATGTTACAACAACTAGAAAAAGATAATAGATCATTAAATATAATAATCTATAGTAGAATTGAAGAAAGAAAAATAACAGATATCAATTATCCCTTTAAAATCTTCTATATTACAAAATTCCCAAAAAAAGATTATGACCGCTTCATAAGGGATAACCCTTTCAAAATTATTAAAAACTTTGATATGGATGACTATTTACTAATTAACTATACCGATGTCTTTTGGGAAGCCAAAAAATTCCAAAATAACAAATGTTGGACTAATGGAAGGATATAAGTAGCAACAAACTTACCTATAACTTACTAGAAAAAGCAGAAAAATGGGATATCCTATTAAATTTAAAAAATTATCCTATACAAAATTCAAGAAAAATTTCACATACAAAGGATTTTTATGTAAAAAAGATTTCTTTTTGAATTTTTTACACCAACTTTTACAACCTCTGCCAAACAAACTATCTTTCCAAGAAAAAAAGAGGAATACAAAGCAAATTCCATCTAAAAGTCACCCAAACCTATCCACAAAATCCAAGCACTTCTATCAAAAGGAAGACAACAGTCAGATTCCATGAACATTGCCAAAACAGGAGCCAAGAAGTGACTCTCCATTAATTAGCAAAAAACAAAAAGCTATCCTTCAGAAAGCAATAACCAAGTACT
>NC_026003.2:14322360-14534860 GCF_000442705.2 Elaeis guineensis | reverse complement strand
AATAGATAAAATATTTAGTCTTTTAGATAGAAACAATTAGTGTCAATTTTATTAGATCTTTGACTCTTCTTTCCCAATTCAGTCGTAGGTGTCCCAAATATCATGGGATCTTGAATACCCACTGAAAATCCTACCTAATTTGACTGTAACAAATCTTCTAATAGATGGATCTCATAGATTTCAAAATACATCATTTAGGAATTAGATAAATATTCAAGTTTTTAGTAACTACTATACGATTTGCTATTATATTATTGGTTCTGTTTTATTGTGGAAACCATAGGTCAGGGATTTGAGGGAGAGAATAATAGTTTCAAAGTCATGACAAAGGAGAGAAGGGGGGGCAAAAGAAAAAAAAAAAACCTATAGAGCTGTTGCACAAAACAAATAATAAGATATGTTCCTTATGTCTCTCACTTTCATCTTTCATTTCAACCCATCTCTTCTAGGGCTTTTATTCCATTAGCTTTTTGTCAAGTTCAAAAACTTTAATATACAAGCATATTCTCTTAGTTTTGAACGATATCTATTTAGAATTTCATTATTGAAGCACATCCATATGATCTTAAGAACAATTCATGTTATATCATTTATTTTCTTAATAGTATTTATAATCTCTCTCTTTCACAAAAACAACCTTTCTATATGCAGGATAAGGCTGCATACATCTGACCCTCACCAGACTCTATAGTGGCAAGAGCCTCATGCACTAAGACACCTTTTTATTTGTAACCCTATCTCTTTGATCCTTTGTGTAGGTTTTGTTAATAAAGTTACTTTTCTATGGAAATAGGAGGAGAAAAACTCCCTCCAAACCTTTATTAGAAGAATAATAGAGTTAGCTATTAGTGTTTCTACCACGGAGATCATGCTGATCTTTGCTTTTGAACTCTTAATTTTCCACCTAAATATCTTAAATGAAATCAGGAGGGAACATCAACCATTTAGCTTCAAAAGCTAAGTCGTTGATATTGAAATTAACATAAAAAAAAATAATCTTCCTAATAAGGTTAGCTGCTCTTAGATCTTCATTTTGTAATCTCACCATTTATCTTTTGTTAGTGATTGAAATACACCAGATACTTTCCAAAAAATTGAAATAGTTCAGTTTGGGTTGCTGGTGTGCCAAATCGATCTGGTCAATCACGAGACCCAAATCAATCAGGAGATAGGGTTCGGTGTGCCTTAGTAAAAGGACTTAAAATTTCTAACAAGATGATAATATTGCAATGCAAAAAAATTAAAAGAAGGAAGTAATAACTCATAGGTAGAAAACCAAAAGAGGTTTAATTGCATCAAAAGATTACAGGTACTTGACTACAGGACAGATATTCCCCAAGATGGGATTGTTGTCATGCAAGAGAATAGAAACATAACACAAAGTTCATGCATCCACCCAAGGAACTATCATCATGGTTGAAGGTAATGGTCAGAAATTGTGCAGAGCGGGCCAGATCGAGGCTTGAGTCTTCCCTTTTAAACCTGATGGCTTTTTAAAAATCTAAGTAATATGGATGATAATTGCAATTTATCTGATTAACTACTATATCTTCTACAAATATTGTCAAGCACAATTTCAATATATATTTTTATTGCTGAATGTTTGTAATTTTGTACTATTGGATCAATGATAAAATACTGTCCAAGACTGATAACCAATTCCCAAAACAATGGAGACAGATACAGTGGGGAGGAAAAAGAAAAGAATATATGCAGGCAGCCTGCTGCATACAACAGCAGATTCGTCAAAATTCATATGCTGAAATCTTAAAGAGAGAAATTTCAAGACTGCGATTTATAGTCAATTCAGAAATTTGAATTTTAGGCCATCTTTGAAGGAAAAAGAGAAAAAGAAATTCCAGCTCTCCATATACGTAACTTACCACACCAACATTAACAGGGAAGACAAAACAAAAGAAAAAGTACATTCTGACGCAATTAGAATAACCCAACTGAACTCATTTTCCCGGGAGAGAGGAGGGAAAAAAAAAAAAACTGAACTCATGACATGTAACTAACAAGATCCATATGATCAAATTCGATTGAGTTCAAAAGATCTAATTAAGTGATTTTAACTACACAAGAAAGAAATCCAAGAGCGGTGAGTTGGTGGGTACCTGGAAGGGACGTTGGAGGTGGAGGAGAAGAAGGCGGCGGAAGCCCACGCGTGCTGGGACCGGATCTGGTACTCCCTCAACTGCTCCGCCAGATTCGACCGCGTTATCATCCCGAGATCTCTTCCCCTTCTTTTCGGTTCCTTCTCTTTTTACTTTTCTCGATTACGTATGATCGATCGCGTTTTGTTGGAGAGAAGAAAAGAGATGGAAGGAGCCGAACGCGATAGCAGTTTACGGCCGACGGTAGCTCGGAAGATATTTCAAATTCGAGCCCTCGGATATCGGAATGGAGGTTTTGGAGATCTCCCCCAAAAGTGACCAGGAAAGGAACGTCGTGCCGTGTCAACGTTGGGAAATTAATGGGCCGGTAACCTGATCCAAATCTGATCCGAAATTTAGGTTTGGAATCTATGAGGTTGGGACTGGATTTAGAAAATCTATAACTCAATCTCAGTTTATACATTTATACATACATGCCAGCATGTATATACATGTATCTACATGTATACTTATGCATAGGATAGCTTCAAGGTATGCTGAATTTTGGGACACATATATATACCATAAGGCGAATAGTGTCACATATTGGATAGTTTCTTACATGGTACAGCATCCCTGTTTTATAGATTAATTCTGTATATGTTTCTTTTCTATTTCTTAACATTTTATTTTTTAATTTTGTAGGATGTGGATTGATTTTGTATCTCTTTCTTTTCTGCTTCATAACATTTTATTTTTTAATTTTGTAGGATGTGTTCATGCTAAAATGGTATGATTCTTCCATCCTATCAAGAGAGTGAAAGTAGGGGAGGCTAAGCTGTAACAAGAATTGTTGTTGTTGGAATTTTAAAACCCTTGAGTCTCAGTCTACTAAAATCTCTACTAAAACCTCAAGCTGGTCAAAACGGTCCAGCCAATTGAGACTAGGCTAAAGTTGCTATAGCAAGATAAGACCAAGCTTAAAACTGGTTCTTTGAAAAACAAAAAAGGCTAGGTGCGACTATTTATATCCAAACTCAAGTCCCTTCTCGCATGCAACATCTGATATTGCAAACCAATCCCTAAACCATAGATTATCTAGATTATGTAAATTAAGGAATGATAGGCAAGTGCCTAAAAGATTAGGCAAGTATATGACATGATGTAAGATAGAGACAAGAAGCAGCAGCTCAGCCCAAATATTATATCGATTAACCACTAAATTCCAATAGTTTAAGTTGACGGGAATGGAATCAACGATAACACTATCCACTAATCCATTAAACATAGCTTCAAAGTAAGCATGCATGCAAAGTTCTAAAAACCACTTAGTAGGCTATGCTTGGTCCCTTTTTATATATGCAAATCTATGTTTGCCAAAGTTTTCATGCCTAGACTTGTGCAGTCATTGGCTAACATAACATTGGATTGGATGTATCAACAACTATTATTTTCTTATAATTTGCATTAAACATTGGCACATTTATTGCATACAAAATGTTTAAGAGACAAGGGTATTTAACAAAAATGGTTCAATTAGATTTTTCTGCACGCATGAGTTTTGTTTCCTCTATGTAAGATGATAAATACACTCAGTCCCTTTTGATATTTAATGTATATCGTTTGTTTTTATAAACAAACACTATGGACAAAAGCGGATTTGCTTATAATTATATGCTATTTAGTGTGTGTGTGTGTGTATTAGAGACTAGTACTTCATGATCTCATGAAAGCTTGTTTTATTTATAGAACTCTAGAATTTCAACATGTGTCATGTGAGTAAGTTAGGGGAATAATATTTGATGGATGGTATTGGCCAGATAAGGATAAAAGCCAAAACAATATTTTATTGCAACCATAAGAGTGAGACTTATTGAATTCCTTTAGGTGGTGTTTGATTATCCTTTTGGTATTTCTGGAATAGGAATACGAATTTTCAAAGAATAGCTATTCTCCACATCTATTCTAGTTCTAGATTTCTGTTTGGTTGAAAATATACAGGGTCCACCGGAAATAAGGTGCAATTAATACAGTGTTATTCCCTAATCTAGAACAAGGTGCAATTATTTTTCATGGTGGACCTAGAATAAGCTATTCTATGATCCAATATGGAATAGCTTATACCAGATAGATGAGAATAAAATGTAATTAATGCACCTTTGATTGGAATTGCTAAACCTACAGGCCTACGACCATTTTATAATGTGTTTAGGAGAATAAGATGGAATAAGCCCTTATTCTGCTAGAATAAGGGCAACCAAACACTACCTTAATATATACGAGCTCCTCGTATCTATCTGTTGTGAATATATATTTTAAATATAAATACATACCAAGCCCTCAAAAAGCATCATCAAGAGGATCATTAATCCTAAAATCTTAGTTCTTATATGGTATTAGGGCAGATGAGTTACGTCTACATGATCCTGCACCATAAACTTCTAATTCGTGTGTTCCTTTTGCTTTCTACTTGCATTAGTTTCTTGTTTCTGAAGGATATATCTTATGGCTGCCTCTCAGTCTGTATGTCCATATCTTCGCAATCTGGCATCGCCAATCTCCCTACTATTGGTGTGCGGCTAGATTGCCCCAATTATGTAGTCTGGAAGACGTGTTTTATTCCATTCTTATGCGCTTAATTATGATCCTTGGATTTTGTTGATGGTTCATATAAGCTACCTCCTTTAATTGTGTTTATTTCAGATGGGAAGGATTCGCTTGCCAGACCTGCTCCCAACTCAGAGTATTGTGCCAAGGAATCATGCATGATCAACTTGCACTTGGTTGGACTCTTAGCACCATTGCCCATCATGTCATCGGACAAATGTTGGGAATCCAATCCACACTAAAGCTTGGGGCACTTTGAAGCGCCTTTATGCTACTCAAAATTGTGCCTGTGCACATGCTTTTTGCCTCCAACTCCAAACACTTCGCCATGGAACTCGATCAATCTAGAGACTTGCGAGAAGCAAAATCTGTAATTGATGCTCTTGCTGCCATCGGCAAACCAATATCCGAGGTTAACCAATATCAATTTATCGCCACAGAACTTGGCTCTGATTTTGATCAACTCATCACCGCCATCAATGCCCAAAGAGGAGACCAACCTACGATGGTTGAACTACATGTTTGCTGCTCTCTCACGAAGCACAAATGGAAATCGCACCAGCTTTTGTTATTAACAGATTTTTTCAAGTTGGTGGGCCCATCAGCCACCCTACAGCTGTACAGCATTGATCGGCTACTCAGCATTAGCAACAGTATACATAGGGGTGTAAATGAATTAGATTGGATTAGATTATATCTAAATCACTTAAAAATTTGGCTCCAAAATCAAACTAAATACTCTACTAGTCCAATTCAATCCAATTTGAAAAGTTCGAATTGGATTAGACTGAATTTTTGGATTTTTACATACATTAAATTATAATTTGGATCATAATTCAAAAGCAAGCTATATAAATTCGAAACATATACTATTTACAGTTTACAAAATCGTCCTACATCTAATAACTAATACTATAATAGCAATGGATAAGAAATAAAAAATATAATTTCAATACCAAAGGTCTCAGCAATTCGTGCTATAATAGCATTACGTCAAAAATATAAGTTCTAGATTTTCAAAAAAAACTACATCATCAAAATATAATAAGTTTCATAATATTTAAAAGAAACTAAACTTGAAACACACACACATATGTAAAATCCAAAAGTCCAAACTAGAAGAATGGATTGGATTTAGTTTGAACCCATAGTTTGGACTTTGGATTGGATTTGAATTTTATAACATCAAATCCAAATCCAAATCCAAAGTCCAAAATTTTTAAAAATTGACTCCAAATCCAAAATCAAAATCCAAAAATCCGATCCAATCCTCTAGTTCGGTTTGGATTGGTTTGGATTTTGGATTTTTTCCGATCCACTTACACCCCTAAGTATACAAAATATGTTGCTCCTACCCACCAACTCCACTAGAGGCCCACTTTACTATTGGCCCATATTCCCATGCAGTGGGTGAGTACACTCAGATATCAAATTCCATTGAAATCCATTATGTGATTGCTGATATGGCAAATCTTTCTTCCAATCTTACATATAGTGGAACTGATAAGGTGAAAATTGGTGATGGTACATGATATTGGCAGAAAATCCCACCTTTAAGCTGAAGACATGAGCAAGTTTTTTAACTACCACCCAGATTCAGCCGACCCTTGCCTCTGCCAATCCAAAATACTTCAGTTGACCGTGATCGATACATTGAGAAGGGTTGACTTAAGCTCCTGCATGATTTTTTAAATGTATCGACAACCAGAAACAGCTGGCGACGAGGCGAATAAGGCAATGGGCAACCACCAAATCCCAGAAATCTGGCTAGGAATATCGCAGGCAACGTGCCCAAAACGATCGAAACAATCTCCCATACTTTTGCCCTCTCACGGCTCTCACCTTTATCTATAAATAGAGACTAATAGGGGATCCCTAAGTATGTAATCTCTCCCTCTCACTCACTTCATTCCATTTGTTCTAAGTTTCTAATTTGAGCATCAAAGGGTCCCACCGAAATCAACTCCAATTAGAGACTTCTTTTGTAGGTTCGACCACCATCGTCCTGCCATTGCCGTCTATTCTAGTCGCACTGACCTCCGAGTCAAAAATTCACAGTAACAGATTGGTACTAGAGGAAGGACTCAGATCCACTTTCAGGAAGGAGCATGAGACCAGCAACAATGCCATCGTACAGAACCTTTCATAATGTTTCAATGCCACGGCAACCTGATTGATCAAAAATCCAATTGAAAACCATGCTCCAGTGTAACAATCGGAGGCCCCCTGTAGCCGTCCCAACTGGCTATAGGGATGAACCTGGACTAGTTCAACACACTAATCAAGCAGGTGTAGGCATTGACTACCGTGGTTTGCACTATGCAGCAATCGAACTCCATTCAAAGGGTGCCCCAGTCGGAACTGCCTCAACCTCCCCTGTACAGCCCGAAGCGAGGAAGGTAAACACAGCTGAGCCAACCTAGAATTCCTGAATGGAGAAGGCACTTCCCTACTCCCCATTCCAAGAAAGGCTCTACTCCGGGCCAATCCCATTTGTGCTACACAAAGACCTATACGGCCTATGATGCCGACATTGATCACAAACTCCAGGAGATGAACCAGTGAATGTAGGCACTACATCATCAAGTCTCAGATCAGAACGATGGGTTCGGGTTCCATATCGACCCACCTTTCAGCAGCAAGATTATGCAGGAGCTATTGCTCGCCTCCTTCCAAATGCCATAGTTAGAAGTCTACATCGGGTCAACTGATCCAGTGGATTACTTAGAGAGCTTTAAGGCTCTAATACACCTTCATGGAGTAAATGATGGGATTTTGTGCCAAGTTTTTTCTTCTATACTTAAAAAAGTGGCTCGAGACTGGTATTCAGACTTGAAGTCAGGCTCCATCTATTCATCCGATCAGCTGAGTCGGTTGTTCGTGGCCCACTTTGTCAGCAGTAAGAGATAGTGCCACTGTAGAAAATCGACAGACAATTCAAGCATGCTTTTCAAAAATTTACAGTGAAAGACAAATCAGATTAAACTATTTAATCTAATAAACATGCTTTAGATCTAATCTTAAATACCTACCCTAAGATCTATAATATGTTATATTGTATATATGAGATCTAAAAATAAAAACAGCATACAAGATCATATCTAGACATGAACTAATAGATCACATCTATATTATAGATCATATTGTATCAAGCATAAGTTCAAAACCCATCATTTGAGTGCCGATAGCAGATCACCGCTTCGGAATCTCGTAGTTTTGCTGATTATCCACAGCCACACAGGATGTCCGACCTCTATGAATCATCTCCTCAAAATCCTGCACTGATCAATCTCTCTAAAAGTGCTAGCTCACGCGAAGATCCTATTGATGGCTGATCTGCTCCTTTCTTTGGATCTCTCAGACTCTTTCAAAATCAAAGATAGAGAAGGAGAATGTGGTGGTGGAAAGAGAGAGGAGAACTCTCTTCTTTTTTAATTTTTCTCTCACTTGAAAACTCTAGATCAGATCTAGATTTCTCACCTAAGAGGAGTTAGATCTCCTCTAATCTCACACACCAAAGAAGGCCGCCCACCCCAAGACCTCATGCCCCAAGAGAAACCCTAACTCACAATGAAAAGAATCTAAACTTTGTCACATAAAATTCAGGATTTTTAATGTTGGCATGGGAGATGAGGATAAGGCCTAGTTCAAATCAAATTGAATTAGGATAAAGATTAAGTTCCCAATTGAATTCAAATCCAATTTGAATTCAAGTTGAACCAAATTTTATCCTCATCCAATAGGGCGTGGAGAAGGAACGAGAGACATCTTTTTGGCATGGAGTTTTCTCGTGCAAATTCTAAATTTGCATTGAGAAATATGGCATGGGTAAAGGTAGTCGGCACTAGGAAGAGTCCAACCTAGTTTGGACTCTAGGATTTTATTCATTCGGTTTCATCCTAATCAAATTAGGTTAGACCCAATTAGATAACAAAACCTAATCTAATTAGGTACCATATGAACTAGATTAAATCTTAATTAAATCAAAATTTAATTGAGTCCAAATTCTAATTAAATCAGAAATCAATCACTCTTACGATTAAGTCATCTCATAACCTAATTGGGTCAAACCTAATTGAATCCAATTCAATTAGACTTGAACCAAACTACATTGCTCAATCAAATTGAACTAATCAGCCATCTAATTACTAATCAATCTTCCTATAATTCACTAATCCTTAGCGAATTAATTTATTGTAACTTTTGCATAAGTCTAACCATCAATCATATTGACGATTATATCCTCAAATGATTCTCAATTATTGATCAGCCACTTGATCAAACATTAACTTCTTTTGAGTATGACCCCATAGGTTCAAACCTAAGCTGATAGTATAGAAATAAATTTTTATACTAATCGATATGACCATCTAGCAATGGTACCCGATGTCTGGATAGATTGAATGTTTGTAAAGCAACATTCAAAAAACCTGAACTATGATTACCGTATAATTCATCTTTTTGACTCTCAGTGCATAGGATGACTCAGAGTTAAACTGTCAACTCTTAATTAGTACATCCATAATGTATCTTAACCTCATAAATCTGTGACTCACATAAAGACTACTCTGGCTAAGATTTTGCTGAATTGAAACACAGTGTAGCACTAACTCCTGAAATTAGGAGTGGTCAATTTCATCTTGATTCATATACCGACTCAACAAGTACTTAATTATGCTCAAAAATTTTTCATCACTGAATTAGAAATTCAAATAGTCCGACACAAAAGCACAGTGAGTTGCTTGTAAGTCACCATGGTGATTTTAGATCGGAGGGACACTTATATCCATATCCTTCATGAGTACTCTTGATAGCAGAATGCTTCACAGTTGATCATGTTGAGTGAGATGTACTTCTATATCTTACCTGCATGCCATACCAGTGTCTCCACACTCCTTGATTAAAAAGATAACTAACCCATATGGCACATAACGATCAATACTTGATAATCACTATTATCTTAGTAATAGCGTATCATTTGGTTGCAAATAAGTTTTAAGAACTAAATGATACATCTTCCTTTATCAATTTAAAATAGTCCTAAGAACTTCATCACAACACATAAGTTTATAAAAGAAGATATACAACTTGTGATGAAAAAATTAAATAATTTTTATTAATTAAAATTTATATATAATTTCAAATATAAGCTCAACCATCAATAAGCTGACAATTGACTTTGGGACATAATTTCCAACAACTCCCACTTGGACTAAAGTCAATCGGTATAATATCGTATACTCATCTTTGACTTATGATCATCGAACTCTTTGATTCGATGGCTTTAGTAAATGGGTCGGTCAGACTTTTTTTTCCATCGATCTTCTGAAGTTCGATGTCATCTTGATCCACGATCTCTCAGACCAGATAGTAGTGGCGCAAAATATGCTTGGTGCGCTAATAAGACTTCAATTTCTTCACTTGAGCAATGGCGCCAGTGCTATCACAGTACAGCATGATCAGACCATCAATGGAGGGTGTCACTTCGAGCTCGTCGATGAACTTTCACAACCACATAGCTTCTTTTGCAGCATCGGATGTCGTGATATATTTCACCTTACAAATTGAGTCAGCCACGGTATGCTGTTTGAAACTTTTCTAGTAGATCGCTTCACCATTTAGGATAAAAATATATCCTGACATGTAGTTGCTATCGTCATAATCTGATTGAAAATTAAAATCTGTAAATTTCATAAGTTTCAAGTCAGATTTCTCATAAACGAGCCACTGGTCCTTAGTATTTCTCAAATACTTAAGAATGATTTTTATGACCTTTCAATTGTTCTCACTCAGATCAGACTGATACCTACTCACTACCCCTAATGAGTAGGCAATATCCGATCTCGTACATATCATGACGTATATAATAGATCCACTATTGAAGCATATATGATTCTACCATACATTCTTTCTTTTGAGGAGTTGTCAGACAATCTCTCTTCGAAAATGAAATTCTATGACCTATCGGAAGATAGCTTTTTTTAAAATTCTCCATGCTGAAATGCTTCAGCATGGTATTGATATTTGTGGATTGAGATAATCCAAGCAATCTCTTCGATCTATCTCTATAGATCTTCATCCCTAAGATGTAGGATACTTCTTCTAAATCCTTCATGGAGAACAGAGATGATAATTAAACTTTTATTTTCTATAAATAGGGATGTCATTTCTAATTAGGAGAATATCATCCATATACAAAATAAGAAATATGACTATAGAATCATTTGTGCATTTGTAAATGCAGGGTTCTTCTCCATTTCTAACGAAGCCATACGTTCTAATCACTTTATCAAAATACATATTCCAACTCCGAGATACCTACTTCAATCCATAAATAGATCTCTGACGCCTACACACCTTAGACTCATCTGTGGATGTGAACCCTTCAGGTTGTATCATATACACCTCTTCTTCCAGCTCTCCATTCAGAAAAGTGATTTTCACATCCATTTGCCAAATTTTATAGTCTAGATGTGTCACTATCACAAGCATAATCCGAATGGATTTGAGTATTGCCACAGAAAAAATATCTCATCATAGTCAATACCATAATATTGATAATATTTTTTGACAACCAAATAGACTTTATTGGTCTCCATCTTTTCATTTGCACCCCTCTTTCTTTTGAAGATCCACTTATACCCTATGGATTTTTTCTCTTTAGGTGGATCAACTAATGTCCATACATCATTGACCTTTATAGACTTCATTTTGAACTTCATGATCTCAAGCCACTTATCAGAGTCGGATCTCTGCATTACATCCATGTAGGTGATCAGATCCTCATTATTCTCATTGAGTTTAACAGGATCATCATCCCAGATCAAGAAACTGTAGTATCTATCTTGATGCAGTACTCTATTGAATCTCCTTAATGGTGCATCTACAATGGGCTCAGGGTTTGATCTAATCAATCTAGTTCTGTAGGTTTACTAGATTGTATCGATTTTTCTACCTATCGAACTTCATCAAGTTCAATCTTAGTGGTATTAGTTCTTCTTCAAGAAACTCTTTTTTCAAAAAGATAGCCCTATCGCTAAGAATATCTTTTGTTTATCAACAAGGTAAAAATAATACTGCTTAGTTTTTTTTTGAATATCCAATGAAAAAATACTTGTCAGATCTAGGTCCGAGCTTGTTTGTTTTCAAATGCTTGATACAAGCCGAATATCCACAGACCCTAAGGTATGAGAGCATCGACTTACGTCCAGTCCACATCTCACATGGTGTTTTACTTATAGACTTACTTAGAATCCTATTAAGTACATAACAAGCCGACTCGAGTGCATATACCCAAAAGAAGATCGGCAAACTAGCAAAGTCTATCATGGATCGAACCATATCCAACAGGGTTCGATTCTTCCTTTCAGATATACTATTGTGGTATGGTGTCTCAGGAGGGGTCCATTGTGAAAGAATCTTATTCTCTCGTAGATATGTCAGAAACTCACTGGAAAGGTATTCACCCCCTGATCAGATCGAAGATTTTAATAGTTTTTTCAATTTATTTCTCTACCTCATTATGAAATTATTTGAATATTTCAAACAATTCAGACTTGTATTTCATCAAGTAGACGTATCCATACCTAGATAAATCATCATTGAATGTAATAAAATAGTAATACCCACCTCTGATACTTGTGTTCATGGGTCCACATACATCAATATGTATGAGACTTAGAACTTTATAGGCTTGTTCACCTTTATCAGTAAAAGGTGACTTACTCACTTCCAAGAAGATAAGACTCATAGGTTGGCAATGATTTACAATCATTGACTTCAAAAATTTTTTGTGGGTCAACCTATTCATCCTGTTCTTGTTAATATAACAGCCTACAATGCCAAAGGTAGGCATCCAAGGTATTATCTATTCTAGAATATTTATTTGGCATGTACATTACACTAGACCGTGATACAATGTAAATACCATTATTTAATTATCCATTCATTACAATAACACCATTCAAAATGATATCACAAGAATCTTTCTTTATTGAAATCTCATAATTATTCTTGCCCAAAAAGTCTACAGAAATTATATACAATAAGAAACTAGGATAAAAGTGACAATCACAAAGAACAACGACATGAGAATTGAATACGAGCTTGATAATTTCTAAAGTTAGAACTAAAATAGATCTTCCATCTCCAATATTCAAGAATCTCTCGCTATCTTCAAATCTTCTACGATCCAAAGTCCCTGCAATGAATATAAATATTAATAGAACTATTAGTATTTAATATCCAGGTCATAATATCATAAATAAAAAAATTATAAGATGTTATTATATAATTATCTTATTCAGCAATCGCTTGCTTCTTCTTCTTACTCGATCTGTTTGGATCAAGAGAGGCAATGTACTGAGGGTAGTTCCTCTTTCAGTGACCCTGCTTCTTATAGTAGAAGCACTTTGTCTGACTCTGATCAGACTTGAACTTTTTGGTCTGACTCCTAGCATGCTATACCTTTTTATTTTTATTTTTTTTTCTTAAAGAGATGACGTCCCATCGAAGAAGATCCTTCCATGAAATTCACCATCTTCTTGTGGAGTTGGTGATCGTTCTCAAAAGTCTACACCAACCCCAGCAAACCATGGTAGTTGACTGCAGACTTTGTCGTTCTATAATAATTGAGAAAGAGGAGATAAGACTTTGGTGGAGAATTTAGAATCACATCTTTCTCAAGCTGTTCATGCAAAAAAAAGCCGAGCTTGCTTAGGCGCTAGCTCAATCTGTTCGATCATATACAATACATGATCGATGATCGAGGTCCTCTCCCTCATTCATGCATTGAAGATGACACAACTAGTCTTATGCCTCTCAACATCATCGAGAGTGCCGAAGAATTTGTTCAACACTTGTAATATCTCTTCCGACTAAGCATCTTCGGACTTGCATCTGAACTCATCATTCATCACAGCTTACATTATGCAATGCACCATGATGTGGTCATTGAGCCACTTTTAATAAGTCTCTCGTATCGTACCGTACACATTCGGGTAGGCTCCTTTGGTGTCAGATCTGTTAGTACATACAAGATCCACTCGTACTTCAAGATAATCTTCAATTTTGATACCAACTATCAAAATTGGATCCTGTCAACTTATCACCGTCTAATAGTGATCGGAGCGATAAGGTGGTGACCATAACTGTATAAAAAAAAATTAAAAATCTAATTAGTATATGAATTATTAAGTCTAAAGACTTTAACTTTAGTCTAAAGGTTTCTCACTATTTTATACGAATTGGTAGCCTCTACCTCCAATTCGAAAAATTATCTTAATTTCTTAGCGGGTACTAGAATCCACACAAACTGCACACAGGCCCGACTTTGGCTAGCCAACCCATATGCATCTATGGATATGTTCTTAATTAATTATTTTTCTAAACAACTTCTAGTAATTAATTTTGCCCCAGGTTATTTTTTAGTAGGCTTTGGCCTTCTTTGTAAATTCTTGTTAGGTCCAACCATTAATATGACCATATTCTGTACATCTAACTAACGAATGATTAGACCTGACTTTGATCGGCCAACCTGACCATCCATCAGAGAGACATGATTAAGTTTATTATATTATGAATGATAATTCCAATTAGCAGATAAGCACCAGGTCTTTGGGCCTTCAATGATTATCAGAGTAATGGATCCATTATCATCCAACTTAATAGGAGGCTATGATCTAGTTATCTCCATAACTATTTTATTTTATAGATCTAATAATTTAGAAGATTTGATTAATATATTTTAAGAGAAGAAAAGAGATAGACCAACTAATCATAATTCTTCCATTGACTTCACCAAATCAGATCAAAGAAGACTAGATACAAGTCAGTTCAAGGATACCTAAATTAGTCATATTGATTTTTTTAACGACATGGATCAACTTGAATCACTTAGTGATTTAATCAAAATATAATTTATCATATTGGCTAGATAAATGAGATCGATGGGAAGAATATACTATTAACTTGCCATAGACTCAATCTAGGTGAGTAGCTCCCAATTAATGATCACTAGTCAAGACTGCCAAATTTACTTTAGACACTAACTGGTTAATTAGTTTTGATTTGATCAGTCTAATGACTCGGGCTCGACTACTAAGCCATAATCAAGATCCATCTAGTCTAATCAAAGATATAAACTTGATCAACTACAACTATTGTATTGGTTCTAGAAAAATTTGATTTAATCTAATTCAATTTTGGTTAGATTTAATCAATTTCTCTATTTAGTCTATTTGATTCTAATCTTAGATCTAATCTAATTAAGAGGACCTAATTTGAACTAACCCATGCCCTCATATTTTATACAATATCATTGGATCTTTAATTCATAATTCTAGATCTAAATGATTTAATCCTTAATTCATAATTAAGTGTGTAATCAATATGGATTTAGTTTGGATTTGAAATAATTTTAATTTATAAATATTTAATATCATTTTATGCAAAAAAATTTTATTTTGAAACTTAGTCGGCTCACCCCTAGACCAAGCTGGCTCATTATATTGGGTCGACTAAGTCTGCGACTTAGTCGACTCACGGTAAATGAACAGTAACCTGTTCTATCTGTCTGCTGCAACTGGGTTGGCTCAGTTAGAAACTGAGTCGACTAAATCAGAGGATCAAATCGACTCAATTCAAAATTGAGTCAGCTCAGTAGGCGTGCCAGCAACTTTTGTAAAATTTCAATTTTGAAAAATTTTGCATAAACAAAAATAAAATTAATCATAAACCACTTTTAGATCTAATCTAAATTTTTTATGATTCTAGATTTTATTTTCATGATTAAAATAATTTTAATCACCAAAATTAGATATTTTACTTTTCATACAATTTGTATTACATACAATAAAATCTAAAATTTTTAGATCTACGATTTTGCAAAAAAATAATTTTTTTTTTCATATTCTTTATCATGGGATATAATCATATGGCACCTCTATACATCATAAAAGCACCCCATCAAATGGGAAGAGAGGGTCATTAAATTTTTCTTGCTCCTATGATCGGATGGTCTGATGATAAATCCAATCAGAGTACTTGCTACTAGGATTATCTAATCTAATCATATCACATATGAAACAGATCAAATTAGATCTTGATCATAAAAATTATTTAGATCTAATATCAATAATAAAAATTAGATTTATACAAGCAAATATATCATTTATAAGGAACCTAGGCTCCGATACCACTGTAGGAAACTGACGGGTGTTTCAAGTATGCCTTTCAAAAATTTATAGCGGAAGACAAATCAGATTAAACTATTTAATCTAATAAACATACTTTAGATCTAATCTTAGATGTCTATCCTAGGATCTATAATATGTTATATTGTATATATGAGATTTGAAAATAAAAAATAGCATGCAAGATATATTTAGACATGCACTAGTAGATCATATCTACATTATAGACCATATCTATATCACGCATGAGTTCAAAACCCATCATCTAAGCGTGGGTAGCAGATCACCGCATCTAAATCTTATGGTGTTGCTAGTTGCTTGTAGCCCACAAGATGTTCAGCCTCTATGGATCGTCTACTCGAAGTCCTGCACTGATCAATCTCTCCAGAAGTGCTAGCTCGCACGAAGATCCTGTTGATGACTAATTAACTCCTTTCTTCAAATCTTTTAGACTCTTCCAAAATTAAAGATAGAGAAGGAGGATGTGGTGGTGGAAAGAAGGATGAGAACTCTCTTCTCGCTTTATTTTTTCCTCACTTGAAAACCCTAGATCAGATCTAGGTCTCTCACCCAAGAGGAGTTAGATCTCTTCTAATCTCACACGCCAAAGAAGGCCGCCCACCCCAAGACCTCACACCCCAAGAGAAACCCTAACTCATGGTGAAAAGAATCTGAACTTTGTCACACAAAATCTAGGATTTTTTAATATTGGCGTGGAGATGAGGATAAGGCCTAGTTCATATCAAATTTGAACTAGAATAAAGATCAAGTTCCAAGTTGAATTCAAATCCAATTTGAATTCAAGTTGAACCAGATTTTGTCCTCATCCATTAGGGCATAGAGAAGGAACAAGAGCCATCTTTTTGGCATGGAGTTTTCTTATGCAAATTCTAAATTTGTGTTAAGAAATGTGGCGTGGGTAAGGGTGGTCGGCGCTAGGAAGAGTCCAACCTAGTTTGGACTCAAGGATTTTATTCATTTAGTTCTCATCCTAATCAAATTAGGTTAGACCCAATCAGATAACAGAATGTAATCTAATTAGATACCATATAAACTAGATTAAATCTTAGTCAAATTAAAATTTAATCGAGCTTAAATTCTGATCAAATCAGGAATCAATCACCCTTAATGATTAGATCTTCTCATAACTTAATCAGATCAAACCTAACTGAATCTAATTCAATTAAACTTGAATAAACTATATTGCTCAATCAAATTAAGCTAATTTATAATCTAATTACTAATCAATTCTCTATAATTCTAATCTTTAACGAATTAATTTATTGCAACTTTTGTATAAGGCTAACCATCAATCATATTGACGATTATACCCTCGAATAATTCTCAATCATGATCAGCCACTTGATTAGACAGTAACTTATTTTGAGTGTAACCCTATAGGTTCGAACCTAAGCTAGTATCATAGAAATAAATTTTTGTACTAATCGATGTGATCATCTAGCAATGGTACCTGACGTTCGGATAGGTCGAATATTTGCACAGCAATATTCAAGAACCCTAGACTATGGTTACCATATAATTCATCCTTTTGACTCACAATGTATAGGATGACTCAGAATTAAACTATCAAATTTTATCAGTATATCCATAATGTGTCTCAATCTCATAAATCCTGTGACTCTCACAAGGACTATCCTGGCCAAAATTTTCCTGAATTGAAATATAATATTGCACTAACTCCTGAAATCAGGAGCAGTCAATCCCATCTTGACTCACACACAGACTTAACAAGTACTTGATTGTGTCTAAAAATTTTTCATCACTAAATTAAAAATTTAGGTAGTTCGGCATCAAAACACAGTGAGTTGCTTGCAAATCACTATGATAATCTTAGGTCGGAGAGACACTTATACCCTATCCTTCGTGAGTACTTTGACAGTGGAGTGCTCCATAGTTGGTCATGTTGAGTGAGATGTACTCTTACATCTCACATGCATGCCATATCAGTATCTCACATTCCTTGATTAAGAGGACAACTAATCCATATGACACAACGACTATACCTGATAATCGCCATCATCCTAGTAATAGCTTATCATTTGATCACGAACAAGTTTTGAGGACTAAATAATAAATCTTTCTTTATCAATTTAAAATAGTCCTAAAAACTTTATCATAATATAGGAGTTCATAAAAAAAGATATACAACTTGTGATGAAAAAGTTAAATAATTTTTATTAATTAAAGTTCAAATACAATTATAAATATAAGCTCAACCATCAACAAACTGATGATTGACTTTGAGATATAATTTCCAACATGCAGGATATCCGATTCCCTAGGGAATATCAAGAAAAAAGAAGGAGAATCCCTTCGAGCCTATGGAGCCACTTTATGCGATCACTTTAGAAGTATGCGACTTGGACCAATTGGTCACGATGACCATCCTAAAGGATGGGCTTCAAAAGAACTCTCTTCTCATCTCACTGGAGAAGAGATATCCGAAGGATTTCATCAAAATATTGGCTTAGACTGAAAAATATGCTTAAGTTGAGGAAACCTTCGAGATGCATGAAACCTTGGCTGATGCTACAATCGAGGAGAAGAAAGAAGACTAAAAGCTCTAACCAACCCGAAAGGATCCTCCAAAAAGTCAACAATGGTCTAAGACTCCACCTGACGCTGACGATCCAGAACTCCTCCTCGGAGTTAACGACCTAGAAGCCCCATAGAACAATGATGCCTGTCACTGCCATGGAGGCATCTGTGGTTGCTAAGGAGGTTCACAAGCTACATTCTCTTGAATGTGTCTAGGGTTTAGGTGTTAATGGAGATTAAGGAGCAGCTTTCTGAGGCAAAGGGATGTGATCCTGGTTGGATTAGCGTGATCCAAACAAGTACTACCTTTACCACCACGATCATGGCCACAACATCGAGGAGTGCATCCAACTCCAAGATGAGATCAGAAGTTCATTCAACATGGTTAGCTAGACTATTTTATTTGGTGTAGGAGAGAGCAACGTGAGTATCCACCAAGGCCACCTCAATTGCCAGAATTACCTCGATAGGAGGAGTCCAAAAATCGACTACCCAAGATAATCAATGCCATTGCTTAGGGGCACAACAATGGATTGGAGCTTGGAGAGTCGGCCAAGAGGCAAAGATCTGAGAAAAACATCATCTTCTCTGAGAAAGATCCACAAGAGATCCAATTCCCGCACAATGATGCGGTCATTGTATCTTTAAATGTTGCCAACTATGGTGTATGCTGTATCTTGGTAGATAATGGAAGCTCGGCCAACATCTTATTTTATGATGCATTCTTTAGGATGGATATTTTCTCGGATTGGTTGGGTATGCTAGATTCTCCGCTTGTAGGATTCACTGGAGACACCATACCTGTCAAAGGGGTTACCACCCTGTCAGTCACCATTGGTCTAGTGTCCCAATAGTCCACTATCCAAATCAACTTTTTGATGATCAGAGCACCCTCAGCATACAATGCCATCCTTGGGTGGTTGGGATTGAATGCTCTTAGGGCTGGTATCGACATATCATCTACTAATAAAGTTTTCGATTAGGCATGGAGTCAACAAGATCCGAGGAGATCAGACACTAGCACGACAATGCTACACGATCGTCCTCTAAGGAGCAAAACTATCCAACACTCTTCCTATTGAAGGGCTGGACACTTGTGATGAATTAACTGAAGAATATAGGGAGCCAGTGGAGGACCTTATCATAATTTCCTTGGAAGATAGAAATAAGGAGCACACAGTTTGGTTTGGCTCGAATCTAGATGAGGTAACCAAAAATCACCTCATTTTTTTTTTGCAGGAAAATATTGATATCTTTGCTTGGTCACCTGCTGATATGTCGTGTATCGGACCTGAGGTCATGATGTATTGATTGAATGTGGACCCAGTCTACCAACCCATTAAGTAGAAGAAATGAAGCTTTTCTCTGAAACAACAAAAGGTAATTGTCAAAGAAGTAGATAAGTAATCACGTCGGTTTCATCAGAGAAGTGACTTGTCCTAACTGAAGGGAAGGAAACAATTTTCCTCCAGAATGCCTAAGTTGCATCTAAAATTTTTTTCTAATATTCTACTTGTTTAAAGATCAAATCCTTACCTGAATCACAGTGGAACCAGGGATCAAATCTCAAATTATCTGATATAAACCTTCGTGGAGGCCTGGATATATAGATCTTTACTTCACATGCACGTCAGATGCTTACACCAGCAGGTAGGATGCCCAAGAAGGATCCATGCCTAAGGAGAGGGGGCGGCAACAAAGGGAGAGATATAAAAGATGAAGGACCTCTCTCCTCACACGCCTGTCTCTCTCTTTTTCTCTTCTCTCAATTTGATTTGTTTGCTACTCTATTCTCTTCTTTCATCCATAGGTAGAGACCCTCTCTATTTATAGATGATTCTTATACCTCAATGAGAGAAGGATTCTTTATTCAAATTTGATTTGAATTGATCCAATACTCATGAAAGAAGGACTCCTACATGAGATACAATTGCCATCACTTATGACATCCATTTTGCATCCACTCCCACACCCACTTGGGATGCCCCAAAAAAGCATCAAACTAATTTTTAGTCATGCTTCATGAGTGGATATTCTCAGTGTAAGTAGGAATACTCATATCTCATCCAAAAAGGTCCGATTCGAGTCCGATTCAAAGTCGGTTCAAAATAATTTTGAAAGGCTGTCAATTCTAAACTCTTTAGGACTTTTGTACCAAGTCTAACTTAGAGTTTGGACCTATTTAAGTCTAATTAATTCAAATCTAATTTGAAATTAATTAGTACTTAAATCTAATTTTTCATATGTATCATGATCATAGATAGAAATTGTTCATCTTCGGAATTGAATCTGAACCTCATGTGTAGTGCTAACTAGACATAGTCAACTCTTCCATCCTGTTTGACCCATAACTTAATTCTCAATCAAGTTAGCTTATATAGTCAATCAAATCAAGTACTTTTAGATTGGACACCTACTTTGTCTGACTTGTGTGCATGACTCATAGGTTCAAACACTAAGCCGGTAGCACAGGAACCAATTCTTGCACTAATCGAGATACCATCTAGCAATGGCTCCCGACGTCCAGATAGGTCAAATTATCGCAAAGAAATATTTCAGAACCCATACTTATGGTTATCGCATAATTCATCTTTTTGACCCTGGATGCTCTAGGATAGTCTCAGGTTAACTGTCAACCGAGATTGCTTCATCCATATTGTATTTCAATATTTTAAATCCATCTCATGGATTACCCTAGCCAAGGCTTTACTAAATTGAAATACAGCGATACATCAACTTCAATAATCTGGAGGGATCAATCCCATCTTGATCCACATACAGACTTTGCAAGTACTTGACTGTACCCAGTAGCTTTCCATCGTGTATTAAAAATTCAAATAGTTCGCACCAAAGCACAGTGAGTTGCTTGCAAGTCACTATTATAATCTCAGGTTTGAAAGATATTTATACCTATATATTTCATGATGATGTACCCTTACATCTCACCTGTATGCCATACCAGTGTTACCACACTCCTTGGTTAAGAGGACAACCAACCCATATGGCACACAACGACCTTCACTTGATAAACATCATCATCATATAATGACGTATCATTTGGTCATGAACTTATTTAAGAACTATACGATAAATCCTCTCTTTATCGTACACTAGCATAGTTCTAGGGACTTCATCACAATACAAGAGTTCAAGGAAGATGTCACTTTGTGATAAAATATCAGAATAACTATTATTCAATAATCAATAATTCATATATAAAGATGAACTCAATCGTCACATGATTGATTTTAGGATACAATTTCAACAACTCTCACTTGGACTAAAGTCAATCAGAGCAGTATCTTATACCCATCTTCCATTTGAAGTCATCAAACTCTTTGATCCCAAGAGTTTTGGTAAAGGGGTTGGCTAGGTTCTCTTTTCCGTCGATTTTCTGAAGCTCGACATTACCTCAGTTCACAATCTCTCGCACTAGATGATAGCACTGCAGAACATATATAGTACGATGGTGCGACTTAGGTTCTTTCGCTTGAGCTATGGCACTAGAGCTGTCACAATACAGCAGGACAGGACCATCAATAGAAGGTACAACTTCTAGCTCGATAATAAACTTTCGTAATCACATCGCCTCCTTTGCAGCATCTGATGCAGCAATGTATTCCACTTTGCATACAGAATCGATCACAGTATGTTGTTTAAAATTTTTCTAGCAAATAGTTCTTCCATTCAAGATAAATACGTAGCCCACACGCTTCTACTGTCATCATAATCTGACTGAAAACTGAAATTAGTATATCCCATAAGTTTTAGATCAGAGTCTTCATAGATAAGCCATTAGTCTTTAGTATTTCTCAAATACTTAAGAATTACTTTTGCAATCTTCCAATGCTTCTCACCCGGATCTGACTGGTACCTACTCACTACCCCTAGTGAATAGGCCACATCCGACCTCGTACATGTCATAGCGTACATGATAGATCCATTATCGAAGCATATGGTATTCTACTCATGCGCTCTCTCTCCTCAGGAGTTTCGGACAATCCTTCTTAAAAAGAGTAATTCCATGGCTTATCGAAAAATAGCCTTTCTTAGAATTATCCATGTTGAATTGCTTCAACAAGATATCAATGTATGTGGATTGGGACAATCAAGCAACCTTCTAGATCTATTCCTATAGATCTTCATCCCTAGGATGTAGGATGCTTCTCCCAAATCTTTCATGGAGAACTGTGATGATAAGCACAGCTTCACACTCTGCAAAGTCGGGATATCATTTTTTAGTAACAGTATGTCATCCACATACAGCACAAGAAAAATGATCACAGAATCGGAAGCCCATTTGTAGATGCAAGGCTCTTTTCTGTTCCTAACGAAGCTATACATTTTGATTACTTTATCAAAACATATATTCCAACTCCTCAATGCATGCTTAAGTCATAAATTGACCTTTTCACCTTGCACACTTTTGACTCGTCTGTAGATATGAATCCTTCAAGTTGTATCATATACACCTCTTCTTCCAGCTCTCCATTAAGAAAAGTGATTTTGACATTCATCTGTCAGATCTTATAATCTAAGTGTGTAGCGATAGCAAGCATAATCCGAATTGACTTGAGCATTGCCACAGGAGAGAATGTCTCGTCATAGTCAATACCATAACACTGATGGTAATCCTTAGCAACTAGACGAACTTTATAGATCTCTAACTTTCCATCTGCTCCTCTTTTTCTCTTAAAAAATTATTTACACTCTATGGGTTTTATCCCTTCGGACGGATCAACTAGTGTCCAAACACTATTGATCTCCATGGACTCCATCTCGAACTTCATGGCCTCGAGCCATTTTTGAAAGTCAAACCTTTGCATGACCTCCAGATAGGTGATCGGATCCTCATCGTTCTCATCAAGTTCAATAGGATCACCATCCCGGATCAGAAAACTATAGTATCTGTCTGGCTGACATGGTACTTTATCGGATCTCCTTAATGGTGCCTCTACTGGCTTTGAATTTGATTCACCAACCAAACCCAATTCTATATGTGTCGGTCCTTCTACCTCATGAACTTTATCAAGTTTAATTTTACAGGCATTAGGTCCTTCACCAAGAAACTTCTTTTTCAAAAAGACTATCCGACTGCTGACAAACACCTTTTGTTCTGCAGCGAGGTAGAAGTAGTACCCTTTAGTTTCCTTTGGATACCCTACGAACAAGCATCTATCAGACTTCGATTCAAGCTTATCTGTCTTTAAACGCTTGACATAAGATGGACACCCCCAAATCTAAGATGTGAGAGCACCGGCTTACATCCAGTCCATATCTCATATGCAGTTTTATTGACAGACTTGCTGGGCACCTTATTCAAATTATAGTAGGCAGTCTCTAGAGCATATCTCCAAAAAAATATTGATAGACTAGAAAAAGCCTATCATGGATCGGATCATGTCTAACAAGGTTTGATTCCTCTTCTCGAACACATCATTATGTTGTAGTATTTCAGGAGGGATCCATTATGAGAGAATCTCATTCTCTTCTAGATATGTCAGAAACTCACTGGTGAGGTATTCACCTCCTCGGTCTGATCGAAGGACTTAATACTCTTTCCAGTTTGTTTCTCTACTTCAGCACGGAATCGTTTGAACATTTTAAATGATTCTGACTTATGCTTCATAGGATAGACATACCTATACCTCGATAGGTCATCTGTAAACATAATGAAGTAGTAGTATCTTCCTCTGGCACTTATGTTCATAGGCCCACATACATCAGTATGTATTAGACCTAGGACATCATTGGCTCTTTCATCTTTTTCTTTAAAAGGTGACTTAGTCATCTTACCAAGTAGACAAGATTCACAGGTAAGCAATGATTCACAATCATCTATCTCAAGGACACATTTCTTGATCAATCTGTCAATCATATTCTTGTTACATGACCAAGCCTACAATGCCAAAGGTAGAATTCACTGACATTATCTATTTTGGATATTTACTAGGTGTGTACATTATACTAATAGGCCGTGATATTATGTATATGCCATGTTTTAATTGTCCACGCATAATTGTAGTATCATTCATAATGATATCACAAAAATCATCCTTTATTATAAATTTGTAATCAAGTTTGGCCAAAAGGCCTACAGAGATGACATTCATCATAAAGGAGGGATAATAATAACAATCATCTAACGTGACACTACTGACTCAAAGACAAGCTACAAAGTTTCTAAGGTTAGAACTGGAACAAGGCTTCCATCTCCAACGTTAAGGAACCGCTCGTCCTCTCAAAATTTTCTACTTACCTACAGTCCTTGCAAAAATTACATATATTAATAGGACTTTCGGTATCCAATACCCAAGTAATAGTATCACAAACAGAAAAATTATAAGGTATTATCATATAAATATCTTGTGAAGCAACTACTTGCCTCTTTTTCTTGTTCTTAGGTCTTTTGGGTCAAGGATGGCATATAAGTAGGATAATTTCTTTTTCAATGATCTAATTTTTTACAAAAAAAACACTCTGCTTGGCTCTTGTCAACTTTTGACGGTTTGCTCTGCTTGAGATCGACGGTACGAGATTTTTGCATCTCTTTCTTCTTTCCTCTCTTAGATGATTGACACCCTGCAGATGAACCTCCCATTAAATTCATGAGCTCCTTCTGAGCTGGTGATCCTTCTAAAAGTCTGTAATAACCCTAGCAAACTATGGTAGTTTACTGCAGGCTTCGTTGTTGCTCCATAAATTGATTTTAATGATTACAAAATATTTGAGGGGGTTACTAATGATTTTGGCTTGGAAAAAGATTTATTATATTTCAGGGGCAAAATCAGAATTTTACCAAGTTCTGATTCGAAAGCCTCAAGAGCAAGAACAAAAGATTTATAATCTATTGAAGGTAATTTCATATTTTTTGGATATGTATTTTGAGAGAAAATTAAGTTTAAAGAAAAGGATTGACCCCTAGGGTCGATCCCTGTCAAAAGGGCTGAACGTCATGCTATTTTTGGTTGGCACACCCAAAGGGACGACCTATGAGTCGACCTCTGTTGCTGTGCAAGTCAAAGATACAGTAACTTTCTATTCTGTGCCACAGAGGTCGACCCTATGAGTCGACCCCTGCGATAAAAATCTCCATAACGATTAGTTTTTCAGCTTATTTTGACCGTATTTAATGTTCATTTAATGCACTCCAACAGCTCTAATCCTATCTAATTTTTCTCCACATCTATTGAAGATATAAAGGTACTTAAAGGAGAAAAAAAAGATTTTCAAGCATTCATTTCAGCCTTAAAGAAAAAACCCTTTCCAGCAAAAGAAGCTTTCATTTCAAGTTCACCAACCCCTCAAGAGCTCATTCAAGTCTTCAACAACCTTGAAGAAAATCAGAAAAGCTTCTTCCTTATTGTGTAAAGTATATTTAAAATTTTAATTTGCTCATTAAAGAGCTAAACTTGTATTTCCATATGATTAACTCTTATACTCTATTTTTGTCTTGATCTTTAGTTTTGGAAGGGTTTCAAAACTTGAAAAGATTGGTCCGAACTTGAATCGATTGTATTGGATTGGTTTGTATTAAAAAATAAATGTTCTAGCTTGGATAGCTAGAGTCGGAGGTACCAATTGTATTCTTGTTGAATACATTTTAGTAGATTTAAATTCTCAAGTAGGAGCTTGGAGAGTGATATAGGTGCAAGGTTGATATGAACCACTATAAATCTTGATTGTTTGTATTGTACTTACTTACTCTCTTTCTAAATTTCTTTATTTTTTATATTATTGCATCTCATTTCTACATCTTGCTTAAATCACTTACTACATATAACTTGCTTATTATTACTTAATCCTTGTGGTTCTAAATTAACTTTAAAATTTTAAAAATCTAATTCACCCCCCTCTTGGTTGCATAGCTGGACAACAAGTGGTATCAGAGCCCGATGCTCTAGCCCTACTTTGATTTAACCATCAAAGAGCCAAAGATCTATGGCAACTCAAGTTGGTGCTTCACTAGCCGAGGGACAGTCCACAAACCGACCTCCACTTTTCCATGGATCAAACTATACCTATTGAAAAGCTCGAATAAAATTTTTATACAAATATTTGACAATGATATGTGGAGTATCATAGTTAATGGACCACACACATCCACTAAGATAATTGATGGTGTAGAATCAACCAAACTAGAAAGAGAATGGGATGAGGTTGACAAAAAAATGACTCAACTCAATGCTAAAGCATGAATGTTTTATATTGTGCTTTAGATGCTAATGAATTTAATCAGTTTTAACATGCATGTTGGTTAAGAAAATATGAGATAGATTAGAAGTAACACATGAAGGCACTAATTAAGTTAAGGAATAAAAAATTAATATATTTATATATAAATATAAACTCTTTAAAATGGAGCATGATGAATCAATAACTAAAATATTTACTCATTTTACGGATATTATTAATGATCTAAAAATCTTGTTAAGTCTTATTCTAACAGTGATCTTGTGAGAAAGATTCTTAGGTCTTTACCAAAGACTTGGAAGGCCAAAGTGACCGCAATCCAAAAGCCAAAGATCTGAATATTTTATCCTTGAAGGAGCTTCTAGATCGCTAATGATACATGAGCTAAGCATGAAACAACATCAAGAAAAAGATGTCAAGAAGAAGGGACAATCGTCCTCAAATCAACTGCTCAACTCGATGAGGAATCCGATGAAATAGAAAATGAAGAGCAAAATAAAAAATAGCCCTCATCACTAGAAAGTTTAAAAGATTTTTAAGAAAAAAAAATAAGGATGAGGAAGAGGCCACCTACAAAAGGGAAGCATAGCAAGGAGAAGGATAAGGAGCAGCCCTTATTTGTTATGAATGTAAGAAGTCAGAGCACTTTAGGTCTGAATTTCACAACTTAAGAAGGACCCCAAGAAGTATAAGAAAAAGGCTATGGTAGTTACATGGAGTGACAGTGATGAGTCAAGCTCTGAAGAAGAAGATTCACATGAGCAAGCCAACTTGTGCCTTATGACACATAAAAATGAGGTAAACGCTGAAACTCCTGATGACTTTACTTTTGAAAAACTTCAAAAGTATTTTATGATCTAGTTGATGATCTAAAGAAGTTAGGGGTAAAGAACAAAGAATTAAAATCAAAGAATCAATCTTTACTAAAAGAAAATGAGATTATTTCAAATGAAAAATTGATCTTGACAAAAAAAATCTGAACTTGAAAAATAAAATTGCTAAGTTAAAACCTATGATAGAAAAATTCACTCTTAGTTTAACTAAACTTTAAATGATACTTGATAATCAAAAGCCGTTTATGATAAAGCCAGTCCTGGCTACAACTCTTTAAAGAAATAATTTTTTTTTAAAAATATCTATGTGAACTCATCAAGCAACAAGTTTTCAAATATTACTTGCTTTAAATATGGTAAAGTAAGACACAAATTCTATACATTTTCTCTAGCAAATCCAAAATTTTAATGTAAAAAAAATATGGGTTCTAAAAAAAATCATTGTGACTAATAAAAAGAACCCAAAAAAACTTGGGTACCTAAAGTCAAAACTTAATTTTTGTATACAAGTGTGTCTTGCATCCCAAGAATAAATCAAAAATGATATTTTGATAGCGGGTGCTCAAGATACATGACCGATGATGAATCTCAATTCATCACACTTGATGCAAAAGATGGAGGGATGGTCACCTTTGAAGACAATAGTAAAGGAAAGATCATCGGTATAGGTAATATTGGTATCACTCCTTCAAGTACATTTAAAATATTTTATCAGTAGATAGTTTGAAATATAATTTATTAAGCATTAGTCAATTTTGTGACAAAGGGTGCAAAGTTATTTTTGAATCTTCATTATGCATAGTAACTAGTCCCAATGATGAAGACATTAAATTTGTTAGATATAGACATGGTAATATTTATATGGTAGATTTGAATGATCTTTCAAGATAAACATGCAATGTCTAGTAGCCTTGAATGTCAAAATTAATGAGACTAGTTGGCTTTGGCACCATAGGCTTGCACATATTAGCATGCATTCACTTTCAAAATTTATTAAAAAAGAATTAGTTGCCGATTTACCTATATTGAATTTTGAAAAGGATAGAATTTGTGATGCATGCCAACTGGATAAACAAACAAAAGTTTCATTCAAATCTAAAAATATTGTTTCAACTTCTAAGCCAGTAGAATTATTGCACATAAATTTATTTGGACCCACTAGAACTACTAGTTTAGGTAAAAAATTTATGGCTTTGTAATTATTGATGATTTTTCTCATTTTACATGAATTTTCTTTTTGACACATAAGGATGAAACTTTTCATGTGTTCTCAAAATTTTATTGAAGAGTTACTAATAAAAAAATTTTTTCAATTCAAAATATTCGAAGTGATCATGAAACCAAATTTAAAATCAAGATTTTGAAAAATTTTATGATGAAAAGGGTATTGACCATAATTTTTCAGCACCTAGGACACCTCAACAAAATGGATAGTAGAAAGAAAAAATAGAATCCTTGAAAAAATGGTCCGTACCATGCTATGTGAAAGCAACCTCCCAAGATACTTTTGGACAGAAGTAATTAACATGTATATTACATTTTAAACTGTGCTTTAATTAGACCAATCCTAAAGAAAATACCCAATGAGCTTTGGAAAGGAAGAAAACTAAATATTGCATTCTTCATATTTTTGATTGTCGATGTTTTGTTTTGAACAATGGTAAAGAGAGATTAGAAAATTTGATGCAAAATTTGATGAAGCTATTTTTCTTGGTTACTCCTCTTCTAGCAAAGCTTTTATAGTTTTCAATAAAAAAATTTAGTAGTAGAGGAGTCAATACATGTTGTTTTTGATGAGACTAATGATCTTCCTTCAAGGAAGAGTGAAGGTATTGATGATGCAGATTCTCTTATAGAAGGGATGAAGGAGCTCACCCTAAAAGACTCAATAATTTAAAATGAAGAAGAACCTGAAAACAAAAAGAGGATGAAGGTGAAGAATAACAAGAACAACCTCAAGGTACAAATGATCTACCTAAAGAATAGAGGTATGATTACAATCACCTCAAAGAATTAATCATTGATGATCCTACACATAGAGTAAGAACTCATTCTTTACTTAGAGATGCATACAATCATTTTGTATTTGCTTCTCATTTTGAACCTAAAACCATAAATGAAGCTGAAAAAGATTATAATTAGATAAATGCAATGCAAGAGGAACTTAATCAATTTAAAAAAATAACGTATGGACTTTAGTATCAAGACCTAAAAACTATCCAATAATTGGCACAAAATGGGTATATAGGAATAAATTGGATGAACATGAAAATGTAATTAGGAATAAAGCAAGATTAGTTGCAAAGGGTTATAATCAAGAAGAGGAATTGATTTTAATGAGATATTTGCACCTGATGCTAGATTAGAAGCAATTAGTTTTTACTTGCATATACATGCTTTATGAATTTAAGTTATTCCAAATGGATGTCAAAAGTATTTTCTAAATGGTTATATTGCTGAAGAAGTATATATAGAACAACCCTCTGATTTTGAAAATCATGCTTTTTCTAATCATATTTTTAAATTAAATAAAGTATTATATGGTTTAAAACAAGCACCTAGGGCTTGGTATGAAAGGTTAAGTAAATTTTACTTAATAATGATTTTTAAGAGAAAATATAGATACAACTCTTTTCATTAAAAGAAATCATGATGATATCTTAGTTATACAAATATACGTTGATGACATTATATTTGGATCTATTAATGAAACTCTTTGTCAAGATTTTGTTAAGCTTATGCAGGGGGAGTTCGAGATGAGCATGATGGGAGAACTTATATTCTTCCTCAGACTTCAGATCAAACAAACAAAGGAAGGAATCTTCATTACCCAAAGCAAGTACACAAGAGAACTACTCAAAAAATTTAGAATGGAGAGCTCCAAAGCAATTAGTACCCCTATGAGCCCATCATGTAAGCTTGACAAAGATGAAGGAGGTAAAAATATAGACTCAAAACTTTATAGAGGTATGATTGATTCTTTATTATATTTAACTGCTAGTAAACCAGATATTATGTTTAGTATTTATCTATGTACACGCTTTCAATCAAATCCAAAAAAATTATATTTAAATGTAGTTAAAAGAATTCTTAAATATTTAAAAGGTACACAAACTCTAAGATTATGGTATTCTAGGGATTCATCAATTGACTTAATAGGATATTCAGATGCCAATTTTGCTGGATGTAGATTAGATAGAAAAAGTACTAGTAGAACTTATCAATTTCTAGGAGTTAACTTAATCTCTTGATTTAGCAAGAAGTAAAATTCGATGGCACTATCTACGGCCAAGGTTGAATACATTGCAGCCGGAAGTTGCTATACTCAAATCTTATGGATTAAGCAACAACTTGAGGATTTTGACATCAAACTCAATGAAACTCCCATAAGATGTGATAACACTAGTACTATTAACCTAACTAAAAATCCAATTCAGCATTCTAGATCAAAATATATTGAAATTAAACATCATTTCATAAGAGAACATATCCAAAATAATAATATAAGTCTTGATTATGTTTGTACTGAAAAATAATTGACTGACATCTTTACCAAGGCCTTAAGTGAAGATAGTTTTGTGAAATTAGGAGAGAACTAAAAATTCTTGATTCATCAACTTAAGTATCTTTTTGCCAAAAATTCATTGAATCAAATTTTGAATTTAATTCTCATCTCTCCTTTCTTAAAAGCTCAAAACTATCATTCATATGATCAATCTCTTAAATAGACACCCTTCCCTCAAGTTTAAATTTTTTTGAAATTTTTTTATTATTTTTTTGAATTTTTTTAGCCATGAGTTGACCCCAGGGTCGATCCTAGGGTAAACTTATAATTTTCATTAAAATTTATCGGGTGCTCTGTTTTATTGAGAAATCTCCGTTTGTAAATAAGCCGACCCTTTGCCTTTCGTCTCCCTCATCCCACCGAACAAAATCTCCTCCCTCTCCACTCTCTCAATCGCAAAAATCTCTTAAAATCTCTCTTCCCACCAGGTTTCTCCCTTTAAATTGCCCTTTTAGAAACTAAATCCCTCTTTCTTTTCTTCTTCGTTTGGGCGGATCAAGCTTACCCTAGCTTCAAACCCTCTTCTCCAAACTAGCGGTCTATCTCCTAAATTTTTTTTTCTTCAAAAATCTTTTCCACTCTACCTCTCATTAGGTCTCCTAAGCTGTTTGCAAGTCTCTCTTGTCCAAAATGACTCCCAAATTAAAGCTACCACAGAGAAGAAAGTCTGTTCGTGGGTTAGAAGAGGATGTGCGCAGAAAAAGAATGGCAACCGAGCCCTCTTCTACTCCAACCCCAGTTTCAGACTTGCTCCAACTTCTACACAGTTCTCACTCAGTCCAAGCAAGTACTCCAATCAAAAAGTGGAATCCAAGAAGAACATAGATTTTAGGTTTTTTGAAAAAGAGGATTCTCTATTGGATCAAAAATTAAAAGTCAAGGATGGGAGTTTTACTATCTTTTGAAGGAAAATACTTATGTTGATTTGGTCAGAGAATTCTATTTGAATTTAAGTTACTGCAATGGAACAGTAAAGTCTTTAGTGAAATGTGTTAACATTGTTCTTGATCCATTGCATTTGGGACAAATCTTGCACTTGCCTTGTGAAGGTTATACTCATATGGAGCTCCCAATCAAAGAAGAAGGAATAAGTATTATTTTAGGAAGAATATTTACTAAAAATTTAAATAAATTAGAAGCAAGAATTTTTTCAGTAGAGATGAGACTTTTGCATCACATGGTTACCAAACTTTTTGTCCCTAGGAGTGGCAGGCATGACCTCTTATCTGGTAGGGATATTTGCATAATGTACCATATGATCTCTGAGACCCCCTTGAACCTTCCTGCTTTAATGTTTGAGGCCATGAGAGAGATCCTAAATAGGTCTAAGGCTCACCTGCCTTATGGTATGATACTCACCCTGGTCTTTAAGAGGTTCGGAGTCTATTTTGAGGGGGAGACAGCCATCAGATTATCATATTCTGACACCATCAACCATTACACACTGCATCGCATGGGTTTTTTAAAGACTGATGGTGGTTGGTCGAAGGGTGTTAAAAGAGAGAGCAAAGGAGGAGGGACCGTCTTCACCTCGTGATCACAGAGCATCTCCTGATATTTAGTTCGTGTCTGATCACGAGACTGATCCCTCAGAGTCAGTGGGAGGTATGTTTCTGTACCATAATCTGGGAGCAGAGTAGATCCTTCAGAGATCAAACTTGCAGATGATCAGATTGAGTTGATGTCCCAACATGTTGCTTCCATTTTATCCAGTAGTTTGCCACCTCAGGTTTTGCTCAAAGGACAACATCTCAGGCTGTTTCAGACCAAACCTTGATCCCTCATATCTCTACTGTCTTTCAGATGCTTACAGCTCAGTCTGTACGTATTGAGGAGCTTGAGGGATATATTCTGAGACTGACGGACAGAGTTTTGGATTTACAGAGGCAGGTATTAGCTTTAGCTCATCCTCAGCCGTAAGAGAACATCATGGAGGTCTCTGACCTGTCTGCAGAGGCAGCTAGACTTTGAGGTGTTTTACAAAGTGGCTTTGATTTTTTGAGGAGAGAGATCAGAGGCTCTAGTGAGACTGTCTCTACTCAGATTGGTATTCTGATGCAGTCCTTGTCAAGAGCTTTGGAACAATTGGACACCATCAGACTTTCTCTCCTAGCATAGTCTATAGCTTCCCAGGCTCCAGGATCTTCTTGCCCTTCTGCTCGTGTCGGTACTTCTACCCGTGGTTGAGGTAGACGTGGTCGAGGATGTGCCCGTGGCTTTGATCTTGAGTCTCCTCATCATATCTCTGACTCTTCTGATACCTCTAGCCATGATGTTTATTAGATCTAGCATAGTTAGTCTTTTATGTCTAGGATCTAGCTTATGGCCTTTGTAATTATTGGTTGATTGACTCATGGAAAGTTGTATTTTTTTTTGTTATCCATGACTTTTGTATGGCCTATGTATTTTGACTTGACTCATATGTATTGTGACACATATGTCACATTTTGGATATATATATATTATATATATATATAATATATATATGCTTTTATCTTATATGAATGTCATTTGGATTAATTTTTATGAATGGCATCAATTGAAATATCTTAATTTTATGATTTGAAAAATACCTCATATATGTGCTGTGAAATATTATGAATGGCAATATCTTCTATATGAGCAAATTGAAATATCTTTATGATTGCTATAGTAAGGGGGAGCCTTTTTTATTTTTCTTTAAAAAGGAGGAGTAGTGATCTTAATTGATGTTGTCAAAAAAGGAGAGTAGATAAATAAAATCGAGCAATAAGCAAAATTATCAAAATAAATTTGTCAAAAGAAAATAATCTTATAAGCTATCTTAAAACTAATCTTCAAACTACTCATGATGCTTTTTATTCAAACAATTGGCTATAATGTTTAAGTGATGTATTTTACTTTTTATTCAAATAATTGGCTATAATGTTTAAGTGATGCATCTTCATAAATTTAAAAATTGACTATAATGTTTAAGTGATGCATCTTCATAAATTTAAAATTTTAATTAATGCTTCATATATATTATATATTATATTTTACTTTTGCTCAAGTATTTTGTCATCATCAAAAAAGGAGAGATTGTTGCTCCATGAATTGATTTTGATGATTGTAAAATATTTGAGAGGGTTACTAATGATTTTGGCTTGAAAAAAGATTTATTGTATTTTAGGAGTAAAATCATAATTTTATCAAGTTTTGATTCAAAAGCCTCAAGAGCAAGAACAGAAGATTTATAATCTATTGGAGGTAATTTCATATTTTTTGGATGTGTATTTTGAGAGAAAATCAAGTTTAAAGAAAAGGGTCGACCCCTAGGGTCGATCCCTGTCAAAAGAGCTGAATGTCATGCTATTTTTGGCTGGCACACCCAAAGGGGACGATCCTATGAGTCGATCTCTATTGCTGTGCAGTCAAAGATACAAAATAGTGACTTTCTGTTCTGTGCCATAGAGGTCGACCCTATGAGTCAACCCCTGCGACAGAAAATCTTCATAACGACTAGTTTTTCAGCTTATTTTGACCGTATTTAATGTTCATTTAATGCACTCCAACAGCTCTAATCCTACCTAAATTTCTCTCCACCATCTATTGAAGATATAAAGATACTTAAAGGAGAAAAAAAAGATTTTCAAGCATTCATTTCAGCCTTAAAGAAAAAGCCCTCTTCAAGCAAAAGAAGCTTTCATTTCAAGTTCACCAACCCCTCAAGAGCTCATTCAAGTCTTCAACAACCTTGAAAAAATCAGAAAAACTTTTTCTTTATTGTGTAAAGTATATTTAAATTTTAATTTGCTCATTAAAGAGCTAAACTTGTATTTCCATATGATTAACTCATATACTCTTTTTTATCTTGATCTTTATTTTGGAAGGGTTCAAAACTTGAAAAGATTGGTCCGAACCTTGAATCGGATTGTATTGGGTTGGTTTGTATCTGAAAAATAAGTATTCTAGTTTGGAATAGCTAGAGTCAGAGGTACCGACGTTGTATTCTTGTTGAATATGTTTTAGTAGATTTAAATTCTCAAGTAGGAGCTTGGGGAGTGGATGTAGGTGCAAGGTTGGCACCGAACCACTATAAATCTTGATGGTTTGTATTGTACTTACTTGCTTTCTTTCTAAGTTTCTTTATTTTTTGCATTCTTGCATCTCATTTCTACACCTTGCTTAAATCACTTACTACATATAACTTGCTTATTATTACTTAATCCTTGTGGTTCTAAATTAACTTTAAAATTTTAAAAACCCAATTCACCCCCATCTTGGGTTGCATAGCTGGGCAACATTCATCATTCTATAATGACTGAGAAAGGGTAGGTAGGATTTCGGTAGTGAATTGAGGATAGTATCTTTGCCTAACTATTCATGTAACGGAAAGCCAAGTTTGCTAAGACGTTCAATCTACTCAATCATGTATAATACATGATCGGTGACTGAAGCTCCCTCTCGCATACGAGCATTGAACACATGCAAGAGTTTTATATCTCTCCGCATCCTCAGGGGTGCCGAAGGACTCATTCAACATTTGAATCATCTCCTCAGACTGTGCATCCTCAAACTTATGACTAAGTTCATCATTCATAGCTGCCCTCATCATGCAATGCATAGTCGTGCGATCATTGAGCCACTTCATGTAAGTGTCTCTCACAGCATGAGGAGCATTGGTTGTAGGTCTTCAGGTGCTTGATCCATAAGGACATACAAAATCCTCTGATGCTCCAACATGATCTTCAACTTTCGATACCAGCTATCGAAGTTGGTGCTGGTGAGCTTGTTACTATCTAACAGCGAACGTAGGGATAGTGTGTTGGCCATAACTGAAAGAAAAAAATATTAGCCTATTGGTATATGAATTATTTATTTTATTTTTTTTAATTCTGAAGATATGGACTTTAGTCTAAAGGTCCTCCCACTATTTTTTGTGAGTTGGTAGCCTCTACCTCTAACTCGAGGAATTACATTAATTTCTTAGCGGGTACTAGAATCCATATGGATTGCATTTGGATCCGAGTGTGGCTCGACTAACCCTAGTGCATCCATGGGTAGGTTCATAACTAATTATTTCTCCAAACAACTTCTAGCATTGGGTTTTGCTCCAGACATCCCTTCAGCAGGCGTGTGGCACCTCCACTGAAAATCTTGATTAGGTCCAACCATTAACATGACACATCAAATGCATCCAACAAATAGATGTCCAGGCCCGAGTGTGGCTCAGTCAATCTGAGCATTGATCTGAAGGTATATCATGATGATCATATGATGAATGATAATTCTAATACGTAATGGATACCAGGCGTGTGGCATCTCCAATGCCTATTTAGAATATGGACTCATTATCACACACCTTAATGGGAGGCAATGACCTAGTTATCTCATAATGTTATCACTTTATGGACCTAATAATTTAGAGAATTTGATTTCATTGATCTAAAAATAAGAGAAGAAGTCGATCTGCAAGCTGCAAATCCTTCCACTGACTTTATCAAGTCATGTAAAGGATTAAACACAAGCTGGTCTAAAGACACCTAAATCAGTCACACTGATTCACCTTAATGGCATGGGTCTGCATCAATCGACTAATGATCTAATCAAAATATCCATGTTGGCCAGGTAAATGAGATTAGCGGAGGGATCTGTCCTTAACTCACCGTAGATGCATCTAGGTGAATAGCTCCCAATTAAAACTATTTGATCGAATCTGCCAAACTTACCTTAGACACCAACTGGTTAATTAGTTTCGATTTGACACACTAGAAGATCAGGCTCAACCACGGAGCCATGATCATGATCCATTTATTAGGGTCAAACACATGTACTTGATCAAACTTTAACTATTGAGATTGATTTAGAGAAATACTGACCTAATCTAATTCAACACTTGATTAGATTTAATTAATTTCTCTACTTGATCTATATGTGTTCCTAACCCTAGGTCTAACCTATTAAAAGGACTGGATTCATGCTAACCCTTTGCTCATCATATTATGTGATGTCTTAATGATCTTCCATTCTCAATTCTAGATCATTTAAACTTAATTCAAAATTAAGTGTGTGAAACATGTGTTTCAGTTTGTAGAACTATTCTACAAGATTTCAAGTGAAGCATACCATATGCTTTAACACATGAAAATAAATTTTTATAATATGTTTAACAATTAAACATACATAGGTATGATCTAGACTTCATTCATACATCTCATGTATCATGATAATTTTTAGATCAATACCAATTACATCATATGTAACATGTAATTCAAATCTAAATAATTTTATATCTAAATTTTATCCTATTATAATGAATCATAAATTACTTTAGATCTAATCTAAATATATTTATGATTAAAATAATACATAAAAATTATTCACTTTTCTTCTTCATGAAACTGGATCACAACGATACCCCTATACATCATAAGAGAACCCATCGAATAGGTAAAAGAGAGATTAATCTCTTCAATCTCTTATGACCGGACGGTCTGATGATCTTATCAATTTGAGTACTAGACTACTAAGATCTAAATCTAATTTCATATATAATTACATTAACATGTAATTATTGATAAAATTATTTTATGTCATGAATATATCCTTAATCTCATCAATTATGTTCTTCATCTAATCCAATTAGATTTAATGTATCATATACATCATATCAAATCTAAAACTTATCTTATATTGATTATAAAATATTAATTTTATATTTGATATTAAATAAAAAAATAATTAGATATAAATATGAATGCATAAAGAATTAATTTCTGGTAAAATCTGTTTTCGCGCAGTGCTGAATTATGATAGAATTCAGATCTAAATATCCATCGAAATGGATCTAATTTAAATCTAAAATAATTCTCACTTATAAGAAAAATAATAAAATTAAAATTTTATTAAAATAATTTAAAATATATTTTTAATTCATATTATTTTTCATAAAAAATTTAGCAACAACAGAATTCTATTATAACAGATTTATAACAACTTCAATCAACTATTAATTAGGCACCTCTAATCTAATCAAAATTAGATTAAAAATTTTATATAAATAGATTTAAATAGGATTTAATGTCATACAAAAAATCTCAATTATATCTCATATAAATAATCATAAAAAATTTTATTTTGCATGCATATATTTCAAACCTGCTCTGATACCAGTTGAAGGAAGGAAAAATTTTCCTCCAGAATGCCAAGTTGTATCTAATTTTTTTTTTTTTAATTTCTACTTATTTAAGGATCAAATCTTTACCTGAATCACAGTGAAATCAGGGATTAAATCTCAAATTATCTGATATAAACCTTCATAGAGGTTGGATATGCAGACCCTCTACTTTGCATGCACGTCAGATGCTTACACTAGCAGGTAGGATGCCCAAGAAGGATCCACGCTCAAGAAGAGAGGTGGCAATAAAAGGAGAGATGTAGAAGATGAAGGACCTCTCTCTTCACATGCCTGTCTATCTCTCTTTTTCTCTTCTCTCAATTTGATTTGTTTGCTATTCTATTCTCTTCTTTCATCCATAGGTAGAGACCCTCTCTATTTATAGATGATTCTCATAACCCAATGAGAGGAGGACTCTTTATTCAAATCTGATTTGAGTTGATTAATACTCATGAAAGAAGGACTCCTACATGAGATATAAATGCCATCACTTATGATATCCACTTTGCACCCACTCTCACACCCACTTGGGATGCCCCAAATAAGCATCAAACCAATTTTTGGTCATACTTCATGAGTGATATTCTTAGTGCAAGTAGGAATACTCATATCTCATCCAAAATAGATTTGATTCGAGTCCGATTTGAAGTCAGTTCGAAATAATTTCGAAAAGCTGTCAATCCCAAACTCTTTAGAACTTTTATACCAAGTCTAACTTAAATTTTTGATCTATTTAAGTTTAATTAATTCAGATCTAATCTAAAATTTATTAGTATTTAAATCTAATCTTTCATATATTCTATGGATCATAGATAGAAATTGTTCATCTCGAGATTGAACCTGAATCTCATGTGTAGTGCTAGCTAGACATAGTCAACTCTTCAATCTTATTTGATCCATAATTCAATTCTCAATCAAGTTAGCTTATATATTCAATCAAGTCAAGTACTTTCAGATTGGATATATAAACATAGATCAATTTCTTCCTACTTTGTCTGACTTATGTGCATGACTCCATAAGTTCAAACACTAAGCCGGTAGCACAGAAACTAATTCTGCACTAATCGAGATACCATCTAGCAATGATTTTTGACATCAGATAGATCAAATTATTGTAAAGAAATATTTAGAATTCATACTCATGGTTACCGCATAATTCATCCTTTTGACCCTGGATGCTCTAGGATGGTCTTAGGTTAACTGTCAACCGAGATTGCTTCATCCACATTGTATTTCAATCTTTCAAATCATCTCATAGATTATCCTGGTTAAGATTTACTAAATTGAAATACAGTGATACATCAACTCCAATAATCTAGAGGGGTCAATTCCATCTTGATCTACACACAGACTTCGTAAGTACTTGACTGTACCTAATAGCCTTCCATCACTGTATTAAAAATTCAGGTAGTTCGGCACCAAAGCATAGTGAGTTGCTTACAAGTCACTATGGTGATCTCAGGTCTGAAGGATATTTATACCATGTGTTTCACGAGCAGCTCTTGACAGCAGAATGCTCAGCAGGTGAGTCACTTATTCAGTGATGATGTACCTTTATATTTCATCTGTATGTCATACCAGTGTCACCATACTCCTTGGTTAAGAGGACAACCAACCCATATGGCACACAACGACCTTCACTCGATAAACATCATCATCCCGTAATGACGTATCATTTGGTCACGAACTTGTTTAAGAACTATATGATAAATCCTCTCTTTATCATACACTAGCATAGTTCTAAAGACTTCATCACAGTATGAGAGTTCAAAGAAGATGTCACTTTATGATAAAAATACCAGAATAACTATTATTCAATAACCAATAATTCATATACAAGGATGAACTCAATCATCACACAATTAATATCTTTGCTTGGTCACCTGCTGATATGTCGGGTATCAGACTTGAGGTCATGATGTATCGATTGAATGTAGATCCAGTCTACCAATCCATTAAGTAGAAGAAATGAAGCTTTGCTCTGGAACAACAAAAGGTAATTGTCAAAGAAGTAGATAAGTAATCGATGTCGGTTTCTTCAGAGAAGTGACCTATCCTAACTGACTCGTGAATGTAGTCCTCATAAAGAAGGCAAATGGGAAGTGACAGATCTACATAGACTTCATTAACCTGAATAAGATCTATCCAAAAGATAGCTATCTCTTGCCTCATATCAACCAACTAGTGGATGCCATATTGTGCCATGATCTCCTTACTTTTATGGATGTCCTTTTCAGCTCCAATCAAATCCAAAAGTATTTGAAGATGAGAAGAATACTACTTTTATTACTGACCCGAGTCTCTTCTATTATAGGGTTATGCTCTTCGGCTTAAAGAATGTAGATGCCATCTAGCAATGGTTGGTAAACAAAATCTTTAAAGAGCATATCGATCAGAACATAGAGGTATACGTGGATAACATGTTGGTTAAAAGTCGGGCCTCGAAAAATCACATCGTTGACCTCAAGAAAACCTTCATCACTCTCCATAAATATCAAATGAAGCTAAAACTGGCAAAGTGCACTTTCCAGATCACCTTAAAAAGGTTTCTCGATTTTATGGTCTCACACTGAGGTATCGAAGCTAATCCCAAGAAGATCAAGGCTGTGCAAGAAATGAATCCTTCAAACTCTATTAAGGAGGTCAGTGCCTCACGGGTAAAGTAGCTATCCTCAACCAATTCATCTCTAGATTGACTGAATGCTGTCTCCCCTTCTTCAAAGTTCTGAAGCATCTAAAGAGCTTCGAGTGGATCGAAGAAAGCCAGCGGGCATTTGAAGAGCTAAAGAGTTGTCTCAGCTCTGCATGACTCCTTTGCAAGCTGGAGCTAAGTGAGGAGTTGTATCTCTACTTAGCAATCTCACCGACTATGATAAGCTCGATGTTCATCCATGAAGAAGGTAAGGTTTAAAGGCCAATTTATTATTTCATAAAATTATTCATGACATAGAGATCAGATACACGAAGCTCGAGAAATTAATTTTCACCTCTGTCATCTTAGTTCGAAAGCTCCTACCCTACTTTCAAGCCACACTATAGTCCTCCTGACTGATCAGCCTTTGAAGCCCATCTTGCATCGATCGGACATGTCAGTCGATTAGCAAAATGGGTGATCAAACTCATAAAATTTAATGTGAAGTTTTAACTTGACCTTCCATCAAGATGTAGATATTAGCTGACTTCTCCTTGAAATGCATAATTCTCGAGGAAAACCCCATAGAGGCTAAGCCATCAAAAGAAAATTTGCCCAAAGAAGAGCCTAGGAACTGTAGATCATACACATGCATGGGTCATCGAGCTCCATCGGATCAAGAGTGGGGCAGATCCTCATTGAACCAGAAGGAATCATCGCAGAGTATATCCTACACTTTGAGTTTCTGACCATCAATAATGAAGTAGAGTATGAAGCCCTCACCACTGGACTTAGAATAGTAAATGAGCTGGGGGTGTAAAACCTGAAGGTCTGTAGTGACTCTCAGCTAGTGGTTGGTCAAGTCTGAGAAGACTATGAAGCCTGAGAGGAAAACATAGAAAGATAGCTACTAAAGGTAAAAGATCTAATCTCTGCATTCGCTAGCTTTGATATTCAGTAGATACTAATATCGGAAAACTCTCAAGCCGACCTGCTATCCAAGCTAGTGACCTCAGTATTCGGAGACCTACCCAAAGAATCCTTTTTTGAAGTCGTGAAGAGGCCTAGCATCGAGGAACCTACCTCGATGATGTAGGTTAATAACGAACCAAGGTGGGTAGACCCACGATCCACTACCTCAAAGATGGAAGGCTATTAACGGATCTTAAGGAGGTTTGAAAACTAGAGAACCAAGCATCCCGCTACATCCTCTATGAAGACAAGCTATACAGAAGGTTATTCTCTCTGCCACTCCTTAAGTGCTTATGCCCCTCCGAAGCTGACTACACTCTACAAGAGGTGCTTGAGGGGCTATACGGAAATCACCTGAACGTCAGGTTACTAGGCTATAAGATACTTCAGTAAGGATACTATTGACCCACCATGTAGGAGGATGTGATCGATTTGGTCAAGCAATGCGATCGATGCCAACAGAATGCGAATATTCAATGCCAATCTGCCACACCGTTGACCCCCATTAATGCATCCTAGCCCTTCATACAATGGGGAATAGATATCCTCAGGCCGTTTCCTTAGACATTGGGCCAATAAAAGTTTCTGCTGATCACCATCGATCATTTTACCAAATGGATGGAGGCCGAGCCACTAGCCCACATCATTGAAGCAAGGTAGAAGACTTCATCTAGATGTCCATTATATACCAATTCGGCCTTCCTCGAGTGTTGATCACAGACAATGACCTTAAGTTCATTGGTGCCCAATTCGTTGAGTTTTGATGAGATTTGGGCATCTCACACCATGTCACATTAGTAGGCCATGCCCAAGCTAATGTGAAGGCCAAGGTAACTAATTGGACTCTCCTGCAGGGCTTAAAATCTAGATTGGATTGTCCTAAGGGATCATGGACCGATGAGCTTCATCATGTACTCTAGGTTTATTGAACCACATAGAGAATATCCATCAGAGAAACCTTCTTCAGCCTCGGCTTCAGGACAGAGGTGGTCATTCCAATTGAAGTTGGGATTCCCTAATCATGGGTCAAGAACTATGATGAATAGAATAATTCTGAATGGCTCCAAGCAAGTTTGGATCTACTTGAGGAAGCCCGAAAGAGAGTCCGAGTAGGATGGCAGCCCAACAACACAAGATCGTGCGATATTACAACTCCTAAGTCCAAGGCAAAATATTTAGGATTGGCAACCTAGTGCTACGCTGAGTGAAAGTATCTTAACCAAGTGAAAGAGACTAGCTCCCTCCTAACTGAAAAGGCCCTTACCGAGTGGATGAGGTTATCAGACTCGGAACCTACTGCTTGAAGCAGCTAGACAGAACATCACTATAGTGACCTTAGAATTTAGGCAATTTGTGGATGTACTATCAATAGTGTAACGAAAACTTTTGATAACAAAGCAGCTTTTTCTTTCTAAACTATGAATTTCGTAGATAATCTTGGACCTAGTTCCTCTTGCAATGACATCTGGATCAAAGACCTCAGTGGCCAAGAAATGAGGGCTAACCTAAAGGACTCTTGGAGACCCAGTATTTCTAAAATGAGTTGAGTTGATGAAAATCTTGATCATACAAGAAGTAAGGGCGAACCATGAAGGACACTTAGAGCCTACAAATCAAGTCATCTGGGCTGAAGACCTTGGCAGCCAAGAAATGAGGACTAACTTAAAGGACCCTCGGAGGCCCCTTATTCCTAAAATGAGTTGAGCCAATAAAAATCTTAATAGTACGAGAAGTAAGAGCTAACCATAAAAGATCCTCAGAGCCCGTCAATCAAGTCATCCAAGCTAAAGACCTCGATGGTCAAGAAGTAAGGGCTAACCTAAAGGACCTTCGGAGGTCTCTGGTTCCTAAAATGAGCTGAGCCGATGAAAATCTTGATCATGTGAGAAGCGATGGCTAACTACAAAGGACCGTCAGAGCTCACAAATCAAGTCATTCGGACTGATGGCCTTGGTAGCTAACAAGCAAGGGCTAACCCAAAGGATCCTCGAAGGCCCCTCATTCCTAAAATGAGTTGAGTCGATAAAAATCTTGATCGTACGAGAAGTAAGGACTAATCATGAAGGACCCTCAGAGCCCACAAATTAAGTCATTTGGATCGAAGACCTCGATGATCAAGAAGCAAGGGCTAACCTAAAAGACCCTCGAAGGCCTCTCATTTTTTAAAAGAGTTGAGCCAATGAAAATCTTTATCATATGAGAAGTGAGGGCTAACCATGAAGGATCTTCGGAGTTCAAATCAAACTATCTAGGTCGAAGACATCGACTATCAAGAAGTGAGGGCTACGGAGGCCCCTCATTCCTAAAATAAGCCAAGCTAACAAAAATCCTAGTCATGTAAGAAGCGAGGGCTAACTATGAAGAACCCTTGGAGCCCTAGTAGCCAAACTTCTTAGGTCAAAAACCTTGGATGTCCAAGTGGCGACAGCAAACCTAAAATGACCTTCGAAGAAACAATGCTAGGCCCAATCAAATCTAAAACTACTGCTGACTATGCATCAATGAGAACCTAGAGAGTTTTTACTGACCTAAGGTAGTGAGGACAACGGGCATTTGAAATAAATTAACATTATTACTTAGACTATAACATCAAAATAGCATTAGAAGGATATTGGCAGGTAAGAATCAATACAATATTTCAACAAATTATTTATTTCATTAAACTTTGAAGGTCAGATAGATAGATCACAATACTCACTCTACGAATAATGGGCGATAAAAAGAAGCATACATCAATGCAACCAGCCACTAAGCTTCTAGAGTGGGACCATCTTCGGCCTAAGAAGGGTCTTCGATGGCAAGATCCAGCATGCCTTCGTTCACGGGTGCCTCATCTTCAGCATCTTCGACCTTGGGTGCTTCGGGATCATCCGATAAAGGGACCTCAAGAAGGCCAGTATTGACTTCAGAGAAGAATCGCTTGACCAAAGCCTTTCATTTCCTAAAATTGACCTTATATGCCATTATGGATGCTATCACCATCCTGAGTATGACTATGATTTGATTGGCGATGATTCTGGCTTCCGTTTGCTTAACCTTATCCTCGGTGGTGCTGGTTACTACCTCATCCGTTGCCACCTTCTATGTAAACTCCATCACTACCAACTTTTCTCTATCGACCAAATGCTTAAGGTAGCAATCATTCCCTTGGCCATGTGGAGCTCGTTTCGAAGCCATACGACCTTCTCCACAATGCCCCACATCACCTCTTTAGCTATCTTAGTCGATCCCACCAAGTGTTCCAAGGCAACAATTCTTCCCCAAGCCATGTGGAGCTCGTTTCAAAGTCGTGTGGCTTTCTCCGTGGCACCCCACTTTGCTTCTTCAGCTGCCTTGGCTGACCTTGCATAAGCTTTGGCTGACTGAGCTCTTTCTAAAGTAGATCTTTTTTCAGCTCACTTAATCTCTTCCCTTAGGCACTTCACCTTTGCAAAGCCTTGGTGCAAGCCTTTTTCCTTTCTAAGGCCCTTTGCTCAACTTTAAAGACCCTCTTCTTGACTTCACGAGTCTCTCCCCTAGAAGCCCCAACCTGAATGCCAATAGACCGAGCCAAGCTCCTCGGTAATGACTCAATGCTATCGTGAATAGCCAAGCATCCCCAAAATCAACAACGACTCGACTGTGTGGAGATAAATGAAGGTGCAAGGAAATCAAAAGAAATGGAAGAGAGCTCCAAAGGTAAAAACTCCTCATTAAGTAAGAAAGTTCAACTTTACATGATCTGATAGGCCAAAAGGAAAGCAAAAGATTATAAGAAATTTTTAGCCTAAGTTGAGGCATCAATAACCTTAGACTGAGGATATATCAAAGAACCCATGGGAGTGTCAGCAGATAGCTAAGCAATCTCCATGGTGGGCGCTAGCATCGGCGAAGGTGGCTCCCCGATGATTGCAAGCTCTACCTACGATTGCACTTTAGTGGCCACAGACTCTAGCTGTGGTTGCTCTTCAATGGCTGCGGGCTCCGAAGGGGGTTGATCTTCATCATCTTCTTCTTCCTCATCGAAAAAAGATAGGTCTAATTTGAGGAAGCGGTCTGATATCTTTTGATGGCAGACTTCTTGCTACCAATAAAGGCTTCCTTGTCGAAAACTTGACCTTCTCATCAGAAAACTCTTGTGATGCATGGAAGGCTTCCACTGTCAGACGGCTCGCCTTGATGATTTGACTCTCCACCTTCTTCTCTATCTCAGCGACCTTCTCCTAAGCCACCTGATGCCTCTTCCTTTTCAAAGCTAGATCAGTCTCAGCCTTCATCTTCGATGCCACAGCCTCCTCTCGCAGTGCCTCAACCTTCTCCAGTGCTTTCTTAAGGTGTTTTACTTTCACCTCGACTTTCTTCACTGTTGATTGGGCCTTTGTTGTGGCTGAATTTACCTCTTCACATTTCTGCTGGAGTGCCTCAGACTGGGTATGCATGTTGACAGCCTTTGATCGGGCCAACCTTATGGAATTTGTAAAAACTACAATATAGTGGCCCAGCAGTGCAAGCAAGAAAGAGTAGATTAGTCTTGGTAAGTTTGCATGAAGAATGAGTTAAGAAAAGACTTACTCAAATGAAGGAAGTTATCACATCTCTCTGCTGGATGTTCGACTCTGACCCTTTGGCCTTTGAAGGTCATCTGGGAGAAGCATCCCCTGGAGTAGGTCACGAGCGACCCTCTAGTTTTTCAAAGAGAAACCAAATGGTGGAGCTAAAGAAGTGCCCGATCCTTGATTGGTCAGAGCAGCGGCAGAAACCAAGCTAACTTATCTCACTTGGGAAGGTGATCGATGAGATCTCCTGACCTGGGGGGCAGGGATGGGAATCGAAGGCCTGGGCCTCGGAGCATGAGCTTGGGCTAAGGAAGCCAGCACTACCTTAGTCGAAGTAGACAAAACCCCGAGGGTAGGCTGTCTCAATGCCTGCCCAACTTTGATAGTTTTTGCTTCTTCTGAGTTCGACCGAGGCCGAAGCCTTCCTCTTCCTCATGGTACTCTTCTTTAGCTATTCAAGTTCTTTAGGCTTCATATCTACACCAAGCCAAAGTAAGTTAGTTCAAAAAAAAAGAAGAGAGAAAATGTATGCAGAAATCAACCAGACTAATGCTCACCTCAGGGGTTGGCTGGGATAAGACTGACGTTAAAAGGAGTCTGCTATGATAATAGTTGCTTCAACAATGGAATCTTATACTTATGCAAAGTCTTGAAGCACTGAGTATCCTCTTCCTTAACACTGGAATCCAGAGGGCAGACTCCCTTGGTTAGCCCGAGCATACAAATCTCCAATCTTTAATGGAAGAACAAGATAAAAAAAGAAAGTGCTCCTTCCAACCATAGACAAAGGAAGAAGCATCCCTGATCAGAGGAGTAACCCCTTTTTGGGAGAGACAAACCACTGGTCCTTAGCATAAGAATGCCTCTTGATGGTGAAAAAAGATCTAAAAAGAGGGATAGTCGGTCGAACTTCAGCCAAAAAATAAGCAACAAGGAAGCCACTAATGAAGCACCATAAGTTTAGCACAATCGAACTCAAAGACGTTGAGCAATTTGAAGAGCTAAACAATAAATAGATGAAGGGGTAATCTAAGCTCGACCCAAAATGACTCCTCATACAGCCCAAGCCGACTTATGAGAGGATTGCAGATTTGACCACTCACCTCGGAAGTTCCAACTCGAACTCAGAAGGAATCCTAAACTAGATCCGGATTAGACTCAGGTCGTTCAGATCTAATAAGAGTGAAAACATCCAAGCACAAAGGACTCTTCAACCCCATACTTGACATCCAACTTTTCAAGGCTGTATTTCGAGGAAGAAAAAGAACTCAAGGACCAATCTCCTACTGAGTTCTCCAGTTCACCCATCCAAAAATATAAATAATGAATAAGCATAAGAAGATGAGCAGAAAGGAAAAGTAGAAAAAGCAAAAGTCGATGGAAAGGAAAATGGGACCAAAGGAACAAAGAAAAATAGATTGGAAACATGCTCAAGGAAACAATCTGTGACTGGACACATGATGGAAGCTGCTGGAAAGGATGGCCGGGAGTCACTAAGGATGTCCAAAAACCACCACCGACACAAAGCTTGAAAGAGAAGATGAGAGCTAAAGGATAAAAGCAAAGAGAGTGGACATCTACTTATAGGCACCTCGAACGGCACAGATCGGGTGTCGGTTTAGCCAGGGCCACCGGATGGTCGCCACTTGGCATCACCTCATTGGCCAAGCTAACCCCACAGATGGCTTATTTATGAGCACATCTTAAACAACATGCGTGACACTTTGAATCTAACACGCCCCTTAATGGTGACCACTTTGTGACTTCTAGCTAATCGTGATGGTTCTTTGATGTGATGCTTCATCTTTCTTAAGCATCATGGATGCATCATTTTGATCAAAAGACAAAGCACATGATATGTGTCCTCGGCTTATCAAAGAAGCAAGCATACTCCCTTCATCTGACCCAGTCTTGGCTTGGACATAGAAGTAGGGGACATATGACACTGATAGGAAATCCCACCTCCAAGCTAAGATGTGAGCAAGCTTTGGTAAATGCTGACCTAGATCTTGCTGATCCAGATTCAGCCAATCCTTGTCTCTACCAACCTAAGGTACTTCAGTCGATCGTGATCGATACATATTGGGAAGGGTTGACTTAAGCTCCTGTATGATTTTTTAAATCTCTCATCAATCGAAAATAGCTAGCGATGAGGAGGATAAGATAATGGGCAACCACCAGATCCTAAGAAATATGACTAGGAATATTGCAGGTAATGCACCCGAAATGACTGGGATGACCTCTGGCACTTTCGTCTTCTCATGGTTCTCACCTCTATATATAAATAGAGGCTAATAGGAGACCTCCTAGGTATACAATTTCTCCCTCTCGCTCACTCATTCTCATCTATTTTAAGTTTTTAACTTGAGCATTGGAGGGTCTCCACTAGAGCTAACTTCGATCAGGAACTTTTTTTGCAGGTCCAGCCACCGTCGTTCTGCTGTCGCTGTTCGCTCCAGTCGCGCTGACCTCAGAGCTAGAAATTCACAGCAATAGCACACATCTGTCCATTTGCCATGCCGATTCCCACTTTCTTTTTCAAATCACACCTTTTCTTTAAATGACTTTGATGTATGTCATTTGTTTCCAAAAAATTATTCTCCATCTCTAAGTTTACCTATGACAGCAATTGTTTCTTTGAGTATCATCCTACTCATTTTCTCATCAAGGAACTTTCCTCCAGCTAGACCCTAAATCATGGCACACCTAGATATGGTCTCTACTATCTCCCAAGTAAGGAAGCCTCCTCCATTGTACCAACAGCTCTCATGGCTCTTATTCACTATGGCACCAACGGCTTGGGTATATAGTGATGTCTATGGTTCACAAACTTTTATCTTCGGCTTCCATTCTCTTTTCTACTTCTAAAAATAATAATTTATGTGATTTATATGTTTTGAGCAGGCGTCATTAGCTCCCTTTTCTTCTTCTCGTTCTATGGTTTTTAAGCCTTTTGAACTTATTCATGTTGATATATGGAGACCTTCGCCAATTATTTCATATTTTGGCAATCATTATTACATTCACTTTTCTGATGACTATTCTAAATACTCTTGGTTCTATTCATTAGTTCATCTCTCTAATGTACACTTTATATTTCACAACTTTCGGCTTCATGTTAAAAAAATCCTAATAACAAAATTCATTTTCTTCAAGCTGATGGGGCTAAAGAATTCTTTTCACTCCATTTTCAAAATAACCTCAAATCTGATGGGATTAATCTCTGAGCTCTCTAGCCCTCACTCACCTATACAAAATGGTGCAGCCGAATGAAAACATCAGCATATTATTGAGATGGGCCTCTCTTTATTTGCCCAATCTCATGTTCCATTCATTTTGGGATGCGGTGTTTGAGTCCGTAGTTTGTATTATTAATTGGTTGCCCACAAAGGGGTTGAACTTTGTTTCTCCATAGTCAATGTTGTTCCACAAATAACCGGACTATTTGTTTCTCAAAGTCATTGGTTGTCTTTGCCATCCCAATCTCCACCCCTTCAATTCTTATAAACTATTATTTCGGCCATATGTGTCTTCTTGGGCTATCCCTTTGGTCACCATGGATATCGCTACTTTTGCCCATCGATAGGTCACATCTATATCTTGTGTGATGTAGTATTTGATGAAGGGTATTTTCCCTATGTTACTGAGGCGTTGGGGACTAGGAGGGACTACTCTCACCCTTGATTCTAAATTCTTTCGTCCCATCATCCTTGAATAGTGTCCACCTACTTGCCAGCACGAAACACCATTGAATTAAACATATCTAAGTCATTTCTTGCCACGACAAGTTTGTCTCATACTCACTCATGTATGGTTGATATGTCTCTACATCTTTGACAGATGCTTCTGAGCTCCAACTATTGTCACAAAGTCATTATGGATCTATAGTATTGCAAGAACCTACACCCCAGTGATTTAGCCTCAAATAGTACATGTGGGCCATCATTGGGCCCATCAGACTAACATAGGCCTTTGCTGCACTTCCTAGCGCGCATGAAGCTAAGCCATATCGCATGACCCAAAGTGCAATCTTCACAGCCCAGCACGTCTATCCTATCATTCTGCCTATTTCCACTGGGCTTTTCACTCTTAAATAGCCCATGACATCTACCACAATTGACAGGTCACTTTACCATATGCAAATAATAGCTGAGTCACCTCATAATAGGCCCATAAGCTCTGCTAGCTAGTCCACATATACTGTCTTATAGGACATATCCACCAACTTGGGCCCGACTCGACTGTAGCCCATATTCAGCATAGTTATTCCACTTCATCCACCGATACATATGTAATGGTAGCAAGATCCAAGGAGAGGAGGATGTTAAAGAGAGATGCTCTAGAGAGTTTAGAGCGAGAAAATATTCTGTTGCTACTTGCCGGTAAGGAAAGCAGGCGACGAGGAAGGCAAAGGGAGGAGGAAGTTGGGGAATGATGGGATGAGGGCATGGAAAACAAAAGGCATCATCTGGAGCAAATGCAACCGCTGGCTTCTACATGGGGAAGAGTTTGGGTAGGCGGGTTCGGCTCACAGGCACGAACTCTATCCCCTTAGGAAGAATGCTACAACAGCATTGGACACCCGTCGAGAAGATGGCGATGGCAGAGCATGAACACAGTAAACTGTCGTAGCAAGAGCTAAGAATTTTGGTAGAAAGTGAGAGACGAAGTGGCATTTTGGCAGCGACTGTGAGAGGTGTGTTCATTAAACCACCGCACTCAGTTCCGAAGGGAAGATGGTGCTACAGAGCTTCTGAAATCTTGGTCACTGAAAGCGACTGAAAGTGGAGAGAGAAAGCGAGCCTTCCAAAAACTGGGGGGGGAGGAGAGTAGAGGCATTCAAGCGGCGAGTGGATGTGGATGTCCTTTCAAAAAGGATTCTTGCTTCCGATGTGGAGATTGAGGACACCTTAGGACATCCTATCGAAACTCCTTTAGGTGCTATAAATGTCTGAACTTTGGATACCAGGCAAGACCATGTAGGAGTAAGCAAGGAACCAATCTTCAGAGAGGTAATATGTTAGATATGGAGTCAGAGGAGCAAGACTCTACACCAAAACCACAGGAACTGGGGAGACCCATTTTGCAGAAAGTGGTGGGGAATAGCACCCATAATATCCGATGTAATAGAAAATATTGTGAGTAAGCTTAGTTTTTTGGCAAGCAAAACTCAAAATATGAAATAGAGACTCAAATGAAAACATAATCAAAAGAAAGGATACATTAAAGAATATGATTGATTAGCTGGACATGCAAAAAGAGAAGAGAGATCAGAGCAATAAGGAAAATGAGGAAAGAATGTGGTTGAAAGAATTTTTAGATAAAGTTCTACTGTAGGAAGTAATGTTGTAGAGATAGCGATCGTGTCACGCCCCGAACCCAATATTCGGATCGGATACGTGATGGCCGCACACTCTTTAGAGCAAATCCTAAAGAATATGCAAGGTCAAATTAAATCATTACAACCTTATCAACCATAATATTTAATTTCAATAATAATTCATCAAACTTGCATAATTACAATTAACATTCCTTCAATTCTCTGATCAGGTATCAACGGTACTCTATCTATGCATCCGCTTACTCACAAATTCATACCATAGCCAACCATGGACATCTTGTAACTCTGAGAAGAAAAAAAAATTGAAGGGGTGTGAGCTTTACAGCCTAGTAAGAATTCTCATATCACACCAATATAATAATATAATCTGAAAATAAAGATAAGCAATAACACATAAAAGCCGATGTTCACTGTCCAGAATACTGTAAATATTTATAGATTATCTGTTTTATTAAAAGAGATACATTATCATATGTTAATAAGTGAAATAATTTTATTCAACGATTGTTTCATGTCTTATCTTTCTATTTTCTTCTATTATCACATCGTCTTTAATTCTTTCCTTTTGGGTTTTGGCTTTGGACTACCAGGATCATGCGACGATCTTTTATTCAGATCGATTTCTGTGATCTTCCTCGGATTGAAATATTCATGATCTTTCTTGGATCAAAGTGGCCATGATCTTTCTCGGATCAAATCATTCATGATCTTTCTCGGATCAGATTCTTCCACACATAAGCCTGTGGGGGCTGTCCCAGGCATAAGCTCCTGGCAGGCTATTCCACATAACAAGGCCAGTCCAAACCATATTTCTCTTTCTTTTTATTTTCATGAAATTATAATATTTGACTTTATTAATCAATTCAAATTTTGCAGTGTAATAAATATGTCATACCCATATAATCATGCCATCAATCGCTGATACATATGTATTGATATAACATACTCATGATTAAAATCATATAAATAAATAACAGTGTCTCAGATATAACAAATTCATCGATCTCAAATCCAACGATGCAAAATCAATGAGATAAAACCAACGGTAAAATAACATATATAATGATGATCATTTACAGGGATTCTTATCTTTATCGATGACTGATCCAAGCACAGAAATCAATATTCTTTTTTAATTTATGAATTTTTTAAAAATATTTTACTTGACATCTTATGCAGACAATCATCTCTTCATAACCCTGATCAAATATAAAAATCATATGTGGAGAAAATTACTCAATAATCGATCCTAATAACACAAATCTAGGACCTCTCTTAGAATTAATCAAAATTAGGATTTGTCTATGTATCAGGATCCTCCACTGATCTATAAGACTTCTAGAGAGAGAAAATCCATGAAGAGAGAGAAAATTTTAGAGAGAAAAAGTAGAGAAGAAAGTGAAGAGAGAATCTTCGTATTCTTCAAATGAGATAATCATGATTGAGATCATCAGAGATCATATCAGGGTGACTTAATATGAATCAAATATTATAAATTTCGAATAAGATCGAGCTGGGATCGATCTACTGCATGAATTTCGGAGCAATCTCAGATCATCTTATTTTTATCTCAAGTTTATCTTAGGATCTGTGATGCAATCAAAGAGAGAGAAAAAGACTCTAGAGAGACAAAATTCATAAAAAGAGAAAAAAGTCTAGAGAGAGAAAATATAGAGAGAATGTAGAGAGAGGAGAGAGAAAAGAGAGAGAAAGAAGGGAGAGGAGAGAGAGAAAGTTTCTCTCTCTTCTTCTTCTTTTATTTTATTTTATTTTTATTTTTTTCTTTTTCTTTTTCTTTTTCTTTTTCTCTTTTTCTTTTCTTTTTCTTTTTCTTCTTCTTCTTTCTTCTTCTTTCTTCTTCTTTCTTTTTCCTTTTCTTCCCACGGCCTCCCTTGGGCCGAAATAGGGGACAGACGAGGGGCTCCAGCTTAGCTCCGACGAGGGCGATGGCTTCGTCGGAGGTCCGGCAGCAGGTGGAGGCGGTGGTGGAGCAAGGGATGGCCGGCGGTAAGGTTCGACCAGCGAAAAATCAAGAAAAGATCGGAAAAACAGAGGACTGCCATTTTTTCTTTTGTTTTTCGGTCATTGGCCGGTCACCGACGGTCAATACCTTCAGGGAAGAGAGATAAAGGGATAAGGATCATATCCTAGGGATGAGACACCGCAACCAACGGTGCCGGTGGCCGGAAAAGAGAGGAAAGGGTCTGGCCGAAACAGAGCAAAACAGGGGTTCACTTTATTCATGAATTTTCCGACGATCCCGACGGCCGGTGAGGGTCTAAAGCCATGGGGAGAAAGGAAAGAGGGAGAAGAAGAAAATTTGGAGCCTTACTTGAGCTCCGGTGGCCTCTTCGACCTTCAATTTTTGATGAACACGAGAAGAGGCTGCCGTGGCTTCCATGGAGAAAAGGAGAGGAATCGGGCTCAACGATCGCCGGTGGAGGCTCGTGAGGGAGAGGAGAGTCTTATTTATAGAGGGTCCTAGAGTTTTAAGGATCCCAGAACTCTTCTTCGATCGGATTCATCGGAGAAGAAGACTCCATCGGGAGTCTTCTTTCCGTTCTGTTTTTTTTTTTTTTTTTGTATGCGCTTTGGGTTTTTGGGCTTGATCCAGGGTCCAAATGGGCCGGGGTGTTACAGATCGAGAGTACAATGGTTGTAGTATGGAGATAAAAACACGAAATACTTTCACCATTGTGCAAGCACCAGGAGAAGAAAAAACTCCATCAATGTCTTGGAATGAAATGGAGAGGTAGCTTAATCACAAGATCGTATAAAAGATCTGCTACTAAGATACTATTCAGCTTTATTCAAGAAAGGTGAACCATCCAAGTTATAAGTTGATTTGAATGACTTGTATCCTCATGAAACAATTGATCTAATGCAATTAGATAGACCATTCTCGAAGGAGGAAATCAAAGAGGCCTTATTCAGTTTCGCCAAGAATAAAGCCCCCAGCCAAAAGGGTTTCTGATGTCTTTTTATCAGAGATATTGGGATTTGATCAAACAAGATTTAAGCCCATTTTTTGATGAGGTTGACAAGGCCATAATGGACTTATCAAGAATCAATTATGCATACATCTATTTGATTCCCAAAAAGCAAGATAGTAGATTGGTAAAAGATTACATGATGATTTGTTTAGCAAATGGAATCATGAAGATTTTCATCAAAGTTCTTGACAGAAGACTTTCAATACATTTGGACAGTCTAATAGCCCAAACACAATCGATGTTTATTAAGGGAAGGCAAATCAATGACAGCTTCCTATGTGCTTCAGAAATTGTGTATAACTACAACAAAACCAAAGATAGGGGTCTCATTTACAAGTTGGATTACGAGTAAGCATTTGATAACATTAATTAGGAATTCATTTTCTCAATGCTCAGAGATAGAGGATTTGGGCCAAGATGGTGCCAATGGATTAAACAAACTCTCCAAAATAGTAAAATGGCAATTAACACAAATGGAGAGATGACAAGCTAGTTTGTAACACATAAAGGACTAAAGTAAGGGGACCCACCATTACCCATTCTTTTTATTTTAGCAGTGGACATTTTGCCCAGACTGTTGGAGAAAGTGGTATCAAACAACATCATTAAAGGCATTGGAGAAGAAGATACGTTGGAAAGAATTTCATGTTTACAGTACATTGATGACGCATTAGTCTTCTGCAAGGCAAATTGGGAATATGTGAGGAAGCTCAAACTTTTGCTCTATTGTTTTGAGATGATAATAAGACTATAAATCAACTATGAGAAGACATCAATGGCTAATATTGAGCTTAGTAAGGAAGAAGAGGCATGGTTCGCAAGGCTAATGGGATGCAAGCAAACAAGCTTCCTAATTAGGTACCTAAGCCTCCCATTGCATTGTAAAAGGATGTGAGTATTAGATTGAAACTTTCAATTGAAAAGATAGAAAAAATTATGCTCCTGCAAATGTAAAATGATAAGCATAGGTGGCCGTCTAATCCTAACCAATATCGTGCTTAGGGCTGTGCCAATCTACTTGATGTCATCAAAGACAGATCATTACAAGTTATCAAAAATATGGATTTGAGGAGAAGACACTTTCTATGGAAAGGTCACAATAAATATATAAGTGGACACAATTTAGTAAATTGGGATAAAGTTTGCAGGCCAAGAAAATAGAGAGGCCTTGGGGTTACAAACCTTAGTCTATTCAATAAATGTTTGATATTAAAATGGTGGTGGAGGTACTTCATAGAGAGGCAGCGGTTGTGCAAAAAAATCATACATGCTTTATATTACAAATCAAAACCCCCTAGCATTTCTTCTACTTGCATAGCCATCCAAGCCTTCGTAGCTTGGCAAGATGTTTTGAAAAGCCAAAAGTGGTTTTTTTAGAGTGTGAGGTTTGGGCTAGGAAATGGAGAGCGGATAGCATTCTGGCACGATCTCTAGCATAGGCCCATCCTGTTAAGCTCATCTTTCTCCCTGGATTTCATCCTCACCAATAAACCAGATGTATCAGTGGAAGAAGTACTTGATCACCCAAATAGAATCTTAGGATGGTTGACAAATAGTCTTCAATTCATCAGCAAAATTCAACTAAACGGATGTGAGGACGAAGTGGATTAGAATTGGTCCAAAGATAAGACCTTCACGACCAAAAATGCTTACTTCTTTTCCTCTAATGAAGGTATCAACTCTCTGTTCACCAAGATTAATTGGAGATTGCTACTGCTAGAAAAACTCAAGATTTTTAACTGATTAGTTTATCAAAATAAGATCCTGACAGCCGACAATCTGATTAAAAGAAAATGGCCAGCAACTTCGGAGTGCATAATGCACGGGCGTTTGGAAGAAACTGCAACACATATCTTCATCGAATGCATTTTCTCTAGGATGGTGTGGAGACATTTAACTGGTGCATTGGTACTCCCGACAGTAGTTGGCACCATCGAAGACCTATGTGTTGGGTGGATGTCTGGCTAGGACATCACCTTTCAAGATCTTTTCAGTACTACGCGATGCAGTAGGAAGAAAGAAGAAACAAAACAAAACAATCAAAATATGTGGATCAACCACAAAAAGGCTCGCCTCCACGGGATATGCAAACTTCACTATGAAAAAGAAATTTTACAAGAGGAGATCTCATCCTCAATCTTCGTACATCCAATTTCTCTCTCACTAGAAGTTTTCCTCACAAAAGCTCTCTCTCTTGGAAGATCCCCTGAACCCCCGAAGTGCTTGACGTCCACTGTCCAGGAGCCTCCTGCTCCTTCTCTCTCAGTGCTTCTACCTCTCTCTCCTCTCGGGTTCGTTCCGTACGGCTCCGTACAACGGTTTGCGGCAAAACTAGAAAACCACACACCACACAATTCACTGATCCTGGCCTTTTATAGGCTTAAACATGACTTAGATTAGGTTTAGGACTCCTTAATCAACCCAAATCAAGTCTCAGGCCGTTGGATCAAGATCGGGAGTCACCCACATCGTCCGATCGTGCTCCAGTCCACGGAATAGTATCGTGGACCGCGTGAAACACCCACACGGTCCACAGGCCCAACCGTGGACTGTCCGGTCCACGGTGGACCAAGGTACAGGCCCAGGCAAGGCGCCTGGGCCTGGGCCGGTCCGTGTGCGCGGGCCTAGGCCACGCCAGTGTGGGGGCCTACGCACGGGCTGGGCCGCGCATCCGATTGGGCCGCCTGCCCGCCTAGGCCACGCGCCTGGGTTGTGCATCCCGCATGTTGGCCTCGCCTGGGTGGCACACCGCCTCCTGCGACGGCACTACCGCCGGCGGTCCTCTGCCGCCTGGGTCTCATGCCGACTTCAAAAGCTCGTATCTCCTCCATCGAGCTCCGTTTGGGGTGATCTTGATCTCGTTGGACTCCATTTTTTCACCGCGGACCTCGCTGTGGGCTTAATGTGAGTTGAATCTCGAGGCGTCAAATCCTAACAATCTCCACCTCGACTCGATATTCGACCTCTTCCAAACTCCGAGAGTTTCTGGATCTCCTCGCCCCCATGCCTTGGGGCAATCGCCTGCTGATTATGGATGGACAAACATGGGAGTTGAGCCAGGCTGCTCAATCCCATTTCCGTCGTATGCTGTGCTCTTCCTGACCTGAAACCTGCTTGGGGCATCGTCATGCGGCAATAGGAATCTCACCTTGCGACGTCACCTCTCGTCCTCCCGAGTCTCTTATCTCATGTCCGATCCACCTCTACCTGGAGCTCCACCTCGCTCTGGGCTCCGCCTGGCTCCCGAAGCTCCACCTCGTACTGGGCTCCCCGTCAGATAATAATATCCTCTACTCCCCTTCTTCCCTTCCAGCATAATCTTATCACCGCATAGCACCCTCAGGATTCCTCCACCAGCTATCATCCTATAGCCTCTCGAATCCAGTCTGCTAAGTGAGATAAGATTCTGTCTGAAATCGGATATGTATCGGATCTCCCCAATCTCCTCACTGCACCGTCATGTGTCCTCCAGTTGACCGTCCCAATGCCTCTGATCGCACAGCTCGATCCATCCGACAGATATACAGTGCCCTCACTATTCTTCAGGGAGTCAAATTGCTCCTCTCTGCAACATTCATGAAGGGGCATGCAAAATCTAATATCCACTGCTAGAAAAAAGTAGATACCTCGTCAGATATCTCCAGGACATCTCCATCTGAATCGCTGCCGGCCGTCGCTACAGCAACCACCATCTGATTTTTGAGTTGAGGGCAATCTCTGGCTAGATGCCCAACTCTTCACACCAGTAACACCTGATTTTGCTCAAGTCCCTCCTGAACTTGGACGGTCCTCGTTGCGATCTCCTGTCACTCCATCTATCGCCTCTTACTCCTCCAGAAGCCACCAAAGCTGAGCTACCGCCACCTGAGCTCGAAGCTGGGTTCTCCCTCCTGAGAACCTCGTTCTGGAGTATCGCTGCGGTGACCTCGTCCATCTTGATAGTGCTTTCCACAGTAGAAGAGCAGTCACCAAGGACTCATACGAAGGGGGAAGCGACGCCAACAAAACCAGTGCCCTGGTCTTCTCCTTAACATTTTCGCCAACGTTGAGGAGGTCGGTGAGGATCTTCTGAAAGTAGCTTAGATGCTCCTGCACGCTCTGTCCCTCAGCCATCCGCAGTTGGTAGAACTGCCTCCAGAGGAAAAGAGTATTGGTGAGAAACTTTGCCATGTACAACTCCTCGAGCTTCGACCACAGCATCATCGGAGAAGTCTCGCTCAGCACATGGATCACCACCTCATCCACCAAGTACATGTGGATGGTGCTCACCACCTGCATCTGTAGCCGTTTTCAATTTCGTACCTCCATGGTGGTCAGCTTCTCATCATACAAAAGAGCATCGATCAACCCCTGTTGGATGAGCACGTCCTTCACCCTTGCCTGCCATAAAGAGAAATTGCTCTTACCATCAAACTTGTTGATCTCCATCTTGATTGTTCCTGTCTTCTCCATTTTTAGTCTTGCTGACCACCGCTGCAATCTGCGTCTTTGTACCATCTTGCTCTGATACCATTTGTTGGATGGATGTCTAGCTAGGACATCACCTCCCAAGACCTTTTCAGTACCATACGATGCAGCAGGAAGAAAGAAGAAACAAAATAAAACAATCAAAATACGTGGATCAGCCACAAAAGGGCTCACCTCCACGGGGCATGCAAACTTCACTATGAAAAAAAAATTTTACAAGAGGAGATCTCACCCTCAACCCTCGTACATCCAATTTCTCTCTCACTAGAAGTTTTTCTCAAAAAAGCTCTCTCTTGGAAGACCCTCTGAACCCCTGAAGTGCTTGACGTCCGCTGTCCAGGAGCCTCCTACTCCTTCTCTCTCAACGCTTCTGCCTCTCTCTCTTCTCTCAGATTCGTTCCGTACGGCTCCGTACGATGGTTTGCGGCAAAACCAGAAGACCACACACTACACAATTCACGGTTCCTGGCCTTTTATAGGCTTAAACATGACTTAGATTAGGTTTAGGACTCCTTAATCAACCAAATCAAGTCCTAGACCATTGGATCAAGACCGAAAGTTACCCACACCATCTGATCGTGTTCCGGTCCATGGAATAGTACCGTGGACCGTGTGAAATGCGTGAGAAACGCCCACGCGTCCACAGGCCCAGCCGTGGACTGCCCGGTCCATGATGGACCGGGGTATAGGCCCAGGCAAGGTGCCTGGGCCTGGGCCAGCCCGTGCGCTTGGGCCTGGGCCACGCCCGCGTGTGGGCCCGCGCACGGGCTGGGCCGCCCGCACGCCTGGGCCACGCGCCCGGCTGGGCTGCCCGCCCGCCTGGGCCGCGCGCATGGGTCGCACGTCCCGCGCATTGGCCCCGCCTGGGCCGCACGCCGCTGCCTGCGGCCGCGCTGCCGCCTCTCCGCCGCCTCGAATTTCGTGCCGACTTCAAAAGCTCGTATCTCCTCCATCCGAGCTCCATTTGGGGTGGTCTTGGTCTCGTTGGACTCCATTTTTCACCGCAAACCTCGCTATGGGCTCAATGTGGATTAAATCTCAAGACATCAAATCCTAATATTATAGCTATGCTGTAGGCAATGTACACAAATAGTGGAGCAAAGAATGGCCTACTATTGCTTAACTTTCGTGGTGATGTGGTATCTATGGAACGCACATAATAGAAGAATTTTTAGACATGAAGCTAAAGCACCAGTTAGAATTATTGAAGATGTCATTTCCCTCCTACAACTGTGGACATCCTAGAATGATAGAAGAAGTTGTGAGGCCATCTCAGACCTCATCAAGGAAACAACAAGGCAATGAATGCAAAAAGCAGTGGAACAAGATCACGGGGGCATTTGGTAGACGGTTGAACAGCATAGTCAAAAGGTTGGAGACCAACATTCCGATTCTAGGAAAACACAAGAAGTGTATGTGAAAGCAAAGTCCGAGTTGATCTACCACGCCAGGTAGATAATTGTATAGGTATTGAGATCCGAGTCCTAAGTATTTTTGGACTCTATCTTTTGCCTAAGCCATCTTGACTATAGGCAAAAACAACATCTCTACTCTTGTACAATTTATACAATTATTTTAATATATATTCAGGGTGGGTTTTCCTCCCTTTACATAAAAAAAAAAAAAAAAAATCCAAGGATGGGACTCTCTCACTATGAAAATTCAACACAAAATATCCCATGGCCGTAGTAGCCTATATGGGTATAGAGGAACCTATATACTTTTCACAGGCCTATAAGGATCTTAATTGGCATGATGACTTATTTGATGAATATTATACTCTACTTATTAATGGCACTTAGGAACTTGTTCCTCCACCATCTAATCGGCAAACATAGGATGCAAATGGTTATTCAAATTAAAATATAAAATTAATGGCTCTATTGATCACTACAAAGTTCGATAAGTAGCAAAAAAATTCAATCAACAAGTAGATATTGATTATGAAGAAACATTCAGCCTATTATCAAACTAGTTACTATTTGCATAGTTCTAGCACTTGCTATCTCTAGTAGTTGGGCCATCTATTAGCTTGATGTCAAAAACACTTTTCTTCTCGGCTTTCTTGATGAAACAATCTTCATCAAGTAGCTGTCTCGTTTTGTCGATCTAGAATAGCCTTATTATGTATGCCTTCTCATATGCATGCTTTATGGGCTCAAGTCGGCCCCCTAGAGCATGGTTTCAACACCTCCACACTTTATGAGTTGGGTTTCTTTAGATCCAATCCTGACACTTCTCTTTTTATCAAGCGAACAAATGGCTATATCATTCTTTTGTATATGTGGATGATTTTCTTTTGATCACTGGTAGTGTCGATGTTCTTTTCGATGAATTATAGGTTGTGCTTCAAAATGAGCTTGCTGTCAAGGATCTTGGGCCTTCTCACTTCATTCTTGGTATTGAGGCACACCCTATCAACTTCGGCCTTCTTTTAATACAATCAAATTAAATCTCTGATCTACTTCACAAAGCCAAAATGGTGGGCTCCAAACTAGTCATCTCTTTAATAGCTGTAGGGTCTCACCTTTCGCTTCATGATGGAGAGCTCTATTTAGATCCTACCATGTATCGAAGTATTGTTAGCAGCCTCTAATATTTCATATTAATCTATCCAAATATCTCTTATGCCATCAATCATATTTACCAATTCATACGTAGCTCCTCTACTACTCATTGGACTACCGCCTAGCGTTTCTTTCAACTTAAACATACCATTCACAATGGCCTTTTGCTTTCTAAGAGCTCCTCCACTTAGTTACATCTTTATTTAGATATAGATTGGACTAGAAATTCCGATGATTGATACTCTATCAGTAGCTCTAGTATGTTCTTAGCTCTCAATTTAATTTCATGGAGCTCAAAGAGGCAATATACAGTGGCTCGAACTATTACGAAATCAAAATACAAAGGTCGCTAATACCACTGTTGAGCTCTTTTGGATTCAACAACTTCTTCAATAGTTTGGCCTTTCTCTCTCTACTCCTCCTATGTTATAGTGTCATAATCTCAGTGTTATTTATCTTACTACCAACTCAATTTTCTATGCTCATACCAAGCATATTGAGATAAACATTCATTTTGTGTGAGAAGGGTTACTCAACACCAGCTACTAGTTCGTTTCATCTCCTTTACTAATTAACTCATGGACATCTTCACTAAGGGTCTATCTACAACTCATTTTGCTTAGTTACAATCCAAACTCAAGGTCGTTTCCTCTTCACATTCGCTTGAGGGGGCATTGGCCAAATCAGGATAAGGGTCGAAACAATATTTGGTTGCAACCACTTAGATAAGAATGAGGCAATAATATTTTGTTGTGATCATAAGACTGAACCTTATGGGATTTCTTTGATGCATATGAGCTCTTCATATCTATTTATTGTAAACATATATTTTAAATATAAATGCATACCAAGCCCACGAAAAGCATTATTAAGGGGGGCATTAATCCCAAAATTTTTGTTCTTATAAATGGTTGTAATCTCATTAATCAACGAAAATTGTCAGCACAAGTCAATCAATAGAAATATGGTTTTTGATCTCATCAAATACGATATGTTTAATATTTAAAACACAATATAAGGAGGAACCTTGATAGGAAGACTGTAATTTTTCTTTCAAATTTAGAAAATTGTATGTATTTAACATTTTATGATTGTTTTTTTTTTTTTTAAACTAATTATTGTTTTAAACAAAGGAAGGAGCATTTTTTTCTATATGCACTCTAGATGTTTGTCTTGTACAGATTTGGTTGAAGTATTTCAAGACAAGATATGGCACATGTAATCTCATTAAGTTAATTAGCATCTAGATCTTGACATGTCCAAACATGGATGGTCATGACTCCCCATTTGATTAGACATATATTCCTATTAGTTATATAACATGGTAAACAATCTATCCTGTTTCAAGTTGGTGCAGTTTGTTTTTAGTTTTGCTAAAGCAAGAACCAAAGTAAAAAGGTCATATTTGTTTTTTTTTTTTCTCAAGATATGTATTAAAATTTGGAGTAGGCATAAAGGAATAAAAGATTAAATGGTGGAAATGTGTGAGATATCATCCACAACCTTTCTTTGTGAACACTTAGCTTTTGCATTACAATGTTAGATAAACTTGTCATTATTTTTTTTTATAATTTTATTGGTGATGAATAAAAAAATTATCTTTATTTTTCTTCCACATGGTTGTTAACTTTTGTTATCAATGCATAAATATCAAAATCCTCATAGAAGCAAATGGTATCCATACCTAAAACTATTGATCATGTCATATTGGCCCACATGGACTCAAACCGTTATAATGCCCAAATGGCTCATGAATGAAAGAGGCGCTGAAGCTGCATATCTAAGTTTATTATTCCATAAAGTAAATTCTCTTGTTTCTAATTATGTTAATTTGTTACCAACCTTATTGGAATAGGATCTGTTCTATAGGATCATACAAATGTATCCTAAATATGTTAATGGTAAAACCGAACCTCTAGTTGTTGGATAATAATGGCTTACACCTTATATAGATAGGGAGGGGCTTTGCATTTGCCCTAGCCAAGTAGTTATTGTCATCATTGTTGTTACTAGTATTACTACAACTATTTCATAAAATTTCTTTTGTTTCTCATGGTTGACCAATAACCAGACTCAGTACATTGCATTTATTAAAATCTAGAGCACTGTAAATAAGTGAAAGTTGAATGGTGGAGACATGTAAAAATTGTAGGGATGACATCTACTACCATGCTTGGTGGATATGTAGGACTTTGCACCATGATATTAGACAAATTTATTAATAACAAAATAATTTATTGAATGGTGGGCCCATGAACAACTTGAACTAGCACAAACATGCAATGTTCAAGTTATACCTCTTCCTCATACTAATCATTTTGTTTGAGATAAAGGCTAAGCTATGGCTAAAATTGTTATTATTGAAATTCTAAAACCCAAAGCCCAAACCTAGAAAAAACTTGAGGCTGGTCAAACTAGTTTGGCCCATTGATACGAGGTTGAAGTTGAGATAATGACCAAGAATTGAGGTTAAAATAGAATTATTTCTAGAAAAAGCTAGGTGTGACTAGTATTATCTAGACTCAAGACCCTTCTCACACATACCATCTCATATTGCAAACCCAACCATAAACCCTAAAAATGCTTGCCTTAATACCACAAACCATCTAATTCAGATTATACTATACTATATTCGGTCAGAATAGTTATGATAATACCAATCGGGTCAATACAGATCTTATACCAATACATATCCATCCAAACCAACTTGTATCATTCAATACCATCCCAAATCGAGGCATGTACCACACCATATCAAGCTGTACCACTTGTTTTTCAGATGGTAGCATTATAAAAAATGAGAAAAAAAGTTATTGGTATGGATCACATATTGTATCATACCAAATTGATAATGAAATTGAAGGAACTTTTCCGCCACACATGTCGGATCCTGATCAAAAATTGTTGCAACAGAAGGGATCCGATCAGACATGTGTGTTTACGAGATTATATCTCATACATCCAGTTAGGATCATGATTTTAAGATCAAAAAATAAAATATAAAAATAGAAAATAATGTAATGATGAAGATCGCATCTTCACCTTTGCATGGGTAGCTATTCATCACAATTGATGATCGTGATAAATTTTGAGGTTCCTTGCAGAGTGCACATGTGTCTGGCCTCTATAGGTATCCACTTGAAATTGATCTAAAACTATCCTCTTCAATTTGATCCTTCATCTCCATGATGGATCTGCATGCACTTTGATCAGCAATCAACTTTGATCCTGAACATCTGGATCAACTCTTGATCTTGAATCATTGGATCAACTCTTGATCTTAGATGTTTGTTAGATGTGTGCCCTAGATGCCAGATCGGTGACACATTTCTGTACAGATTTAAGGACAAATTTATAATTTTGACTATAAATGAATAAAAGGTTATTCTTCTATCACATTATGTACATTGTGTCTGTGATACATCCTTTGAGTTAGTAGGAATGTAAATTCATATTTTCAAGCGTTGAAAATTTAAGGCATGAATTTACATAACTAACTCATAAATAGCTCCTGACCATAAGATCATCACGAGGATGGTGATCGATCCGAAAGGTTGGTGTACGATCACTTCCTTAGGGTAGATGTTGAGTCTACGTGTGGAGACACCGGACCGAGAGTACATGTATTCATTGAGAATGAGAGTACTGAGCGTGACCACCTCGAGCAGTCATAAGAAAGTTTACCTTCTCGTCATGACTAGATCAATGCTGCAGTTGTGTGTTAGTTCTTTGACTTGAGGTGCATCGACAGTTCACTTGAGTGTGTTATAGTTTGACTACACCATAACTTGATCTCCTAGCTATTCGGAATCTTAAGGTGTATGTTGGCTGTAGCATATTCATTGTAGGAACTAAGTCGCACCAAGATGGGATCTATCAACCTCGATAGATGAGAGGAGTAGTCCTATGATAATTGAAAGATCGAGTCCTTAAGCCCATGGCCATGGCAGAGTGAAATAATGGAAATTTTTTTTTATTAAGATTTCACATCAGACTCGGATCGATCAATTAACTCATATGACGATGTTGGGTTTGACGAGTTTACCTTAACCCTAATTCAGTCAGGACTCATGATAGAGAAACTCAATCACACAGGTAACTGCATCGAGAGGTTCATCTTAGTTCTGATGGGTTGCCACCATATACTGCTAGGTATCATTGGTGGATTTTGGAGCAATTAGAATGATATTGATGATCGATCATTCTAATTGTCTGAATCAGAAGAGTTCTGGTCCATCGAAAGGAGTTTCAATGATGTCGATGATGAGATCACGACATGTCTCATTATCATATGGAATTAAACCTAACTGGATCACACAAATAAGGGTTAGGGTCTGAATGTCATCAATTGGGCTAACTCAATTGATTTGGATTAGATCCAATTAGGTTCAAAAAAATCGTGCTAGCACACGATTGAGCCTAACTTTCTCCTCGTGTAATCTTTTCTGTCTCTACTGAGCTAAATATGATTTGACTCATCCAAAGAACCTTGAAAGGTTTCTCTCAGTCTAAATGAAGCTTGTCTAGCTCAGAAAAGGCTTGTCTTAATTCATGAGATGAATTTAAGACAACACCTAATTCCTAGCACCTGTCAATTTTATTTTAGGACATCTGTCAAAAGTTGACATATGGTCTTAAAATGAAGAGAGCTCATTAGAGGATTTTTGTGAAGTGTCCATATGCCAAAACCCAATTGAATTGGGTGCCATAATCAGATTATGGCATGAGCCCAATTGGATTAAAGTGGGCGCCCCAAATGGATAAGAACCAAAGAGTCCTGATAAATATGGACTCTTTGGCGCCACCTTGATTGAGCTTATCCAATGTTGGCGCCAACTTAGGAGAGAGGGTGGGGTTCTTATCTGATGTGATCATATGACATCACTCCATAATCAAAATTTTTTCAGAATTTATTAGAATTTTTTGATTGGTTGAATGATGTGGCACTGCGCAACATACAGGGTCTATATAAACCCCATTGCGCCTAGGGTTTCATGGAAGAAATTATTTTATGCACAAAACCCAATAGCTACCACCCCCTCCCTCTTTTCTACATCTTCCCTGCTCTCCTTCCTCCCCTCTTCATGTCCAAAGAGTTGGACATCCATCTGGCAAAGATCCAAGGCGTGGTGACGCCTGGAACAGAAGGCTGCAGGACATCTTCGATAGGCTGTTGCTCCAACTTCAGAAGGAGTTCTGAAGCACTTTCAAATCAGATAAAGATATGATTTTTGGAGCATATATTTGTGAGGAGAAGACGTTCAGATCCTGCCTGAGTGGATACCGGTAGAGGCCAGGCGCTTGCGTGGTTACATCAGAACCTCGGGCTGGGTAGAGATCATCTACCGGGTAATTAGATTACCTTGAGGTACTTCTTCTTTTATCATAGTTTTAGATTTAATTTTAGATTTTAAATATCAGATAATAAAATTAAATCTATAGAATTAGATCTAAAATATGTAGGATAAATTTTTTAAAAATTATTCTGCCCCAGATTTGATGAAATCTGGAAGATCCTACGAGAAAAAGCGATTTCCCCCCTTTCAATGTTTAGATCAATACTTGATCCTAGATTAGAATTCTCTCTTTCTTTACTTAGATCTGGATCTCCTCTTCCATGGCGTAAATCTATATCAACATGTAGATCAGCCCCAACCCCTTGGACATGGAAGAGAGGACGCCCAACTCTTAGGCATAAGAACCAGGGACGTCCAACTACTTGGGCGTAAGAGGAAAAGCAAGAGAGAGAGAGATAAGTAGGAGGCGTGGAGACATCTGGGGCGTGAGAGAAGGCGTGGGCTCTTAAGAGGTGGTGCACCAAATTGTTTTGCATGAGAAAACCTTTCTAGTGTGAGGTTTTTCTTCCTTAGAGATCTTATCTCTTATGAAGCATTTAAATAACTCAATGAGGAGTCCTAGGGCTTTAAGCCTTTGATTGGTCAAAGACTTAAAGCAGAAGGACTCTGCTTCTGGCACCTCATTAAGTTTTCACGCCAAAATAAACTGGGGCATGTGCACCAAATTTTCACCACAAAAAACCTTAGGCGCTCCAACTCTTGGCGCACCCCTTATCCATCCAAAACCCTAGCAATGCCAAGGCTTATCTAGATGGGCGTGCGCCCCTGGATCTTATCCAGAAGGGGGCACACGCCCCCTTTCTCTCCTTTTTCATGGTAAATAGGTGGGGTGCCAACTATTGGTGCCCCTTCTCTCCAAGAGTTCCATGCCCAAGAAAGGTAGGATGAGGCGCCATCTCTTGGTCCACATCCTTGTCTAATTACATGCATTGACTTGGTCAAAACCCTATCCAATAGAGAGGCCAACTCCAAAGAGAAATTGGGTTTAAATATGTGCCAGCATGATTTTCTAAACCTAATAGGATTTCATCAAATCCAAACTCAATTGGGACTTTATAAGCTCAATTGATCAATCTTAGATTAAATTTCTTATTTGTGTGACCCCATAGGTTCAATTCTGTTTGATAGTGATATATATTATGATCTCCATCATCAATATCATTGAAACACCTTTCAATGGATTGAAACTTTTTCAATTCAGCTAATTAAGAATTATTCGATCATAAAATAATTCTTATTAGTCTCACAATTCATCAATGACATCTAGCAGTATGTAGTGACAATCCAGTAGAACTGAATAATGAATCTCTAAGTATAGTTATCGTATGATTCGTCATTCTATCGTGAGTTCTGACAAGACAGAGATTATGGATAGCTCATCAAATCTCATCATTTATTATATGTAATATTCAATCGACTTAAGTTCATATATAAAACCTTATGAAAACTTCTTTCTATCATTCATACTACTATGGTCATGGATTTTTGAAGTCAATCTCATGAATAACATAGGACTACTACTCCTTATCTATCAAGATTGATAGATCCCATCTGGATGCACATCCTACTCCTACAACAAGCCTATTATAGCCAACATATACCGTGAGATTCTGAATGATTAGGTAACCAAGTGTTTGTGTAGTCAAACTATAGTAGCTCCATTGTGAATAGTCGAGGCACCACAAGTCTGAGGACTACTCGCACCACTGTAGCATCGAGTATATCACTGATAAGTGGATAGATATTCATGTAACTACTCATGTCGGTCATGCTCGGTACTATTGTTCTCTAATAATCACCTGTACTTTTGCTCCAGTATCCTCATATTGTAGACTTGAGACTCATCTATCTAGAGAAAAGTGATTTGTGCATCAATTCAATCAGATCAATCACCATCCTCATGATGATCCATCGATCGAGAGTATTTAAAAATTAATCACTAATGTATATGTCTCAAATTTTTAACTCTTGAGAATATATATCATCATGTTATTAATTTTTTGGATGATTCATGGACACATGACAAAATGAATAAAAAATTAACCCTATTTTATTTATTTAATTATAAAACTATGTCATTAAAAAGATAACATATGTCAACCAACTTGATTTCTAGGGCATACATCTAACAATCTCCTGCTTGCACTAAAACTAATTAGCCATAAACCTAAGCTCCATCTTTTCAAGATGAGCTTTAGTTTTCAGCTGGCTCAATAGCTTAATCAGTGGGTCTACCATGTTCTCTGTGGAGTCTACTCTCTACACCTCTACATTGATCTTTTCGAGGTATTCATGAATTAGGTGGAATCATAACTCTATGTGCTTAGACTTCTGATGAGATCTTGATTCTTTAGTCGAAGCTATGGTACCAATGTTAGTAGAGTGATATGATATCTCATGTCATCACTCCAAGCTCCATAATAAATTTCATGACCAGAATTCTTCCTAAGCACCCTCAGAAATGATGATGATCTCTGCCTCTATGGTGGATTTTACAATGAATGATTGTTTGGAACTCTTTCAATACATTGCACCACCATAACATAGAAATATACATCTTTATATAAATCTTCTATCATCGATCTATGTATATCTCAAAATCTTAAATTTTTCTCCTCTAAAAATTAAGAACATATCCTTAGTGCTTCTCAAGTACATACGGATATTCTTCACAAATATCTAGTACTCCCAGCCTGAATTTGACTGATATCTGCTTGTGACACTCATAGCAAGAGATATATTAAGTCATGTACATAGTGTACATGAGACTTCCTATTGCAAAAGCATAAGGGATCTAGCTCATGCACTTAATCTCCTCAGGTATGTTAGGGCACATCATCTTGGAGAGATGAACTCTATACCTAAAAGATAACAATCTCTTTCTAGAATTTTCCATGCTAAACTCCTTCAGCACTTTTTTTATGCATAATTTTTATGAAAGATCAAGCATCCTCTTAGATCTATCTCTATAGATCTTTATTTTAGAATACAGGATGCTTCTCTTACGTATTTCATGGAGAATACATTCTGTTGGATGTATGCCCTAGAAGCCAATCTTTGTGACATATTTTATATCTCTAGGATATAATTTTATACTTATTGGGTATTTATATTATCATTCATGTTTATGTTGAAGGAACCAGATCTAGTATTTCAGAGTTAGATCTTGAAATTTTTTCAAGATCAGGCAGCGGAAGACTAAAATAAATCAAAATTTATCTTATAAAATTAGAGAATCCCTAGATCTAAGATCTTATTACATGATTATTATATGGTATTAAATCAAAAATTAAAATATAAAGAGCAAGAACTACATGTTGATCATATCAACATGTTTCTATACTACATCTAATGTATGTAAAATATAATAGATCAGATCTATTACCTTGCAAGTTAGATGTTCTAACTTTACTGATCCGAATTTGAGGATGATGTTGTGAGCCGCACATGCATCCGACCTCTAGGAGTTGTCCATACGAGCCTACTAATCATGATAAGATATCCTGATCCAGGAAATTAGCACAGTATGCAGTACTGTACTGATCCTTCTTCGATGATCGATCAGATACCTCCTTCTTCTTGATTTGGACTCTTTCAAAGATGAAAAATAGGAGAAAGAGTTTTAGATGTGAGATACTCTCAGAAAACTTACAGATGGAGGAAGGAAAGAGGTGAACTCAGCAATCTTAGAAGAAGATCCTCTTCTTCTTCTCTTTTCTCTCACCTAGACATCTAATTTTATGTCTCTTATATCTCCACACCCCAACACTCTTTTTTCCTAATTTTCACACACCCCAAAGGTCTCTTAATGCTCTATAATTTATAAAATTTTAAGAATAAATTCATCTTAAGTAATGAGAAATGAAGAATCCTTGTCTAGGTCAAATACCTAGTCAAAAAAAATCCAAACAGGGCAAGACAAGTGGTGCCCAACTCTTGGGTACCCCCTCCTTTTTTTTTCTGCCATGGACCACCAACAAAGGGTGCACAATATATGTCATAAAAGCTCCAAAAATTTTAAAAAAAATATGAGTAAAATCAGTGCCATAAGGAAAGAGTTTTGGTTTCCTAAAATTCTATCTCATAGAATTTAAAATCCAAACTAATTCCTACTTTGACTTGGTCCACAACCACATTCCATGTAAGAGAGAAAGAGTGAAAAGCTTTGGGCATAAGTGAAGGCCTGGGAGAGAAGGTTTTGTCACACAAAATAAGAGAGAGTGATTGTGGGGGATTAAGGTGGCGCAAGATGGAATCCTAATCTTACTAAGATTCAATCTATGACTTGTTCAAATTTGATTTCTCAAACCAAATCAAACCAAAATCAAATTAACCTAATTAAAATAGATCTTAATCCAATTAAGAACCTAATTTAATTAGATTAAATTAGATTTAAATCTAATTTAATTTTTTAATCGAATTAGAAATTAGGTTGATCCAAGTCCTAATTAAACTAGGACTAGTTTTATCTTGCACTTGGCTTATCCAATAAACCAATTGAACTTGATCCAATCAAGTCCAAACCAAATATAATTAAATAATATTCAATTAGACTTAATCTCAACCTATTGGCTTAATCAAATTAAGTCAATTAGCAATCGAATTGCTAATCGATCCTCCTGCAACACTTGCACTAGGTTAAATGTCAATTGTATTGATTGTTTAATCCTAGAACGATTCTTAATCATTGATCAACTATTCGATCGGATCATGAACCCTAATGTGTATGACCTTATAGGTCTGAACCTAAGTCATTAGCACAAAAATAAATTTTTGTACCAATCGAAGTGACCATCTAGCAATGGTATCCGACGGTCGGATAGGTCAAATGTGTAGAACAACATCCTTAGAACCCATGTGAATATAGTTTTCATATAATTCATCTCCTTGACCAAAATGCTGATAGGACACCTTAGAGTTCAACTGTCAACTCTGATCAGGTTGTCTATATTGTATTTCAAAATATCAAATCCATCTGATGGATTATCCTGGTCAAAGTTTTGCTAAATTGAAATATAGCGACTCATTCTTCTCCAACTCTTAGAGTGGTCAATCCCATCTTGATCACACTCCAGCTTCGCAAGTACTTGACTGTGTCTAGAAGTCTTCCGTCACTGAATTAAAAATTCAGTTAGTCCAGTACCAAAGTATAGTGAGTTGCTTGCAAGTCACTGAGGCGATCTCAGGTCTAAGGGACACTTATACTTATATCCCATCAGAGACATTCTCGATAGTAGAATGCTCTAGAGTTGGTCACGTTCAATGATGATGTACCCTTACATCTTACCTGTATGCCATATCAGTATCTCCACACTCCTTGGTTAAGAGGACAACCAACCCATATGGCCTACAGCGATCTATGCTCGATAGAAGCTGTCGTCTTTATTAACAACCTATCATTTGGTCGAAAATAGTTTTAAGGACTAATCGATAAATCCTCTCTTTATCAAACCTAAATAGTCCTAAGGACTTCATCACAACAACGGAGTTCATTAGAAGATGAAAATTTATGATGAAAATATCAAAAATATATTTTATTTATTAATAAATTAATTACAATACAAGATTGCTCAACCGTCAACAGATTGACGATTGATTTTTGAGACATATTTCTTCACATATGTATCCATGAATCATCTAAGGGATTAATAAGATGATGTCACATATTCTCAAAGAGTTAAGAATTTGAGGTATGTGTCATTAATGGTTGATTTCTAAATTATTTCTGATCATAAGATCATCATGAGGATGGTGATTGATCCAGATAGATCAGTGCACGGATCACTTTCTTCGGACAGATGGATCTCGAGTCTGTAGTGTAGAGACACTAGAGCGAGAGTGTAGGTGGTTGTTAGAGAACAACTAGCACTGAGCATGACCAACATGAGAAGTCACATGGATGTCTGCTCACTCGTTAGTGACTTTCTTGATGTTGCAGTTGCATGACTAATCTTTTGATCTGAGATGACACTACTGCTCACAGTAAGGCTGTTGGAGTTTGACCGACACATCAACATGGATCTCAAGGAGCTCTTATAGTGGATGTTAGCTACAATTGGTTTACTGTAGGAGTTTGGTGTGTATCAAGATGGGATCTATCGATCATAGCAAAAGGGAGTAGTCCTATGAAATTTAAGAGGTTGAGTCTTTAAGTTTATGACTATAGCATTGTGATTGATGGAAAAAAAATTTATTGAGTTACATATGGACTTATGCTGATTGTATCTATCATATGATCGATATTGAGGTTTGACGATTCATCCATGACCTGCTATCTGGTTGGAACTCACGATAGAGGGACTGTATCAAGCGTTAACTACACCTAGAGGTTCATCACTTTTGTTCTGCTGGGTTGCCACTACATACTGCTAGATATCACTGATGGATTGTGAGACTCATTAGGATCATTTTGATGATCAATGATCTTTGATGGGCAGAGTTAAAATTGTTCCAATCCATTGAAAAGAGTTTCAATGATATTGTGATAGAGATCACAATATATCTTACTACCAGATAGAATAGAACCTATGGGATCACACACGGAGAGATTTTTGACTGATCAGATGGTTGAATTACGATTATGAATTATAACAGAAATTGATTATCAATTTGATTGATAATTGATCTAATACAAATGTTGCATTATGTAACTTACTAAAGAGTTAGTGAGTTATAGAAGAATTAATTAGCAATAGTATTGCTAATTAGCTCAATTTGATTGAGTAATGAGGTTTGTATCAAGTCTAATTTGATACGATTTAATTTAACTCATTTTGGGATTGATTTGATCAATCCTATAGGGTTATCGGATAACTCCAAAAAGATTGGATGATTAGTCTCAGTTCAATTAGAATTTGAGTTTGATTCAATTTTTAATTAGACTAAGATGTATGTATTCCTAATTAGACTAGAAATCTTTATTTTCATACTGTACCAAATCTTAATGGGATTAGCATTAAAATTGAGTTTGATTCAAGCATAAAAAAAGAGTCTAATTGGACAGGACTCCTCCTCCAATTAGGAGACATCTAATCTAAATTAATTGAGCTCCAAATCAGATTTGAATTCCTATTTATTTGAGTCTAATCAAGTTCTAAAATGATTAAATTTATTAATATTTTATTAGGATTAAAACAGCTATCTTATGATAGAGTCCCATGTTCTTAAAACTCTTCTCTCCATGTCTTAAAAGAGCCCCACGCCTAACTAGTTTTGTGCGCCCAATAAGACCCACATCCCAACCACTTTGATGCAAATCCTCCACTCCCTTTTAGCGTGTAAGAAGATATTTATTTCCCCTTTGTTACCATGTAATATGGACATAAAAAGATCTGATTTTTGGGTGGCATAAATAATGAAAGAGTCCCAGATGTTTTTGGACTCTCTTCTCCCACTCAAATTGAAACTCATCTTAGCCTATTTAAACACCAACATGTGGGATGGTTTGGAGGGGATTTAGATCAGGTTTTAGACACCAAAAACTAGGAGTTTACCATGGAGAAAAACCAAGAGGAGAAGAGAGGACGACGTGCATGGGTCTGGCACAAGGTGAGGTTGTTTTGATCTCTTTTTTCTTACAAAACAATTGTTGGTTGTTTGGACATCATCTTCTCTCCTTCTTGTCTATGTTTAGACATGAATGTCTCATCTCCTTTTATCCAAAAGTTAGATAAAATTCTTACATCTCTATTGTAGAGATTTGGTGCATAGATTTTAAGAAGAAAAGAGAAGAAAGGATTTTTCTCATGATCTCTAGCATAGAGATCAAGATCCTCCTACATCTTCTTATTCCCTAAGAGTGTCTTAGGAGAAAAAAAGATTTTCAACCATCAAGATGCGATCTCTGTAAGGGAGCTAGTACCTCGGTGAGATCAAAAAATTTTTGATCAGATCAGAGTCTCGTGTGGATACCCGTAGAGGTCGGATGCTTGTGCGGCTAGAAGGGACCTTCGGAAGACATCCATGATCATTTGTTCACATTGAAGATTGATCCATATCCAAGTATATTTTAAATTTATTTTCTCTATTTGATTTCTATATCTGAATCTTATCCCATATATGATGATCCTGTTATGGTTTGAAGATTTGATCTGTGCGTGCTTAGATTAAACTAGATTTAATCTGAAAATTTTTAAATTTTGCTGTGTACTTATTTTGAAAAATCATACGTGCATGAAATCATAAAACTCCAACAGTCATATCAGAGCTATATCATATGCATGAGATTTAGATTTAGATTTAAAATCTGTAGTAAAAAATTTTAGATCTGAAAGGTTTTGATGTCGTTCTGATATATGGTTGCCCTGGCATAATTTGTTATGCTGTCTGGTTATCCTAAAATGATGTTAAAATTTTTAATTAGATTAAATTTTTAGATCTGATTTTACAGCATATATGTGATATATATTTTATTATTTAGATCTGAAAGAAGTTTTGAGATCTATTTTGATTCATATATGTGATATATGAAAGTAAGTTTAGGGCTGAAATTTATTTCTATGATCTGAACTTGTTTATGTATATGATACATACTTGTATGCATGATCTGAAATTATTTTCAGATCAAAATTTATATTTCATATAAAAAATTTAGATCTGAAAATATTGATTTAAGATCTGAAATTAATGTGGTGCATGAGAGATTGATCATGGATAGATCAAATTAGGTTATGTAATTAGATTACATCAAAGGGTTTCTGATTTGATCACATTGGGTTAGAATCGATTTAGCAGTTGATCAAACCAAATCAAGTGTTGATTAAGGTAAGATCAATGGAGCCTAAGATCATACAATTATTGTTGATCAAATCGATTGACACCTAAAAGTAAAATCGACTAAACCTAAGGACCTAATTTGGCTCTGTGGCTCGAGTCTAATTCACCTAAGCTAACCTGTTCGGATCAATTGACCGATTGGTGTCTAAGGTAAATAATTGAAAGATGATTATTTAATTGGTTTCATTCACTTACCTAGCCAATTTATTGGTGTCTAAAGAAAGTAATGGGGGGACCCCCACCAATCTCCATTTGGCCAATTTGAAAGATTGAGTCTCAAATATGGTTGCTTGGTGGTTTGATTTAGTCCATGCCTATTGGATCAGTCATGTGATGACTGATTAGATGAGATCTAAACCCAAATTTCTTCATAAAATATTAAGTCCAAGATCTTTCACCATAGTAGATGTGCGGGCGTGCTACTAGCGTTGATTGTTCTCGACTGGTCACAATGGTTCAGTTGCATTGAAATACGCAACCACTCTATTAGCAAAGAGTTGCTGCGAGGTAAAGATGGGGTTGGGCCCAATAACTGTTAAGTGAGGGACCCAATGATGGCTTTATACTTGCTTGTGAATGGTGGATCTGGCTTAACTAAGGAGTGTAAGCAATAATTGTTAGGTGAACCTACATGACTTAGAGACCAAGTGGCTGCAACATACTTAGAGAAGTATTTGGGCAAAGAGTTATCCATGTATCAGTGTTTATTCATGTTACCAATAACTGTTAGGTGAGGTGCACGACATCGGTGGGACTGCAGCATCCATTAGAAATCTAATTATTGCATCAGAATTTTTGTTTCTCCATCTGAAGAGTGTGGAAGATCTGATAAAATAGTGAGAGTCTCTTTTTATATCTAAAAATCTCTAGTACAAATCATAATAATAACTACAAATATCTAATTAGAATCTTTGCTCTCTGTTGTTCATTATGTCGCTTCCAACCCTTTAGCTTGAGTCATAGATATCAATCGATTAACCGAAATCGAGTACATAGACTGGCTCATAAATTTAAAAATTATTTTTAATTTTAAAAACTTAAGCTATATTCTCTACTAGATTATTCTAATATTAACAATTCGTCCAATCCATAGTCAACGAGCTATACTTGATGAGTGGATGGACAATGACAATAAAGATAGGTGCTATGCATGAGCACATGTTCACTGCCAATGATGTGTTGATTCATCTACAAGTGTTGTGAGATCATCAGAGTCATACAGCGTATGTGATGCGTGATGGACAGTCAGTTAATGATTATTATTTGATAATGATCAAAGACACTAAGGAGCTCAAAAGGCTCAATATAATCATGCACAAAGAATTGCTTATGGATTTGATCCTACAATCCCTAATTAGGTTATATGGATAGTTTATGATAAACTATCATATAAAAAACTATCATTGCACCTAATCTAAATTAGTCAAAGTGTTGATAACAAAGAAACCTTGAAAAAGTTCAGAGGTAAATACCTGGAGAGCCTAAAGAAACAAAAACATGCTTAGAGTAGGCATGTCAAAATTGCTCAATGTTATCCTTACGATTTCTCATTCTTCCAGTTTAGTTATAGACTCCAATGTAGAGTTGATGCAAAGATAGAGGGCTGAGAAAGTAACCCTTAAATTGGTTATAGGACAATAGTTGCTACAGTAGCCATGGGTATCTATCCTTTGTGATCATCGTTTGGACTTAGTTCTTAGAGATAGTCTCTAATATTTGCATGGTGATGCATATGTGAACTTAATTGAGCAAGCAATGAATGCCATTGGATCTGAGAGATCTAGAATTGAGATGAAGTTTAAAGTATATGTGGAACTTATGGCTGAGTCATATTGGAGAAGAAATGATCAACAAACTAGAAAATTTGAGTCTTTGGGCTCATTGACTGTTGAGTCATATTTAGTTTGTGTATCATCTCTTTGAGAAAATATGATCAAGCTACTCTTGTGGGATAAGAGAACAAGGATCACTGAGATACTCATCCTTGTACACATTTGATGTGTGTAGCCCATGTGATGTGCTAACCAAGGAGTTATCTTTACTTTGTATATGAGATACAAATTTAAAATTTTTGAAAGGTTCAAAGAATTTAGATGAAGTAGTAAAATATATCAAAAATTTTTAAAGATACTTTGATCAGATTGAGGATGCAATATCATTGAAAAAAATTTCTCGATTATCTCATAAAATAGTATTGTTTCATATTGGACTACATTTAGTATATCTCAGTTTAATGAGATAAGAAGAGTCATGGGACTATATGAGATATGGTCTGGTCCATAATGAACTCATTGATTTATTTATGTTTCTTTAGGAACATACTTTATTTCTATGAAATTGAGTTCACTCTAAACCTATTCCTACCACACCATATGAGATATGGCATAGTGAGAATTGAATCTTAATTATTTTGAGATTTAAGGATGTCCAGCTTGTGTCTAGGACAACAGATGGATATGTTAGAAGATAGATCTATAAAGCTCATCCTAAAAGAGTTTGGGATATTATTTTTCGAAAGGATCATAATGTGATTGTAACTCGTCTGCTATCTTCTTGAAAAATTATTAGACCAGGATGAAGCAGTGAGAAGAAAGTTAAGCTCGAAGAGAATGTCTCTGAAGAGCAATGAGCTACAGGATCTTAAGAACCTATTGATCATGATAAGCTAGTAGATGAATATTCCTCTTCCACCTCGTATACATAGTAGGATCTCTTATTCTCTTGAAAGGTACTTGGATATGCTCGACAGAGGATGTAGAGAAAGTTATTTCTTATGGAAGATGGTGAGCATAGAGATGATCCCAAAACCTATAACGAGGCGATGTAAGATATCGACTCCAAGAAAAGATGTGAATAGCTTTTCTGAGAAGAGATCTTTGAAGATTTCTGTATGGAATAGCCTATAAATTTCACTTCTTGTATAGGTGATCACAAAATCCATAATAATCTTGGAGTTGGTATAAGTCATTTTGATGATATAATCAAATTGTTTGATCAGAAAAGAAGAATTATAGATTTTAAAAGGGTCAGTGGGAGTATCCAAAACTGACATCGATTAATATATGGTTAAATATAGATTTCTTTATGAAAGACATAAAGCCAGTGTCTTAAAGATGTATAGAGATAGATGTAATTGGATGCTTATGTTTTCACAGATAAAGTACAGAGACTGGATACTAAAAAAGTTTAGCATAGAAATCTCAGAGAGAGGTCTGCTACCCTCTCAGGCATAGTCGTATGCCATATAATATACTTGAACTGATATAGAAAATATTGTGAATGTCATAAGTAGATATCAATTGTATCTAGGCTGAGAGCATTGGATTACTGTGAAAACATCCTTAAGCTCTTAAGAACTAAGATATGTTCTTAATTTGGAGAAGGATCAAAGCTAGGAGTGGGAGATATACCAATTCAGATTTTATGTCTGTTGTTGACGGTAGAATATCTACATCATGGGGTGTGTTCCTATGTCGATATTTTTGGAAGGGTTTCAAATAATCGATTGATGGAAGCTGAGTATACTGTAGATGTGTAGGATGTATTCTGATTCTAATATTAGTTACAGAATTGATTGTCAAGGCATCAGATACCATGATATTATACTGCAAAGATAATGGCACCATAGCCCTTGCTAAGGAGCCTAGGTCTCACTAGATATCCAAGCACATAAAATAGCAAAACACGCGACTACCTCTAGTAGAAATACATAGAGGTGCAGAGAGCAAACTCCACATATGATGTGGATGACCCATTGATAAGTCACTTAGCCAGCTTAAGACTAAAAGCTTGTCTTATGAAGATAGGACTTGGTATATGATAGATTGGCTTTAGTGCAAGTGGGAGATTGTTGGATGTATGTCTTAGAAGCCAATCTTGACTGACACATTTTATATCTCTAGAACATGATTTTGTACTTATTGGGCAGTTATATTACTATTCATGTTTATGTGTCCATGAATCATCCAAGAAATTAACAAGATGATGACACATATTCTCAAAGAGTTAAGAATTTGAGGCACATGACATTAATGGTTGATTTTAAATTACTCTTAATCATAGGATCATCGTAGAGATGGTGATTGATCTAGATAGACTAGTGCATAGATCGCTTTCTTCGATAGATGGATCTCGAGGCTGCAGTATAGAGACACTGGAGCGAGAGTGCAGGTGGTTGTTCAAGAACAACTAGCATGAGCGTGACTAACACGAGAAGTCACATAGATGTCTGCTCACTCGTTAGTGACTTTCTCGATGCTGCAGTTGCATGACTAATCTTTTGATCTGAGATGATACTACTGCTCACAGTGAGACTGTTGGAGTTTGACTGACACATCAATATGGATCTCAAGGAGCCCTTATAGTGGATATTGATGACAGTTGATCCACTGTAGGAGTGGGGTGTGCATCAAGATGGGATCTATTGATTCTAACAGAAGAAAATAGTCCTATGGGATTGAAGAAGCTGAGTCCTTAAGTCTATGACCATAGCATTGGATTGATGGAAAAGAGTTTTCATAGAGTCACATATGGACTTATGCTGATTGAATCTATCATATGACCAATGTTGAGATTTGATGATTTATCCATGACCTACTATCTAGTTGGGACTCATGATAGAGGGACTGTATCATGCACTAACTGCACTTAGAGGTTCATCACTTTTATTCTGCAGGATTGGTACTACATACTGCTAGGTGTCACTGATGGATTGTGAGACTCATGAGGATCATCTTGATGATCAATGATCCTTGGTGGCAGAGTTAGAATTATTCCAATCCATTGAAAAGAGTTTCAATGATATTATGATAGAGATCACAATATATCTCACTACCAAACAGAATAAATCTATGAGGTCACACACAAAGAGGCTTTTGACTGATCAGATGGTTGAATTATGATTATAAATCGTAACAAGATTTGATTTTCAATTTGATTGATAATTGATCCAATACAAATGTTGCATTATGTAACTTACTAAAGAGTTAGTGAGTTATAGGAAGATTAATTAGCAACAGGATTGCTAATCGGCTTAATTTGATTGAGCAATAGGGCTTGTATCAAGTCCAATTTGATTGGATTTAATTTGACTCATTTTGGGTTCGATTTGATCAACCCTATAGGGTTATAGGATAACCCCAAAAGGATCGGATGATTAGTCTCAGTTGAATTAGATTTGAGTTTGATCTAATTTTTAATTAGACTAAGATGTATGTATTCCTAATTAGACTAGAAATCTTTATTTTCATGCTGCACCAAATTCTAATAGGATTAGGATTAAAATTGAGTTTGACTCAAGCATCAGGAAAGAGTTCAATTGGACTAGGACTCCTCAAATTAGGAGAATCCAATCTAAATTAATTGGGCTCCAAATCAGATTTGGATTCTTATTTATTTGAGTCTAATTAAGTCCTAAAATGATTAGGATTTATTGATGTTTTATTGGGATTAAAACAGCTATCTTATGATAGAGTCTCATGTTCTTAAAACTCTTCTCTCCATGTCTTAAAAGAGCCCCACGCCTAACTAGTTTTGTGCGCCCAATAAGACCCACATCCCAACCACTTTGATGCCAATTCTCCACTCCCTTTTAGCATGTAAGAAGACATTTATTTTCCCTTTGTTACCGTGTAATATGGGCATAAAAAGATCTGATTTTTGGGCGGCACAAATAATGGAAGAGTCCTAGATGTTTTGGACTCTCTTCTCCCACTCAAATTGAAACTCATCTTAGCCTATTTAAACACCAGCGTGTGGGACGGTTTGGAGGGGATTTAGATCAGGTTTTAGATGCCAAAAACCAGGAGTTTATCATGGAGAAAAACCAAGAGGAGAAGAGAGGATGGCATGCATGGGTATGGCACAAGGTGAGGTTGTTTTGATCTCTTCTTTCTTACACAACTAATTATTGGTTGTTTGGACATCATCTTCTCTCCTTCTTGTCTATATTTAGATATGGATGTCTCCTCCTCCTTTTATCCAAAAGTTGGATAAAATTTTACATCTCTATTGTAGAGATTTGGTGCATGAATTTTAGAAAAAAAAGAGAAGAAAGGATTCTTCTCATGATCTCTAGCGTAGAGATCAAGATCCTCCTATATCTTCTTGTTCTCTAAGAGTGTCTTAGGAGAAAAAAAAATTTCAACCATCAAGATATGATCTCTGTAAGAGAGCTAGCACCCCGGTGAGATCAAAAATTTCTGATCAGATCAAAGTTTCGTGTGGATATCTGTAGAGGTCGGATGTTTGTGTGGCTAGAAGGGACCTTCGGAAGATATCCATGATCATCTGTTCACATTGAAGATTGATCCATGTCCAGGTATATTTTAAATTTATTTTCTTTATTTGATTTCTGTATCTGAATCTTATCCTACATATGATGATTCTGTTATGGTTTGAAGATTTGATCTTGTGCATGCTTAGATTAAATTAGATTTAATATAAAAATTTTTAAAATTTTCTGCATATTTGTTTTGAAAAATTATGTGTGCATGAAACCATAAAATTCCAACACATTCGACAATTAGACCTTAACCTAGATCAGTATGGGAACATCATTCCTTATAAGGAGGATGTCATCCACATACATTACGAGGAATGTCACAACACTCTCATTAACCTACTTAAAGACTTATGGTTCTTTTTCATTCTTGATGAAATCAAATATTTTGATTGCATCATGAAAATGAGTTTTTCAACTTTGACATGCTCGCTTGAGTCCATAAATGGATCTTTGCAGTTTGCAGATCTTGTGATCTTCATCACTGAAAGTGAAACCCAAAGGCTGCTCCATAGAGATATCTTCCAAAAATATTCATTTAGAAAAATAATTTTTACATTCATCTGTCATTTCTCAGAATCGATGACTATCATACCTCATAGTAGTTTTTAAGATCATCTTTATGTTCTCTATCTCCCACAAGAAATATTTCCTATACATCCTTCATAAGCATACCATGTACCTTTCAGGTAAGATGGGAGATTCTACTAGATCTACGAGGTGGAAGAGATATACCATCTACTGGCTCAATGGGTTCTATAGGTTCTATGACTTGTTGTTGCTTATTAGAGACTTTGTCTTTGAGCCCTATTCATCTCCCACTGTTTTCATCATGGATAAACTATTTTTCTAAGAAGATAGTGTGTCGGCTCACAATCACATTGTGATCCTCTGGAGATAAAAGTAGTATCTCCAAAACTCTTTTGGATACCTTATGAAATAAGCTCTCATAGATCTAGCTTCTAACTTATCCGTCTGCGGTCACTTGACATCGACCAGACATCTCCAAATCTTGAGATGATCAAGACTCAATTTCTTACTATATCATATCTTATATGATATGGTAAGAATGGATTTAGAAGAAATCCTATTCACTATATAATTAATGGTAAGCAGTGTGTCCCCTAAAAAAAGATCAGTGACACTCATCATGAATCGAACTATATCCAATAGGATCTGATTTCTTCATTCTAAAAATTTTGTTGAGTTGAGGTATTCCAGTGGAGTCTATTATGAGACTATACCATTTTTCTTAAGATAACTTAGAAATTCTCTACTGAGGCATTCATTTTCAATCTGATTGAAGCACCTTTAAGATTTTTCTGATTTACAGCTCTACTTCACATCTAAATTCTTTGAACTTTTTAAAAAGTTTAGATTTGTATCCCATATACATACCTATACCATGATTGATAAAGGTAATAAAGTAGACATAATCTTCTCTGACTGGCACATCAAATAGGCCACACACATCAGTATGTACCAAGATAAGTTTCTTAGTGGTCCTATCTCCATGTCCTACAAAGGATAGCTTGATCATTTTTTCTTGAAGATAAGATTCACAAACTGAATATGACTGAGTAGTCATCGAGCCCAAAGGTCCATCTTTCTTCAATCTATTAATCCTTTCTTTTTCTATATGATTTAGCCTAAAGAGCCATGTATACTTAGGATTAATTTCATTTCTAAATCTCTCAGATCTTATGGCACTCACTATTTGCTCAGATAAATTTACAGATACATCAACATGTAACTGATAGAGATTGTTAATCATAGAGCCATGGTTGATATTTTTTTTTCAAATTAAATGGTACAGTACCTTTATAACTAACCTATATATGAAACAGAAATCAAATTTCTATTAGTAATAGGTACATTGTAACAATCCCTTAGACCTAATTCTAGACGGTAGTCACAAAAGATGGGTGATCATGGCTACGTATAGTAATAACTCTTGACCTATTGCCAACCCTAAAGGGTCATCTCACCTTTCCTAAGCCTTCCACTTCCTTAAGACCCTGCATAGAAGTGCACAAGTGTGCACTAGAACCAAAGTCTACAACTCAACTAGAAGCAGAAGAAACCATAAGGTTAGTTTTAATTATAAGTAGATTTGACATACCTTCTGAAGGTGTGTCTCTTTTGTATTTTTTTAAGATCTCTAGGTACACAGGATAGTTTATCCGCTCTTCAGCGGGAACCATGGCCCTTGAACTCTTCAAGATCCTCTCAGTTGTCACCAACATGTCTAATAATTCAATCAGATGGCAATCTATCTCGTTCATATGGTATCTTACTATAAACTATTCATACAATCTGTAAAGGATTGCCAGATCAAATTCGTTTGCAATTTCTTATGCATGATCATGCCGAGCTTCTCAAGCTCCGTTAAGTCCTTGATCATTATCAAATAATGATTATGGACAGACTGCCCTTATTCTCATCTTAGCACTAAAAAATATATAGATCAGCTCTCCTCATATACAATCCTTTTATGTGAGTCAACATAGCCCCAGCGATCTTTATGAGCTTATGCTAGCATTGCATTTGATGCCAATAAATGGCACCTAACCTTGTTATCATCATCCATCCATTTTTCAGTGCTTTTCATTGGTCAGCGGTTGGATGATTTGGTAACACTGGGGTATCCTGATCCATGACATAGCTAAGCTTCTCAAACTCAAAACAATTTTCAAGTTCTTAAGCCAGCCCTTATAATTAGGTCCGTTTAGTTGAATGATTTTTAGAAAATGAATAAGAGGATTGGAGACAGATAATTCCTAGCAAAGAGAAGAAGATTATAGTTAGATTTTTATAATTTATTTATTTAATTTATTTTAAAAATTTTATTTTAAAAATAAATTGACTCTCACTATTTCTTTGAATCTCCCATATTCTTTGGATGGAGGAATAAAAATTTCTTCATGATTAAGATTTTTAGTGGATACTACGGTCCCACCGATTAGCATACCATCTCACCTGACAATTATTGGAGATACATCAATCAATGAGTAGATAACTCTTGTCCAATACTTCTCTAAGCATATTGCAGCAATTTTCGATCTCTAAGTCCTAAAGTCTCACTTGATAGTTATTGGCCTTATTCCTTATTTAAGTCAGACCCACTGCTCACCAGCAGATGTAAAGCCGTCATTAGATCCTTCACCTGATAGTTCTTGGGCCCAACCCCATCTTTACGTAAGAGCATCATATGCTATAGAGTGGGTGTGTCTTCCTTGATGCAATAGAACTATTATGACCATCTGAGAATAGTCAACATCCGGAACCTACACATCTACAATGGTAAAAGACTACTCGACTTAATATCTAGTTGAGGAGATTTATTTAGGTCTCTTTAATCTTAATTGTTAATTTATATCCAATGTAAATCCATAATTATATTGGATCTACTGGTGAGATCTTGGCTTGGTCTAACCAAGACCGAACTCATGGTGTAATGCAAATGTAGTGAACTCAACCTAAGCACCCAAACTAGAATTTGGTCAACCAAATTGGCCAGATAAGTGAAGATCGATGGGAGGCTCCCCATGCAATCAGATTGCAATGGTCCTAATTAAGTAACCATCTTTCTAAATACTTGTCTTAGACACCAATAGGCTAGCCTATTCCAATTGGGTTCGGCTTTTGGTTCCTCAACACAAATTGCTAATTGCAACCATCAAAATGTGTAATTATGATATACCCTACATCAAGGATTGTAGTGATCTATTGCGATCACCACACGTATCCATGAAAATACTACACTATTATCTCATAATCTTAAATAAAATCTCATTTTATTTTGGGGTTTTAACCTTTTCTCAAAAGATATTTAGGTTAAGGGTTTGATCTTCAATCATTTTATGACAACCTTGCAGCATAACTTGCATTATGCCAGGTATATCAGGATGATCTAGGATTAACCCTAAACCCATCTAATTAGATCTTATGACTCATAATTCTATTTTTAATCTAAATTTTAGATCTTAATAAATTTTAGATCTAATCTAAATCTAAAGATCTAATCTAAATTTGAAATAAAAAAATTCACATTAAAGCAAAATCTCAGATCTAATCTGAACATGAATCATATATCACTACTACAGAAAAGACTACGACAGTGGTCAACAACCACTGTCATAGCCAAAAAAATCATTGTCATAGCCTATGACAGCGGTTTCACAATTGCTGCCACTATCGCCATCGTCATAGGTCTATGGTAGTCATTGTTGCAGCGGTTGATATAACTGCTGTCATATACTGGGTATAGTAGTGGTTATTCAACCGCTGCTATAGCTTGCAATATAGCAGCGGTTTACCAACCGCTGCTATAGAAGCTATTGCAGTAGTTAGTTAACCACTGCTGTAGAATCTATAGCAGCAGTTATTTAACTACTGTTATAGAGTATATAGCAACGGTTGTATAACCACTGCATTAAATTGTATAGCAGCGTTATGGCATTACTACCATAGATTACGGTAGTAGTTATCCAACCGCTATCATAGATTTATGGCAGCGATTGGCACGGACCAATGCAGCGGTTGGTATGGATACAATAGTGATTGTGCAACCACTGTCGTAGGCTATGACAGTGATTTTTTATTCTAGGCAGCGGTTCACAACCACCACCGTAGCTTTTTTTCTTGTAGTAGTAACTTTCCAACTGCTTAAATTTATCATTTTTTACCTGATAGACAATTCAATATATAATTATTCAAACTAAAATTTACAAGAATCAAAAATTTCACATAAAATTTAATAATAATACAGGAATATATCTCAAATACTCAAATTATATTACTGATCAAATTGTATTACAATATTTTTCAAATAAAAATAAAATACATCAAAAATATCTTAAATCAAAATCCTTATCTCCAAATATCTCGTCATACCAGGAGGGGTTGAAGCAGGATCGGGAGAAATTGAAGCAAGAGCTGGAGGGGCTGGAGCTGAAACGCCAGCCAACATATCTTGAATGCTTGATAAATCAGCTTCAAAATAAGCAGAGAGCTAACTCACCATAGCAGCATGATGCTCTATAGCTGAGATGTGCGCTCTTGAGCCTGAGATGCACGCTCCTGAGCATGAGCTATCTGTGCCAAGGCCTCGTCAAGCTACTCTTAGCTGATGACCTCAGAAGCATGTAAAGAGATGCTCGCCTCAGACCAGTAGTGAGTTGGCATATGTCTGGACCTGCAATGAATCCTCCCAGAGTGCTCAGGTCCCAAGATCTAAGATAGATGGTCATGGGGGCTAGAGGTATCTGGGCCCTTACTTGCAAACACATCTAACTACTCCTGTAATTACAAATTCAAACAAAATATCATAAGATATGCTATAATACTAATCATACAAATTATACTCCAGTTATTACTTACAAAAATCTTTCTGATCACGACGTTCATCAGCCTAGTCTTCTTATCTGTATGACTCGATCGAAAGATGATGCTATGGGCAGGCACCACCCCCTCTCTTGTTAGCTATAACAATCAATCAGCTTATTAAAAACATGCAAAAAAATAATAACTCAATAATTGTAAACTAAAGGGTCAGAATTCATTACCTCTCTATGCACACGACTGACCATAGACTCACGGTCGAGATGTCCGTGTACTCCTGAGCAGTCCAGTTCTTCTAGTTCTGATGAGATGCAACCTAAAAAGTATTTAAATTACATAAGTTAAAATCAAATACAATGATCAGTATAATAAAAATTCATAAGTTACAAATTAAATCTGAAAATCCTGGCTCCTCCGATGCTTGATCATCTCCCCCCATTGACTCAGGGGACAGTCTTGGATCCAACGAACAAGCTCCTCCTCAGTATCCCTACAGTGCTCTAGCCACCCTCCATAGAGCTTGATCTTGTAGTTCTGATACAACTCTCCAATCTTTTGAGTCGGGCATCTTGAGCCCTCTAATGATCTGGAAAGTCGTACCTCCTCTACACAAAGTTATCAGAAGTCAGTTACAAAATTATTCTAATCAAACATAGTGTAAACATATTATATGCATATATATAATAAGATATACTTACCCAAATCTCCTCCCACACTCGGTCCTTGACACCAGGGTCCATCAATCGCAAATCTACGGGCACCACAGAAATGATGTCGGACCGCCTCACCAGCACTCCAAAAAAAGAATGCATCTCCCACATGGTCTCCCCTATTGGCCTCCCCTCCCGATCGTACTCCATCATGACCTGATGCTGGTGGTTCCACACATGCGGCATGCATGTATGTGGGACCACAAAATATCCTACTAGATGATGCACCTACAATAAAAATATATTATAAATATATAAGAGTATGCAATAATTATACAATAAATAAATAAATAATTGACATAATGAAAATCCACTCGCACTGAAATCGTACGATGTGGATGTCAGTGGAGCAAGATTGGTGGGTGGAATATGTGCTGGAGATGTGGCCACCAGTGGAGGCTCAGATGTGCCAGTGGGAGGAAGATGTGCCTGTAAAGCCGAAGCCAAGGCTGATGTGGTGGGAGTATGTGCCTCCGAAGCCGATGCGGATGCGGAGCTCCACATAGCACATCGAGGAGTGGGGTTGAAAGCTAGATGGCATTTCGATGCCATCGTGACTTGCAACATTAATGAACACTACATTTATATCAAAATAAATAAATGTAGTGTTTATTGAGTTCACCACTCCACTCGCGCCCCCCACACCCTACAACCCCCATCCTCTGCCCCACACCCCTCGCCACTCCACCATGCATCGCCCCTCTGCTCATGCCCCCCACCCCCTGCGGCCCCCATTCTCTGCCCACTCCCCATGCCACCCCACCCCATGCCGCCCCTCCCTCGTGCCCCCCACTCCCTGTGCCCCCCACCCCACCCTCCATCCTCTGCCCCACCCCTCGTGCCACCCCACCCCGCGGTGCCCCCCACCCCTACCCCTCGAGCCACCCTACCCTGCAGCGCCCCTCCGCCCCTGTCCCCCACAGCACACCCCCCCTCCATCCTCCGCCCCACCCCTTGGCCTACTCTGCTCGTGCCCCCCACCCCCCCACTCCTTCCTTCCCATGGAGCCATAAAAAAAAAGGGTTACCTTGTAGCGGTGGCAACTACGGAGTAGCGGCGGCAATGACAACAGAAAGGATCGACGGTGGAGAAGAGGGAGGCGGGTCCAAGGGCGTTGGAGTCAGCGGTGAGGTGCAGGTGGGTTCGGGCAGGAGAGAGAGAGAGAGAATTAAGCACGAAATAAAGAAGAGAGGGCATGGGCCTCAAAAAATTTTCAAACCTATGGCAACGGTTTTTAAAACCATTGCGATAGGTCAATGGCAGTGGTTATCAACTACTACAATAGACATTTAGCAGCGGTTGAGGCAACTACTACTATAGATCTATAGTAGCGGTCTTTAGAACCACTGCTATAGATATATAGCAGTGATTATCTCGCAACCACTGCTATAGAGTCTAAATATAATTTTTTTTTCATATTTTTTCTAAATATACTATAAATTTAAAATTTAAAGTCTATCTTTATCATTTATTATCTAAATAATTATTGTTAAGTATTGTAATAAAAGACTACTTCGATCTGATAGCCCTAGCTATGTCGATCAATAAAATTTAATTTCGATAGCCACGAATGATCGCATAATGATATGATAGATAGAGATCATTGATGGATTCAAAAACTTACAACGATGATCTCAGTGATATTTATAGTATACTATCAAAATTTTACTTCAACCGAACATCATTATCATGATCAATTTAGCATGCGATGATTTCGATCGTTAAATAAAAAATGAGTGATCAAAATACCAAATTGCATCCGATTAAGATGATTTTTTAGATAAATGATCTTTGCCACCACTTTAATCATTTGAATGGTGGTGATTATAAAATTCAAACCACACATATATGAACCATCGAAGAATGGATATTGAAGTTGGGAGAGGAGGAAGTATTTGTTTCGATCGAGAAACGTATACTGAAGTTGCATAAAATATCAATCAGAATCTAAAAGGTGCCACTTTAGTTATTAGTTAAGAACCAAATAAATCTTACCCTTCACACATGAGCTCATCTTCTCTTGCAACTTTAGTATCCGTTCCTCAATCGAAACAAATACAAACTAGCTCTTCTTTTCTTGCAACTTCAGTATCCATTCTTCGATAGTTCATATATATGAATTTTATGATCACCATTGTTCAAATGACTAAAGTGATAACAAAGATCATTTATCTCAAAAATCATCTTAATCGAACATAATTTGGCCTTTTGATCACTCATTTTTTATTTAATGATCGAAATCATCGTGCGCTAAATGGACCATGATAATGATGTCCGATTGAAGTAAAATTTTGATATGTCCTACAAATATCATTGAGATTATTGTTATAAATTTTTGGATCCATCGTAGTCTCTATCTATCAAATCATCATGCGATCATTTGTGACCATTAAATCAATTTTATTGATCGACATAGCTAGGGCTATCGAATCGAGTCGATCTTTTGTCATGACACTCTAACAATAATTATTTAGATAATGAATGATGAAGATGAACTTTAAATTTTAAATTCATATCTATTTAAAAAATATATGAAAAAAATTTATATTCTGTCAATATAGCAGTGGTTAAACAAAATCGCTGCTATAGATCTACTGTATCACAGTGATTACGAATAACCACTGTCATAGATTTGAGATATGGCAGCAGTTACGAGTAACCACTGCAATAGGTTAACTTATGGCGGGGATTGTACGTAATCTCTATCACAGATAAAATATATGGCAGCAGTCATACATAACTGCTACCATATCTTAAACCTATAGTAGCGGTTATACGTAACCACTGTCATATCTCAAATCTATAGCAGCGGTTATATATAACCTCTATTACAGGTCAAACCTATGGCAATGGTTGATTAATCACTGCTATATATCAGATAAATGGCAGCGGTTATGTGTAACCACTATCATAGGTTAGACCTATGGCAGTGGTTATTCAATAATCACTTCTATATGTACCCCATGGCAGCGGTCATAAGTAACCACTGCTATAGGTTAAAACTATGACAGTATTTATATATAACCATTGTTGTAGAGTCTATAGCAATGATTTTTGAACCACTGCCATAGTAAGTGCTGCCATAGACCCTTTCTGTAGTAGTGTATGTAGATCTAATTAAATCATCCAATCTAATTTAATTTTTAGATCTAATTGAATCTTAGATCTAATCTAAAAATTCATATCTGAATATTGATCTTAAAATTATGATCCAATAACTTGGCTCCGATACCAGTTGAAGAAACTTTTCCACTATGCGCGTCGGATCCCGATCAAAAGTTGTTGTAGTAGAAGGCATCTGATCTGACACTCACGTGTATGAGATCATATCTCATACGTCCAGGTTGGGATCATGATTTTAAGATCATAAAAAAAATATAAAAATAGAAAATAATATAATGATGAAGATCGCATCTTCACTTTGTGCGGGTAGCTACTCACCATGATTGATGATCATGATAAATCTTGAGGTTATGTGTCCGACCTATACAAATATCCACTCGAGATCGATCTGGGATTATCCTCTTCGATTTGATCCTTCATCTCCATGATGGATCTGCATGCACTTTGATCAACGATCAACTCTGGATCCTAAATATCTAGATCAACTCTTGATCCTGAATTATTGGATCAACTTTTGATCCTAGATCTTTGGATCAATACTTAATCCTAGATCTGATTTCTCTCTTCCCTTACTTAGATCTGGATCTCCTCTTCCCTTAGATCTGGATCTCCTCTTCTATGGCATAGATCTATATCAACATGTAGATCAACCTCAACCCCTTGGACATGGAAGAGAGGATGCCCAACTCTTGGGCATGAGAACCAGGGATGCCCAACTACTTGGGCATGAGAGGAAGAGCGAGAGAGAGAGAGGAGGAGGAGGCATGAAGACATCTGGGGTGTGAGAGAGAAGGCGTGGGCTCTCAAGAGGTGGTGCACCAAATTGTTTTGCATGAGGAAACCTTTCTAGCATGAGGTTTTTCTTCCTTAGAGATTTATCTCTTATGAATCATTTAAATAACTCAATGAGGAGTCCTACGGCTTTAAGCTTTTGACTGGTCAAAGACTTAAAGCAGAAGGACTTTGCTTCCGGCACCTCCTCACTAAGTTTTCACACCAAAATAAATTGGGGCGTGCACTCCAAATTTTCACCACAAGAAATCCTAGGCACTCTAACTCTTGGCATGCCCCTTATCCATCCAAAATGCTAGCAATGCCAAGGCTTATCCAGATGGGTGTCTTGTTAGAAAATATTATGATTTCGTACGTATAGTTTAAATTTTTTTTTAAATATTATGTAGTAAAAATAAATAAATAAAAATATTTTAGTTTAAATATGTACCAGATCTAATCTGAAAATCATAGCTAGGATCTTGACACAAACATGCTACCATGATCTAAAATCTGAAAAGAAAACAAACGCTAGCAAAATCAAATCAGAGATCAAATCTCCATACCTTGGATCCTACGGATGTCTGAGGTTCTAATCGTAGTCGTGCACACATCCGGCCTCTGCTGGTATCCATACAAAGATGCCTGATCAGACTATAAGAAAAGAAAGTTTTTATGATAAATTTATTTATGATGAAAATATTTTCATCACCAATAAGACTATTTATGATGAAAAATTATTTTCATCATTAATAAAAAAATATTTATGATGAAAAAAAAAACATCATAAATACCTATTATTTGTGATGAAAATTATCATCATCAATAATAAAATTTTTATTTTAATTTTATATTTTTAAATATTTATGATAAAAATATATAATGTTAGTATTTATGATGAAAATATATTTTTCATCATAAATACATGTTATTTATGATAAAAAAAAATATCACTAATATTTGAAAAAAAATATAAAATTTTAAAAATTTAAAAATTATATATTATTTGTGATAAAATATTACGTTGTAAATAATGAGTATTAGCGATAAAATAAACTTCCATCATAAATATTAAATTATTTATGATGAAAAATTTTTATCGCTAATATTTGAAAGAAAAAAAAAATTTAAAAAATTTAAAAATTATAGATTATTTGTAACGAAGATATTACATCATAAATACTTGATTATTTATGATGAAAAAAGATTTTCATCATAAATACTAAATTATTTATGATAAAAATATTTATCCCTAATACATAAAAAAATTGAAACATATTCAAAATTTAAAACTATACATTATTAGCGATTACGTCGCAAATACTTAAGTTTTGGCGATGAAAAATAATTTTTCATCATAAATATCTTGTTGCCCAGCTATGCAACCCAAGAGAGGGGGTGAATTGGGTTTCTAAAAATTTTAAGCTTAACTAATGACTTATGAGAAATGTTTGACAAAGCTAAATAGATAGAGTGAGTAGAATTAATTCAAGGCTAATAGCAAGAGCAAGAATGCAAGAAAATGATGAAGAGATAAAGAAGAGCAATTAGACACACACCAAACAAAAGGATTTATAGTGGTTCGGTGCCAACCTTGCACCTATATCCACTCTCCAAGCTCCTACTTGAGAATTTCAATCCACTAATCTTGTATTCAACCGAATACAAATGTCGAAAACTCTGACTCTAGCTATCCCAAGCTAGACCACTTGTTTCACGGGTACAAGCCAACCCAATACACTCCATTCTAGGTTCGGATCAACCTTCCCTTATTTTGGAACCCCTCCAAAACAAAACCAATCACTCAAACTGAGTATAACAATTTATAGCACAAATAAGTACAAAGAAAGCTCCTTCAATGAGCGAATATAACTTTAAATACACTTTACTTAAGAGAAGAAGACCCTTTTTGGATTTCTCAAGGTGGATGGAGACTAGAATGTGCACTTGAGGAGTTGGTGAGCTTGGATTAAAGGCTTCTTGAAAGCTTTGAATGAGCTCTTGCTTAGGGCTGAAAAGTTGGCTTGAAATTCCTTTTTCAAAATCTCTCTTCTTGAATACTATTCTTGATTCCCACTTTTTGTCCCTTTTATAGCTTTAAGAAATAGAGAAATCATTCTAGACTGAAAAAGAGCCGTTAGACTGCATTAAATGAGCATTAAAATATTTAAAATGGGTAAAAAACTAGCCGTTGCGAAAAAATCCCATCACAGGGGTCGACTCATGAGTCGACTCATGCCTGGGGGTCGACTCATGGGTCGACCTCTGTGGAAAATCGTCACAGAAGTGAACGGGATCCATGGTTCTGTAAAACTGGCAAAAAGACCCGCAGAGGTCGACTCATGAGTCGACTCATGCCTTGGGGGTCGACTCATGGGTCGACTCACAGGTTTTACCAAGTCTGTGCCGGCCAGGAAAATCAGCGTGCCAGTCATCTCATGTGCCATGAGTCGACTCATGGGTCGACTCATGATTTTCAATCATGCATATCTTTCAAAATACAAGTCCAAAATTAATAAAATTTTCACCATTGGATCACAAATCTTTTGTTCTATCATTTGATACTATCAAATCAGGTTTTGATAAAATTATAATTTTACCCCTGAAGAGCAATAAGTTTTTTCAAGTGAAAATCATTGGTACCCCTTCAACTGCTTTGTAATCATCAAAATCAATCTAAGGAGCAACAATCTCTTCCTTTTTGATGATGACAAAATACTTGAACAAAAGCATCTATGTGAATCAATGATCATGAATTTCAAAGGAATGAAATGCATTATAGGTAGTTTGAAGATAAATAGGAGATTTACTACCAACTTATAAGTGCATTTGCTTGAAAAGAAGATTGATTCTTTTGACATGATACATGTGCCCATTTGCATAAATAATTTGCCTATGGCTTAATGATTTGAAAATTTGCTCATTTGATTATGTGATTTTGGTATCAGAGTAGAAAATTTATTTTTGTTATCAGAGCAAAGCAGAATTTACCTTATGATTTGAGAATTGCGTATTTGAAAATATCTCATTTTCTCATTTGCTTGTTTTTCAAATTTCTTAGCATCTTGAAAATTTCTCATTCTCATTTGATTATTTTTAGTTTTAGTATCAGAGCAAGTTGCATCTTGAAAATTTGTCATTCTCATTTGATTATTTAGTTTTAGTATCAGAGCAAGTTTAACAATTAAGTGTATCAATGCATGTCTAAGAATTAATTGTAAAGTATATCAGAGCATGTCAAATTTTAAGATGTATCAGAGCATGTCTAATTTTAAAGCATATCAGAGCATGTCTAAGAAGTAATTTTAAAGGTTGCTCATTTGCTTTGTGCTTAGCAATTCATTCATTTTGTTAGCAATCTTGTTTTTGATATTTTAATTTCTCCCAATTCACTCATTTTATTTTTAATCTTTTATTTATCTTTCTTTTGATACTTTTGCTTAGTAATTCACTCATTGTATTTTTAAGTCATTTAATAATCTTGCTTTTGATACTCACTCATTGTATTTTTAAGTCATTTAATAATCTTGCTTTTGATACTTTTCTTTAATTTCTCCCCTTTTTGACATCATCAAACATTGTTAACTCCCCCTCTTTTTTTTGAATATATTTTCTCTTTAGTGTTTCTTCAAACTTCTTGTGCTTATCATTAATGTTTGCTCCCCCTAATACAGTAATCATAAAACAAAATATGCCATTGAGTACCATAGATATGAATTAGCAACAAAGAGAAGATATATAATCAAGAGATGATTGATACCATTACAAAGAGTAGATATATAATTAAAAGATGATTAAAACCATAAAAGTCAACTAGTTAACATCATTACATGGCCCAAATGATAGATCCTAGAAAGAACAACAGACATGACTAACAACAAGGATCTAGTAGAACACATGACTCTATGGATCAGAATCAGATGTATCAGAGATGGGGTGGGGAGATGATGGATCACGATCAAGAGCTCGTCCTCTACCCCGTCTGCCTCTGCCACGAGTGGAGGTGCTGGCACGAGTAGGTGGGCGAGATGATCCTGAAGCGAGAACGTTCAGAGGTCAAAGACTGGACTGCAAGAGAGAGCCTGATGGAATCAAGAACGTTCAGAGCTCTCGAAACAGACTGAAGCAGTGCAGTAAACTGTGTAGAAGCATGCTCACTAGAGTCTCTGATCTCTCTCCTCAAGAACTCATAACCACCCTCCAATACACCTCTGAGCCTGCCAGCCTCCGCAGTAAGGTCTGTGACCTCAATAGTGCACTCCTGTGGCTGAGGATGGGCCAAAGCTAAGACTTGCCCCTGCAAGTCAAGTACTCTCCCAGTCAGTCTCAAAATGCAATCCTCGAGCTGCTGAATCCGAAAGATTGATCTGTGATCATCTGAAATACAGTGGAGATATGGGGGATCAAGGTCTGATCAGATGCATCTAATGATGTGGATCTCGGTGCAAATGCAGAAGTGCTCCACTGACGAGAAAGCAATGAAGCCACACGCTGAGAAATCTGCTCAATCTGATCATCAGCCAATCTGAACTCTGAGGGAGGTGCTCTACTGTCTGGCTGCTGAACTGGTGTGTGCCTCCTGGTGGACTCTGAAGGGCCAGCCTCTGGATCTGAAACAAACTGGATATCTGGAGATGCTGCCCTGAAGTCATGAAGAGGTGATGAGGGACCTTTTCCTCAGCTCTGTCCTCAACTTTATCCTCAGCTCTCTCCTCAGCTCTTTCTTCTGTACCCTTGATCCAACCACCATCAATTCTAGTGAATCCCATGCGGTGCAGAGTGTGTTGGTTGATGGTGTCTGTGTGAGAAAGCTTAGCAGATGCCTCCCCCTCAAAACTGACTCCAAACCTCCTGAAAACCAATGTGAGGGCCATACCAAAAGGCAGATGTGCCTTGGATCTATTCAGTGTTTCTCTCATGGCCTCAATCATTAAAGCAGGAGGTTTAAGGGGTTTGAGTGATCACATGAAATATTATACAAATGTCTCAGCCAGAAAGGAGGTCATGCCTACCACTCCTCGGAAAGAAAAGCTTTGTCACTAATTGATGTAGAATTCTCATTTCAATTGACAAGATTTTGGCTTCTAATTTATTTAGACTTTTCGAGTAGGTTCCTCTTAAAATTACATTGATCCCCTCTTCCTTCACTGGGAGTTCCATGTATGAATATCCCTCACAGGGCAAATGTAGAATCTCTCCCAAAATAATAGGATCTAAGCAGATATCAATTCCCTTAACAGTAGAAGTTACTGTTCCATTGCCATAGTGCAGATTTAGATAAAACTCTCTAACCAAGTCTACATATGTAACTTCTTGAGAGAACAGTAAAATCTCCAACCTTGGTTTTTGATCTTTGTCCCAAAGGAGAAACCTTCTTTTTCAAAGAATCTAAAATCCACATTCTTGCCGGTTTCTACCTTTCTGTCAGAGAGAGAATTTTGCTAGGGCTAAGGAGAGACTGAGAGGGACCTGGTGCAGACGCTGAAGCCGGAATAGGAGCAGAGGAGGTCTGAGAAGCTTGCCTTTTCTGCGGATGCCTTCTTCCAGCGCACGGACTGATTTCCTTCTTTGAGGGAGTTTCATCTTTGGGGCCATTCTCACCACAAGAGCAGGCAGGGAGACTCGAAAGATCAAATGGGTGAGGAGAAGGAAGGTTACTAGAGGATGGAAAGAGATTTTGGCGGAGAGAAATGATGATTTTGAGAAGAACGGTGGAAGCTAGGGCACGCTCCAACCGCTTCAATCAAGGGAGAAAGATGCGAGAAGCTCCTTTCCCAAGGGGTGATTTGAGGTGGAGATGTGAAGAGAGAATGATCTTTGGGCTAAATCCTTGGTTTTGGAGAGAACGAAGATGAGGACGACGAGTCTTGGAGGGAGGAAGACGAAGAAGAAGAAGGGGTCGGCTCATGAACGGGCTTTAAGTTAAAAAGAAAAGAGCCCGCGGGAAGTTTGCCAGGAATTTCAAGTATGCCATTGGGTCGACCCTAGGGGGTCGACTCATGAATCACAAAAATTCAGAAAAAATATGAATAAATTCAAAAAAATTTAAAATTTTGGAAAAAAAATTTTGCTCAATGACAATTGTGAGAATGATAATCTTGAGCTTTTAGGTCCAAGAGAGATGATGAAAATTGAGCTCAAAGAAATTTTGACATCGATTTCTTGAAATTGGAGAAACATTTAGGCAAAAGGATCAAGAATTCCTAGATTTCTCCTAATTTCACAGAATCTATCCTTACTAAGGGCCTTTGTAAAGATATCAGCTAATTGATTTTCAGTGCAAACATATTCAAGAATTATATTTTTGTTTTGAACATGTTCTCTTATAAAATGATGTCTTATTTCAATATGTTTAGACCTTGAATGTTGAATTGGATTTTTAGTTAGATTTATGGCGCTAGTGTTATCACATCTTATGGGTGTTTCATTAAGTTTGATACCAAATCTTCGAGTTGTTGCTAATCCACAAGATTTGAGCACAACAATTCCGGCTGCAATGTATTCGGACTCAGCCGTAGATAGTGCTACCGAATTTTGTTTCTTGCTAAACCAGAGATTAGGTTAACTCCAAGAAATTGGCAAGTTCCACTAGTGCTTTTTTGTCTAATCTACATCCAGCAAAATCAGCATCTGAATATCCTATTAAGTCAATTAGTGAGTCCTTAGAGTACCATAATCTTAGAGTTTGAGTACCATTTAAATATCTAAGGATTCTTTTAACAGCATTCAAGTGAGACTCTTTAGGATTAGATTGAAATCTAGCACACAAACAAATACTAAACATGATATCAGACCTACTTGCAGTTAAATATAATAGAGAGCCAATCATACCTCTATAATATTTTAAGTCTACACATTTACCTTCATCATCCTTGTCAAGCTTACATGAGGGGCTCATGGGTGTGCCAATTGGTTTGGAGTTCTCCATTCCAAATCTTTTGAGTAATTCCTTGGTGTACTTGCTTTGGGTGATGGAGATTTCCTCTTTTGTTTGTTTGATTTGGAGTCCGAGGAAAAAGTAAGTTCTCCCATCATGCTCATCTCGAACTCCCCCTGCATGAGTTAGCAAAGTCTTGACAAAGAGATTCATTAGTAGACCCAAAAATTATGTCATCAACATAAATTTGTATAACTAACATATCATTTTGATTTCTTTTAATAAAGAGGGTTGTGTCTACATTACCTCTTGAAAAATTATTATTTAGTAAGAATTTGCTTAGCCTATCATATCAAGCCCTAGGTGCTTGTTTTAATCCATATAGAGCTTTATTTAATTTAAAAACATGATTAGGAAAAGCATGATTTTCAAATTCTGGAGGTTGTTCTACATAGACTTCTTCAGCAATATATCCATTCAAAAATACACTTTTGACATCCATTTGAAATAATTTGAATTTCATAAAGCAAGCATATGTAAGTAGAAGTCTAATAGCCTCTAATCTAGCAACAGGTGCAAAGGTCTCATCAAAATCAATTCTTTTTCTTGATTATAACCTTTAGCAATCAATCTTGCTTTATTTCTTATTACATTTTCATGTTCATCTAATTTATTCCTAAAGACCCATTTTGTGCCAATTATTGAATAATTTTTAGGTCTTGATACTAAAGTCCATACATTATTTCTTTCAAATTGATTAAGTTTCTCTTGCATTGCATTAATCAATTATAATCATTTTCAGCTTCTTCAATAGTTTTTGGTTCAAGATGAGATACAAAAGTACAATGATTAAATACTTCTCTAAGTGAAGAACGAGTTTTTACCCCATGCATAGGATCACCAATAATTAGCTCCTTAGGGTGATTATGAACATACCTCCATTCTTTGGGTAGGTCATTTGTACCTTGAGATTGTTCTTGAAGTTCTTCACCTCCCTCATCCTGTTTGTCTTCATGTTCCTTATCCTCTTGAATTGTAGAATCTTTCAGAGTGATCTCCTTCATTCCTTCTATAAGAGGATCTGCATCATCAATACCTTCATTCTTCCTTAAGGAAGATCGTTAGATTCATCAAAGACAACATGTATGGACTCCTCTACTACTAAAGTTCTTTTGTTAAAAACTCTAAAAGCTTTAATAGTGGAGGAGTAACCAAGAAAGATTGCTTCATCCGATTTTGCATCAAATTTTCCAAATCTTTCTTTACCATTATTTAACACAAAACATCGGCAACCAAAAACATGAAAATAAGCAATATTAGGTTTTCTTTCTTTCCAAAGCTCATAGGAGATTTTTTTTAAAATTTGTCTAATCAAAGCACGATTTAAAATGTAACATGCTGTGTTGATTGCTTCCGTCCAAAAATATCTTGGAAGGTTGCTTTCACAAAGTATGAATTTTTTCTTTCTACTACCCCATTTTGTTGGGGTGTCCTAGGAGCAGAGAAGTTATGGCCAATTCCCTTTTCATCACAAAAATTTTCAAAGTCTTGATTTTCAAATTCAGTTCCATGATCGCTTCGAATATTTTGAATTGAAAATCCTTTCTCATTAGTGACTTTTCGGTAAAATTTAGTGAAAACATGAAAAGTTTCATCTTTGTGTGCTAAAAAAAAATCCAAGTAAAATGAGAGTAATCATTTATAATTACAAAATTATATCATTTTCCTCCTAGACTAGTGGTTCTAGTAGGTCTAAATAAGTCCATATGCAAAAGCTCCAAAGGTCTAGAGGTTGAAACAATATTTTTGGATTTAAATGAAACTCTTGTTTGTTTATCCAGTTGGCATGCATCACAAATTCTATCCTTTTCAAAATTCAATTTTGGCAAACCAAGAACTAATTCTTTCTTAATTAATTTTGAAAGAGAATGCATGCTAATGTGTGCAAGTCTGCGATGCCAAAGCCAACTAGTCTCATTAACTTTAGCATTCAAGGATACTAGGCATTGCATGTTTATTTTGGCTAAATCATTTAAATCTACCATATAAACATTACCATGTCTATGTCCAATAAATTTAATGCCATCATTAATAGGACTAGTTACAATGCAAACAGACGATTCAAAAATAACTTTATATCCTTTATCACAAAATTGACTAATGCTTAGTAAATTATGCTTTAAACCATCAACTAACAAAATATTTTCAATGTATTTGGAGGGAGTGATACCAATGTTACCTATACCGATGATCTTTCCTTTGCCATTATCTCCAAAGGTGACTATCCCTCCATCCTTAGCATCAAGAGTGATGAATTGAGATTCATCACCAGTCATGTGTCTCGAGCATCCACTGTCAAGATACCATTTCCTGTTTCCTCCTTAGGATGCTAGACACACCTGTAAGCAAAAGTCAAGTTTTTGTTTTAGGTACCCAAGCTTTCTTGGGTCCTTTTTGGTTAGTCATAATGGTTCCTTTTGGAACCCATATTTTCTTTATAGTTGAGTTTGCAGACTTATTAGAGAAGCAAGTGTATGACTTATGTCCTACTCTACTACATTTGAAGCAAGTAATATTGGAAGACTTGTTACTTAAAGAGTTTACATAAATATTTTTCAGATATTTTTGTTTCTTCAAGGGGTTATAGCCAAGTCCAGCCTTATCATACACGGCTTTTTGATTATCAAGAATCATATTGAGTTTATTTGAACTCAAGGTAAACTTTTCTACTATTGGTTTTAGCTTGGCAATTTCATTCTTTAAGCTTTGATTTTCTTAAGCAGGGTGGATTTCTCAATTGAAATGTTTTCAGTTTGTTTCAATAAAGATTGATTTTTCAATTTTAGCTCTTTGTTCTTCATTCCTAGTTTCTTTAATTCATCAACTAAATCATAGAAAGCTTCATGTAATTCTTCAAATGTAAAGTCACTAGGAGTTTCAGAAATTATCTCATTTTCGTGTGCCATAAGGCACAGGTTGGCTTGTTCGGTTGAGTTTTCCTCATCGGAGCTTGAGTCATCACTCGTACTCTAAGTGGCCATCATGGCCTTCTTCTTGTACTTCTTAGGACCTTTCTTCAGTTGTGGACATTCGGATTTGAAGTGTCCCGGCTTCTTGCATTCGTAGCAGATAAGGGGTTGGTCTTTCTCTTTTTCTTTGCTCTGTTCTCCTTTTGTGAATGGCCTCTTCCTCATCCCCTGTTTTCTTTTTCTCAAAAATTTCTTGAATCTTCGGGTAATGAGTGCCATCTCTTCATCCTGTTCTTCATCTTCAGTGTCATCAGTTTCTTCATCTGGTGGAGCTGTGGATTTGAGGGCAATGGTTCTTTTCTTTTTGACTTCCTCCTCTTGATGTTGCTTCATGCTCAGCTCATGAGTCATCAATGATCCTAGAAGCTCTTCCAAGGGTAGAATGTTCAAGTCCTTAGCTTCTTGGATGGCAGTCACTTTGGCTTCCCAAGTTCTTGGTAGGGACCTGAGAATCTTTCTTACAAGCTCACTGTTAGTATAGGATTACCAAGACTCTTTAAACCATTAATAATATCAGTAAAGCGAGTAAACATTCCGGTTATGGACTCATCATGCTCCATTTTAAACAATTCATATTTATGCACAAGCATGTTGATTTTAGACTCCTTTACTTGATTGGTTTCTCATGGGTTACTTCTAACTATCCCATATTTCTTTAGCAGATGAGCAAGTAGAAATGCGATTAAATTCATTTGCATCAAGAGCACAATAAAGAACATTCATTGCTTTAGCATTTAATTGGACCATCTTCTTATCAACCTCATCCCATTCTTTCTCGGATTTGGTTGATTCCTCACCATCTATAATTTTAGTGGTGTGTGAGGACCGTTCACTATGATACTCCACATATCATAGTCGAGTACTTGAATAAATATTTTCATCCGAGCTTTCCAATATGTGTAATTAGACCCATTGAAAAGTGAAGGTCGGTTGGTGGATTGCCCCTCGGCTAGAGAAGTGCCGACATGAGTTGCCATAGATTTTTGCTCTTTGATTGTTTAGATCAAAGAAGGGCTAGAGCACCGGGCTCTGATACCACTTGTTGCCCAGCTATGCAACCCAAGAGGGGGGGTGAATTGGGTTTCTAAAATTTTAAGCTTAACTAATGACTTATGAGAAATGTTTGACAAAGCTAAATAGATAGAGTGAGTAGAATTAATTCAAGGCTAATAGCAAGAGCAAGAATGCAAGAAAATGATGAAGAGATAAAGAAGAGCAATTAGACACACACCAAACAAAAGGATTTATAGTGGTTCGGTACCAACCTTGCACCTACATCCACTCCCCAAGCTCCTACTTGGGAATTTCAATCCACTAATCTTGTATTCAACCCGAATACAAATGTCGAAAACTCTGACTCTAGCTATTCCAAGCTAGACCACTTGTTTCACGGATAAAGCCAACCCAATACACTCCGATTCTAGGTTCGGATCAACCTTCCCTTGTTTTGGAACTCCTCCAAAATAAAACCAATCACTCAAACTGAGTATAACAATTTATAGCACAAATAAGTATAAAGAAAGCTCCTTCAATGAGCGAATATAACTTTAAATACACTTAAGAGAAGAAGATCCTTTTTGGATTTCCTCAAGGTGGATGGAGACTAGAATGTGCACTTGAGGAGTTGGTGAGCTTGGATTAAAGGCTTCTTGAAAGCTTTGAATGAGCTCTTGCTTAGGGCTGAAAAGTTGGCTTAAATCTTTTTCAAAATTCTCTTCTTGAATACTATTCTTGATTCCCACCTTTTTGTCCCTTTTATAGCTCTAAAAAATAGAGAAAATCATTCTAGACTGAAAAAGAGCCGTTAGACTGCATTAAATGAGCATTAAAAGTATTTAAAATGGATAAAAAACTAGCCGTTGTAAAAAAATCCCGTCACAGGGGTCGACTCATGAGTCGACTCATGCCTGGGGGTCGACTCATGGGTCGACCTCTGTGGAAAATCGTCACAGAAGTGAACGGGATCCATGGTTCTGTAAAACTGACAAAAGACCCGCAGAGGTCGACTCATGAGTCGACTCATGCCTTGGGGGTCGACTCATGGGTCGACTCATAGGTTTTACCAAGTCTGTGCCGGCCAGAAAAATCAGTGTGCCAGTCATCTCATGTGCCATGAGTCGACTCATGGGTCGACTCATGATTTTCAATCATGCATATCTTTCAAAATATAAGTCCAAAATTAATAAAATTTTCATCATTGGATCACAAATCTTTGGTTCTATCATTTGATACTATCAAATCAGATTTTGGTAAAATTATAATTTTGCCCCTGAAGAGCAATAAGTCTTTTTCAAGTGAAAATCATTGGTACTCCTTCAACTGCTTTATAATCATCAAAATCAATCTAAGGAGCAACATATTTGAATTTTTATGATAAAAATTTTTCATCGCTAATAGATGAAAAATATCAAAAAATTTAAAAATTTACAAACTATAGATTATTAGTGATGAAAATATTACATCACAAATACTTGATTATTTATGATGAAAAATATTTTTTTATCATAAATAATCTACTATTTATGATAAAAATTTTCATCACTAATATTTAAAAAAATAAAAAAATTTAAAAATTTAAAAATTATAAATTATTTATGATAAAAATATTACATCATAAGTAGTCTAGTATTTATGATGGAAAGTAGATTTTCATCATAAATATCTAATTATTTATGATGAAAATTTTTTATCACTAATAGATGAAAAAATTAAAAAATTTTAAAACTATAGATTATTTACGATGAAATTTTTTTTCTATCATAAATAGTCAATTATTTGTAACAAAAATATTTTTAATATCAATATTTTAAAAAAATAAAAAATTTAAAAATTATAAATTATTTATGATAAAAATATTACATCATAAATAACTTAATATTTATGATAAAAATATATTTTTCATCATAAATAGTCTATTATTTATGATGAAAAAAAATTGAAAGTTGATCATTATTTACGACAATACTTTTCGTCTCTAAGTTTCTCTGAATCCGTCTTATTACTTAATTTTGCATAGGTTTGTTGGTTCTATGGACTGACCAAAAGTCACAAAGTACAAAGGTCTTGTATCTATCTAAGAATATAGAAAGAAGATGATACTAGATCTTTATATGTTAAAACATGATCCATAAAAAGGTTATTCACATAGTACTTGATCTTTATAAAGAACAAAACTTTATCAACTTCCAATTGTATAAAGAACAAAACTTTATCAACTATTCGATGGACTAAATTGTGTCATATATTTCTAAACTGTATGCGAAAGGCCTTTGCTGGGTCCTTCAGTATTATTTTTCAAGAGTGTATTTATGGTCTTAATTGATATGCGATGATTGTTTATCCCAGATACTCTCGAACTAGCTGAACTCTTATTATTGCTATCCAGTTCAAGATTTATCTTAAGATTGACATATTTTTGAACAGATATTATCCTTTCTACTATGCTCCTTTTGCATCGGATCTAAAGGATTTTAGCTACTCGCAGATTAAATTTGAATTCGAATGTCTATTCAAATCTTTTGATCAACTAATGCTAGTGTTGCCACCAAAAAAGTAAATCTAATTAGTTAGATTTTTTTAATTATAAATTATGTTTGATAGTTAGTTAACATCTATAATGTATTAGTAGAAAAATGATTCTCATCTGATGGTATATGATTACATAATTTTTTTACGTACATAATTTTTTTATGTACATAATTTTTTTTGAAAGAAAATCATAAATTAACTATTTATATAAATTTTTTATTAATATTTTATTTTTTATCATGAATATTTTTTAATATCATTTTTTGTTGTTAAATTTTTTTGATAGAAAATTTTTTTAGTGAGAAAAATTTAAAATTAAATTTTTATGAAATTATTATTAGAGAATTTTTTTACATAAAATATTTTAAAAAAAATATATATTTATATTGCAAATAAGATTATTAATGACTAAAATTTAATTTTCATCATAAATAATTTTTTTATGAAATTTTTTAAGATGAAAAAATTTTTTAGTGAAATTTTTTTTTGATAAAATTATTGACAATGAAATTTTAATTTTCATTGCTAATAAGATTATTAACGATGAATCTTTTTCATCGTAAATAATTTTTTTTATTTTTTGGTCAAATTATTAGCAATGAAAATTATTTCTCAGCTAATAAGATAATCAATGATGAAATATTTTATTTTTATCATAAATAATTTTTTAAAAAATAGAGATAATTTTTTTGTTAGAATTATCAGCGATAAAAATTATTTTTCCATCACTAATAACCTAATTAACAATGCAAAGCTTTTCATCGTAAATAAATTTTTTTTAGTAGAAAAACTTTTTTAGCAGAAAAATGGGGTATTTTTTTTTTGATGAGAATTATTAGTGAAAAAAATTATTTTCTATCATTAATAGCCTTATTAACAATGAAATATTTTTTTCATCATAAATTATTTTTTTGGTGCAAAAATTTTTTTATCAGAGATTTTTTTTTGAATTATTAGTGATAAAAATTGATTATTAGCGATAAAAATTTGCATCGCTAATAGTTTGCATCCATCAAGTCCCATTGCGAAACCCTTCTTCTTCCCCTCCCCCTCGTTTCATGTGAAACCTGTTCCCCCCTCCCCCTCTCTGCTCTCCCCGCCGCTGCGTCCACCACCGTCCGCCGACCATCGCCATCATCCGTCACTGTCCATCGTCGGAGGTAAGGATTTTTTTTTGGCATTTTCTCGGGCCACCAGCGGGGATGGGGCCAGCCGGGCTGGGCCGGCGGTGACTATGACCGGGCCGACAGTAAGGATTTATTTTTGGTATTTTCTTGGGCCGTCGGGGATGGGGTCGGGCCGGGCTGGTGAGGATGGGCCAAACCGGCGGTAAGGATTTGTTTTTTTTTTTTTTTTGATATTTTCTTGGGCCACCGAGGGGTCGGCGGGGATGGGACCGGGTCAGCAGGGATGTGGCCAGACCGGGTCGGGCCGGTGGGTAAGGCTCCTGGCCGGGTCGGGCTGGCGGCGACTGTGATCGGGCCGGCAGTAAGGATTTATTTTTTTTTTGGTGTTTTCTTGAGCCACCGGGGGCTGACGGGGATGGGGCTGGGCTAGGTCGACGGGGATGGGGCCGGGCCGACGGCGACTGTGACTGAGCCAGTGGGGATGGGGTCTAGGGCTGGGGAGGGTGTCGGCAGTGGGGAGGGAGGAAGGGAAGAGAGAAAGGAGGGGGGAAAAGAAAAAAAGAAAAAACAAGAAAGGAAAAAAAGACAGAAAAAAATTAGTAGAAAAAAGAAAAAAAGGAAAAAAAAAAGAAAAAGAGAAGATCAAGTTGGGGAGGGGGCGGCCGGCGGTGATGGAGACAGGGCCGAGGAGGGTGTCGGCCGGTGGAGATGGGGTCGAGGAGGGGGCGACCGGGGGAGATGGGGTCGGGGAGGGTATTGGCCGACAGAGATGGGGTCAAGGAGGGGGTGGCCGACGGTCGGGGGAGACGGGGTCGGGGAGGGGGCCTGTCGGTGGTCGAAGGAGATGGGGTCGGGGATAGGGCCACTGGTGATCGGGAGAGACGGACTCGGGGAGGGTGTCGGTCGACGGAGATGGGACCAGAGAGGGGGCGATCAGGGAGGGTGTCGGCTGGTGGAGGCGGGATCGAAAAAATTATTTGATTAATTATTTAATTAATTATATTTATTACATAAATTTTTAGTGTTACTGTTGAAATTATTTAATTATTTGATTAATTATTTTTTTCACAACACAATGCACATTGTTGTTACTTATTATAATTTAATTATTTTATGTATTGTTTTGTATATTTTTATTTATTATAATTAAATATAAAAAATATTTTATTTAAAAAAAATTATATTAAAATTTTTGATAAAAAAATTTCAATACAGAGTTATTCTTTTTTGATAAATTAGAAATCCATCTTCGAATGTATATTTAGAGATGGTAGTTAAATTGTATTGAGCCGTAATTCTCGTTTAAGAGTCGATTTTCATCGAGATCGACTCTTAGATATTCCGTATTCAGACTTTTTGAAAAAATAATAGTCTTATTGTTGTTAATAGTTGATGTTTTGTTTCATTATGTGGTATTTAGTAGTTATCTGTCCATTGTTCTCCGGATATATGGTGGATAGGGTGTGTAGGCACCATATTCACATCGTATACTTGGAGAACCATAGAAAGATGCTGTTAAAATTTTTACAAAAATGATATAAAATATCCACTAATAATAATAAGATTATTATTTTTTTAAAAAGGATAGAGCCACACCTGTTAGTAATGATTTGAAATAGATAGGATCATGTATTTTTACTTCATTAAATTGATGGATATATATTTTCTGTGCTGCTGTTCAATCTGTGTTTTTAATATGTATTGTTTTGTATAAAGTGATCCATGTCTGGATCCAGATTGGGATTTTGGTCAAAATTTGGATCATGATTCAGTTCGAAATTCGGATCGGGATCTAGAATACCACTGAACTTTTTTTTGTTTGTTAATGATTTTATGTTTGTTGTTAGATGGATATCAATAAAAATTGGATAAATGCTAGAGGTATTTTTTTGCCTAAATATCGAAAAAGAGTTTGAGATTTTATTGAGTTTGCACGGCATAAGGCTGACAGTGCTAGTCGGATAAAGTGTCCATGCAAGAGATGTATCAATATGATATACCATCACATAAAATTTATTAAGAAGCATCTGCTACATTATGGTATGGATAAGAAGTATACTTGTTGGATATGGCATAGGGAGAGTGATCCGAATGAAGTGGTGCGACGATACTGAAGATGATAGTGGTGCTGTTGGACCTATCGAACATAATGGTATAGGAGAATTATTAGATGATTTACATCAGAGTGCTTGTTCAAATATACGCATGAGTACTACTACATCTAAAAGTAATTCTGATCATGAACATAATATCCGACTTGAGGTAGAAGGGACTTATAAATAGTTTGCAAAGCTTGTAAGGGATGCACGAGAGCCATTCTATTCAAATTGTACAAAATTTTTTAAGTTAGAATTTTTGATAAAATTACTTTATATTAAAATCGTGAACCAATAGAGTCAGAAGTCATTTGATAAAATTTGACATTGATTAATACAGCTCTTTCCGATAGAGAGAGACTTTCAAAATCATATTCTGAAGTAAAAATATACATACGGAAATTGGGACTTCGCTATATTCCTATACATACCTGCAAAAATGACTGTATATTATTTTATAAGGATAACAAACGGGCAACTAAATGTTCGAAATACAATGAGCCTAAATACAAAATCGATAATAGAAAAGTAAAGAAGATACCTCAAAAAATTTTGAGATATTTTTTATTGATTTCAAAACTTTAAAGATTATATATATCCACAAAGACAGCTGAAGAAATGAGATGACATTATAAGCAGCAGGTTTCGGAGAAGAACATACTTAGCCACCTGACTGACTATTTAGTGTGGAAAGACTTCGATGCAAAGCATCCGCACTTTGCGAGTGACCCACGCAATATCCAGCTTGGTCTAGCGACAGATGAATTTAATCTCTTTAGTAATCTGAGTATCTCTTATAACATGTAGCCTATAATGCTAGTTGTATATAATGTGTTACCTTGGAAGTACATGAAAGAACTATTTATTTTTATGTCACTGTTGATTTCAGATCCGAAAGCACCAAGTAATGAAATTGATGTATATCTATGATCTTTAATCGATGATTTGAAAGAGCTATGAAAAAATAGAGTGCAAACATATGATTTTGTGAGTCGAAGTAATCTTAAGTTGCATACTTCGATTCTATGGACCATAAATAATTTTTTTGCATATGAAAATTTATCTGGATGGAGCACCAAAGATATCTTGCATGTCTAATATACAATAGGGATGCATCCTCCTTACATTTAAAGCATGAACAAAAATATATTTTATGGGTCATCGGTAGTTTCTCCCTAATAATCATTCTTGGAGGATCCATTGTAACCAATATTTTGATGATAAGTCCGATCAGCGTTCGCCACCTAAGGAGTTAAGTGGAGTAAAAATTTTAGAAAACTTGAAATCATTAAAAATATTCAATTTGAAAAATATCGGGTACTCGCAAGCGAAAGCGTACTGAAACTGAGCTGAATTGGATGAAGCAAAGTATCTTTTTCGAACTACCGTATTGGAAGCAGCTACTACTTCATCATAATCTGGATGTAATGCATATTGAAAAAAATATTTATGATAATATCATCGGTACTGTATTGAATATTTCAAAAAATAAAAGATGGTACAAAAGCTCATCTTGATTTACAAAAATGAGAATCTGATCAGAGTTACATTTAATTCGTCAAGATGAGAGATTTTTTATGCCACCTATATGTTATTTACTGTTTGGTGAGGAAAAAAAATTTCTGTGGATGGTTCAAAATCATAAAATTTTTTGATGCATATATTTCTAACATATTACGGTGTATTAGGAATAATGACGGCAATATCTCTGGCATAAAAAGTCATGACTCCTATGTAATGATGCAACGTTTGCTTTCTGTGGTTATGCATAGCTATTTGGATGGTGATGTTCAATCTGTATTGATTGAGTTGGAAGTGTTCTTTTGAGAACTATGTTGTCAAAAATTGAAGATTAACTTACTTGAGAGATCTGAGAAGGATATCATACTTATTCTTTGTAAGTTAGAAAAAAAAATTCATCATTATTTTTTGATGTTATGGTATATTTGGCTATTCATCTTCCAAAAAAAGCTCTTTTGATCGGATCGATACATTATCGATGGATATATCCTATTGAAAGATAAAAAAATTATATGCACTTTATCATATCAATTATAAGATATAAATATATTTTTAAAATTTAAATTTATTTTTATTTATAGATTTTTGTGTACCTTAAAAAAATATGTGCGCAATAAAGCAAGGCCTAAAGAGTCTATAGCGGAAGCATATGTAGCTACGGAGTGTGTTACATTTTGCTCGATGTATTTTAATGATATCAAAATAAGATTCAATCGTACAGATCGTAATGCATATCGTGAATGGAGTGACAATGAACCGATATTATCTATATTTAAACAAACAGTTCGACCTATTGCTGTAAGGAGACATAAATTTATGGATGTGAATGAGCTATCTAAGGCACACTTTTATATTCTAAATAATTATGAAAAAATTAAAAATTTTATTGAGTAAGTATCATCTTAGCATACTGTTTAATATTTTAAGTAATTTTTTCATGTCGATGTAAAATTAAAAATCATAACTTGTTACAGTGAGCACAAGAGTATACTATGTAGAGAGAATAATATGGATGCTGATGATTAACATAGGAGAGAATTTGCAAAATATTTGGTGATCTTATAAGTTACATTAGTGATAAATTATTTATTTAATTATAAATAATATTATTTGAATCAATATAATTTTTTATGTTATAGTGTAGATAAAACATAAGTATTTCAATAAAAAATGGGTGCGATCGATGAGTTGTATGATTTAGCATGTGATCCCGATCGAAGGATTAATCACTACGTATTTTGTATCATTGAGGAATGAGATTTCACACAAGGAAGCATGAGATGCAATGACGGATCCAGAATAATGGGATATTAGTGTGAATGGTGGGATATTAGTAATAAAAATATCGATATTCATATTGATTCACACTTTATCAGTGTAAATTTTGTACGAACATGGTACCAGAATGAGCCATATATATTAGTAACTCAAGCAAAACAAGTAATATATTTGAAGATCTAAAGTATCGAGGTAATTGGCATGTTGTATAAAAAATAATATCTAAAGACGTATATGACATACCAATCTGATTAGAGATGGATGAAAATTTGGATTTATATGAAGAGGAAGCTTTTCAGTAAGAAGAACAAACATTAACTGAGCTTTTTGTTGATGAAGAACTTGTAACGGTACCTTTGAATAGGGCTGATTGCTGTCCAATGAAGTTGAAGCTGATCATGTATTTAATCTTGATGAGTTGGAAGACAACGATCAGTTGATAATTGATGATGAGATAGAAGATGACACATATATCGATTATTGTGATTCGGAAGAGAATCTACACATCGAGGAAGATACGAATATTGATGAGTAGATCTATATTCTTCGTCCAATCTTCTCTTGCAATAATGGTATGCGATATAATTATGTTCATTAGAATATAATTTAATTCTTGTTATTATTATTTAATATTATATTATTTATATGTTAATTATTGCAGATATGGCACCAGAAGACAGACGACAATGTTCATATTCACAGTCTACCCTGAAGGTTGAGGTGCCTTCACCAATCTTCGTTGCCGCACTGGCTCCATGGTCAGAGGGTCCTGCATCGGTAGGTCCCAGTGAAGTGGATCCCAGTGAGGCGGGTCCGAGTGAGATAGATCCGAATAGTATTATTATACTTTTTATATAATAAAATTTGATTCTTTTATTTAGATAATTATCATACTAATGATTTATTTATTATTGTTTCAGACCAGTCTTCATCTATAGTGAGGCGAGAGCGAGGTCCATCGAAGAACCTCGCTCTAGAATGTTGGAGATGCAAGCATCCGAGATAGCATCTCTGTATCGAGATACTAGCCGGCTACACTGGCCCATTAGGAGATGGTGCAAGCTGTGGCAGACTGAGCTGGACGTCATATGCCGCAGCTATACTCCCATGATGCTCTTCGATTGGCATCACGTTCTATCGACTCAGAGAGAGATTTTGTACATCCACTTATAGGTAAAATAAATTATATTGTGAATATTTAATTTGCATAGTATTCTTCTAATATTTGTTATTGATATGGTGTATTCGACATCATTGATTTTGAAGAGGATCGTGTGAGACGAGTTGTGGACACTTATTTATCGTTGCATTTCAAGGATTATCGTCATCACATGCATCAGTATTGGTACATATGGTGCAGGATCATAGGGAGGAGGCAGCGTGGCAGCAACCCTATGATAGCATCACTATGGATGATGGGACTGTCATATGCCGACATTACGAGGATTCGACATATTAGATTACACATCCAAACTTCTTCTTTTTCTAGAGTTTAATGGTTGAATCATTTATTCTTAAATTAAATTGTTATCTACTAATTTGACTGATAACTGTACAGAGAAGATGTGCCAGAATATCATGAATTGGACGAGACAGACCGTACCATATTATGGGAGTTCGAGGTCGTTCACTCATCATATGAAGCACATGGTAGGTAATTTTTAATTTTTAATTAGCATATAATTCTCTAGTTATTTAAAATTTTTTTAATTAATTCTCAAATTACAGAGAGATGCTAAGAGTGGCAAGCTTCCTATTAGGATTGATATCTACCTGCGGACTCACTAGCGACAGTCAGGGGAGTGGACGACGGAGAGCCAAGAGCTCTTTGTAAGTTTTTTCAATTATTTTTTCATTCACAATCTAATTTTTATTATAAAATTAAAATAGCTATAACTTTAATTTTCAGGACCGTATGATAGACATAAATCCCAACCAACCCCTGAGGGCTCGACCGAACCCACAGATGATGAGATCTGTGATCAAGTGCTTGGTACAAGATCCTATTATGTTAGGAGTCTAGGGTATGGGATCACTGCTCCCTCATCCTCACGCTCATCTAGGCTGACATCCATTCTGCGTGCGAGGCTCGATTGATGAAGGTGCAGAGACAGGCTGTCGTGGATCGACAACAGGCTGAGTAGCGAGCTCAGGAGTTGGCTGCATGCATCGATGAGTATCAGCAGCTCCAGATCCAGATGATGGAGCAGATGGCACAGATAGGCAGACGATACAGCTGATGAGGTAGCAATAGGTCGGTCCGAGCTCTTTCGAGCGCTCTACTTCTCTAGCTCATTTTCCAAATACCGACACTTGATGTGTTCTTCATGTACTTTTTTATTTTTATTTCAAATTTATTATAATTTTAATTTAATATAATAAAATTTATTTATCTATTTATTATGTAAATTTTTTATTTTATTTTTTTAATTTATAAAAAATATTATAGTTATAAATTAAAAATATAGAATCATAAATTATTTTTTTTAAAAATATATTTAAATTATTAGCAATAAAATTATTTTTGATGAAATATTGATCTCTAAAAATATTTTAGTATGATAATTTAATTTTTTAATAAATATAAAATTATTAAAATTTTATATATAATTAATAGCGATGAAAAATTATTCATTGCAAATGATTATTAGTGACAGAAAGTTTCATCAAAAATTATCATATTTATGACATAAATTTTTTATCACTAATATTATTTAAATTAGTTTTAAAAAAATTATTATTAAATTAATAGCGATGAAAAATTTTTGTTACAAAAAAAGTTATTTATGATGTAAATTTTTCATCGCTAAAAGTTTTTAAATATTTTATTTCAAAAAAAAATTAATTAAATTAATAGTGATAAAAAAATTTTATCGCTATTAATTTTTTATTTATTAGCGACGTTATAATTTATCGTAAATATTTTTTTATGATTAAAATTTTCATTAAAAATTTTTAATGATAAAAATTATTTATTGTAAATAAATATTATTAGCGATGAAATATTTTTTTCATCATAAAATATTATCAATGACGTAATTATTTGTAACAAAAAATTAGCGACAAAATCTTCGTCGCTAATAACTATTAACGATGAAAATAGGTTATTAGCGATGAAAAATTTTTATCGTAAAATTTTTTTTTCTTGTAGGGAGCACCAAGATTACTAGTGTGCTAGCACCATGCAGATCTTTCTCCTCAACCTGGGATCTACATCTCTTCTTCTAGATCTTAAAGAAGAAGATCGTTGCGTGAACTCTTTCATGCAGATCCGATGGGATCTGAACTAGATCACCAAAAAGGAGAGAAGAACCTTTCTTTTTCTTTTCTTCTCTCTTTTTTTCTCTCTTAGATCTAATCTCTATCAGATCTGAATGTTGGGATGTAAGGAAGAAAGAAGGAAGAAAAGAGTTGGGCATTGAGAGGTTGTGATGTCCTAAAGAAGTCGCCTAATTCCTTCACGCCAAAAACCTCACACCCAATTTGTTTTATCGCACAAAACTAACTTATGATGTCACGCCTAACCACTTCTAACACCTTAATAGATCAAATATCATTTGATCTTAAGCATCCAAATCCAAAGGGAGGGTTTAGATGCATTGAGATTAGGTTGTGCGGTAAGAAGGGAAACTCCCATCTAAGATAGCACATGCTTCTTCTCTTCCCAAAATTTTGTCACACAAAATTAAGATCCAAAAATCTTTCCTTTTAGACATTATCTTCTTCTTAATTTGAATCAAATTCAAATAGAAAGAGAGAATGAAATAAGGAAAGATGCACATAGAGGAAAGGGGCACCTTTTCTTTCATGCATGCGAACGTGTGTTCTTCAAAAAATCAACTCCTATGCCTCATCTGATAATGATTTGATCATATTTTGAATCAAATTCAAATAAAAAAAAATCAGCAAAAAGAGAATTCCAGATGGAGTGGGGGGCCAATAGTTGGCGCCCCTTCCCTTCACGCATGCAAAAACAAAAGGGGGCACATCTTCATGCACTCCCTCTCCTTCTTTTCATGAATTCTAGAGAGAGAGTCCTAAAGAACCTGAGCTCTCTAAGTTATGGTTCATCTAGTTCAAATTTGATCTCAATCAGGTTCAAATCAAGTTCGAATCGAGTCAAATTCGAAAGGCTGTCTAGCTTGATCCAATCAAACTTGAAATTCAAATCTGATTTGGATAATTGAACCCAATTAATATTAAATTAAATTAAATATAATTAATATAATTTAATTTAAATTAATTAAAATTTAATTCATAATTTAATCAGTCCAAAAAAATTATAATATTTATAATTAAGTCCCTGCGCTAACAAGTAGCAGCCGTCAAAACTGTAACGCTTATAAATTAGCATTTTTAAAATTCAAACTATCAATCCGATTGATAATTCGAATATGATCCAAGCCATTGATCAGATCATGCTCCTTTTATGTGTGACCCCTTAGATTCTATTCTGTCTGGTAGTGAGACATACCGTGATCTCCATGACAGTATTATCGAAACTCTTTTCGATGGGTTGAAATGATTCCAACTCACCTCAATAAGGATCATTGATATGAAAATGATCTTAGTGAGTTCTCACGATCGATCAATGATGCTTAGCAGCATGTAGTGATAATCCAGTAGAACAGAAAAGATGAACCCCTAGGTATAGTTATCGTGTGATACAATTCTTTTATCGTGAGTTCCGACTTGACGGAGGTCATGGAGAACTCGTCAAACTCCATCGTCAGTTATATGCTAGATTGGCTCGACTCGAGTTTATCTGTGAATTTCGTAAAATTTTTTTTCAGTATTCACACTTACTCTGGCTAAAGATTTTTTGAACTTAGTCTTGTGAATCGCATAGGACTTCTCCTTTTCTACCAAGGTCGATAGATTCTATCTAGATGCATCCTACTCCAAACAGCGAATTTGAACCTACAATAGCCAACATACACAGTAAGGACCCGAATGGCTAGGGACAGGAGAACGTGTAGTCAAACTAAGTAGCATCATTGTGAATAGCCAACACACCACAAATCAAAAGACCAGTCACACCACTTCAGCATCGAGAAAATCACTGACGAGTGAGTAGACATCTAAGTAATTTCTCATGTTGGTCATGCTTAGTACAAGTTGTTCTCTAACAATCATCTGCACTCTCACCCCAGTGTTTCTATACCACAGACTCGAGACTCATCTGTCCTAAAGAGAGGTGATTCATGCATCGATCTTGAATGGATTGATCACTGTCCTCCGTGATGATTCTTCGATCAGTAGCATTTAAAAATTAATCACTAATGATGTATGTTTCAAATTTTTAATATCTTAAGAATATATAAAATTATCTTTGTTAATTTCTAGGATAAATCATGGACACAAAAGATATGATTGGTTATAAAGACTGCCCATCAAGTATAAAATATGTCCTAGAGAAAAGTATGTATCAGTCAAGATTAGCTTCTAGAGCACATATCTAACAAACTCTCATTTGCACTAAAGTCAATCTGCCATATACCTGAGCCCCATCTCCTGAAGACAGACTTCAGTGTTTAGCTAGCTAAGTGACTTGGGCCCACCACATCCTATGTGGAGTCTACTCTCTGTACCTCAATGTGTTTTTACTTGAGATAATCGCGTATATCTTTGTTCTATGTGTATGGACTTCTGGTGAGACCTTGGCTCCTTAGCAAGGACTATGGACATTATCTTTGCCGTATAATGTCATAGCATCTAATGGTATGACATCAAATTTCACAACTATCATAAGAACCGAAACACATCCTGCATATCTATAGTATATTCAACTTCCATTGGTTGATTGTCTGAACCCTTCCAACATACCAAACCAATATAACTCAAGAATACATGCTGATGTAGATATTCTACCATCAACATCAGTGTATCCTCGCACTCTTAGCTATAACCCTTCTTCAAAGATGAGGAATAATCTTTTAGTGCTTCTCAGGTACTCAGAATATTTTCACAGCCATCCAATGCTTCCAGCCTAGATTTGACTAATATCTATTCATGACTTTCACATCAAAATATACCAAGTTGAGTATATAGTATGACATACACCCATGCTAAGAGGATAGCAGATTCCTCTTGGAGGTTTCGATGCTGAACCCTTTCAGCATCTCTTTTATGTACTTTTCTGTGAAAAACAAACATCCTTTTAGGATCTATCTCTATAGACCTTTATTTCAGAATATTTGACCTAGGTCTTTGATAAGAAAATTCTATATGTAACCACATCATAATCGATGTTAGTGTGGGATCCTCCCACTGACCTTCATGTAACTATATAATTCTTATATCATATCATTGTAGGTTTTGGGATCATCCCTATGTTCCCAATCTCCCTCAAGAAATACTTTCTCTGAACCCTTTGTAAGAATACCAAGTACCTTTCTAAAAGATGGAAGATCCTATTAGATCTATGAGGTGGAGGATGTACTATATATACTGGCTCATCTTAAATAGATTGTACAGGTCTTGTGACTCATTGTTCTTTAGAGACTCTCTTTTTGAGTTTATCCTCATTGTTTCAAAGAAAATAGTACGATTGCTCATAATCATATTGTGAACCACTGAAAAAAAAAAGTGACATCCCAAATCCTTTTGGGATACCCCATAAACGAGCTCTCACAGACTTATCCTCTAACCTGTCCATCATATCATATCTCATATATGTGGTGAAATCAATTTTAGAAGAAACCTAATTTAAATTTTAGAAATTAAATCTTGTTCCTAAAAAAATAATAGTTAAATTAGTGATATTCATGATGGACCAGACCATATCACATACAGTGCCATCACTCCTTAGAGATATCTCATTGAGCTGAGGTGTACAAGAAGAATTTCATCATGAAACTATACCATTTTTTTTAGATAATCGATAAATTTTTTATTTGGTATTGCATCCTTGATTTGATCGAAGTATCTTTAAAAATTTTTTGATTTATCTTTTTTACTTCACATCTGAATTTTTTGAACCTTTTAAAGTCTTTCAGATTTGTATCTCACATACATACCTATACCATGACTGTTCATCGATAAAGATGATAAAGTAGTAATAACCTTCTAGTCTGGCTCATCAAATGGGCCATGCACATCGTATGTGTACTAGGATAAGTATCTCAGTTATCTTATCTCTTTAACCTACAAAGAATAGCTTGATCATTAATTCTTAAAGAGATGATTCACAGACTAGATATGACTAAATAGTCAATGAGCCCAAAGGTCCATTTTCTCCAGTCGATAAATCATTTCTTCTCATACATTATCTAGTCCAAAGAACCATCTACATACTTCAGGTTATTTGGTTCTGGATCTCTCAAATCCAATGGTATATACTATTTACTCAAATAATTTTTATAAATGCATCACCATATAAATGATAAAGAATTAAATCCAAATGGTAATCACTGAGATTAGGTGCCTATGGCCACAGTATAACTTTTGTGTCATTGCTGACTCAAAAGAGTCATTTTATCTTCCCTCAGTCCTCTTCCTTCCTTAGACGTTATATTAAAGTACGTAATATGCACTAGAGTCTAATGAAAAAGAGAAAAGATAAGATTAATTTTGAGCAATTCGACATACATTCCAAAGGCATGTAAATATTTCTTTAGCTTCTCCAGGTATGTACCTCTGAATTTTTTAAGGTCCCTTAGTTACCAACATATTGATCAATTCAGTTAAGGTGCTATAATATTTATTCATATAATAGTTTCATAAACTATCCGTATGAATAGGGATTGCAGGATCAAATCTATTAGTAATTTTTTATGCATGGTCATGTAGAGCTTTTCAAGCTCTTCAATATCCTTGATCATCGATCATAGATAAACTGCTCATCACGCATCTCATGCACTATGCGATTCTGATCATCTCACAACTATTATAGATGAATCAGCATGTCATTGGTAGTCTACATATCCTTATACATACATTGAATTTATCAACTATGGGTCTAATTTATAGCACCTAACCTAATTATCAATGTCCAACCATTTATCAAGTATAGCTCGTTGACCATGGATTGGACAAGCTGATGATATTGGGTTAATCTGGTAAAAAATATGACTTAATTTTTAAAACTAAGAACTATTCTTAGATTTCTGAGTCAGAATATATAATTGATTTCGATTAAGTGGTTGATATCTAGGATTCGAGCTAGAGTGTTGGAAGCTGATAGAATTGACCATAGAGAGTAAAGATTTAATTAGATGATTGTACTTGTAATAATTTATTCTAGGAACTTTAAAAACAAACAAAGACTCCCACTAATTTTTTGAGTCTCTCACACTCTTTGAATAGAGAAATAAAAATTCTAATGCGATAAGTGGTTCTAGTGGATGCTGCGGTTCTATCAATGTACGGCACCTCACCTAACATGTATTGATGATAGGTATACCAATGCGTGGATAACTCTTTGTCTAAATGCTTCTCCAAGCATGTTGTAGCAACTTAGTCTCTAAGTCCTGTGGCCTCACCTAACAATTATTGGGCCCAACCCTATCTTTACCTTGGGGCATCTAATGCTAATAGAGTAGTTTTGCCTTCCCGATGCAACCGAACCACTGTAACCAGTCGAGAACGATCAATATTGAAAAAGGCACCCGTATCTCTACAACGATGGAAGACCAGTAGACTTAATATTTAGTGAAGAGACTTAGGTTCAAATCTCTTCTAATTAGTCACATATATCTGATGTAATGACTAATCTGGTTTAGGTCAGTATATTTCATATCTGACCAACCTAGTCAGCATGAGTAAACTCGGGTCAACAAGTAACCTAATACAAAATATAATCTTCCAAGATGGCCAGGTAAGTGAAGATGAGTGAGGGTCCCCCCATTGCTTTCACCAACGAATTGCCAGATCAAACAATGGAATCAATTAAAGAACCATCATCTAATACTTACCTTAGATATCAAATTGGTTGATTAGAATCAATTAGGTTAACCTATAGACCTGAGCTCAAACCACTGAGCCAAATTCGATCTTGACTTAATCAATTCACATCAAATATGAATCAATTTGACCAACTATAACTAAATTCAATTTTAAACCCCTTTGACCTAATCTCAACCAACTCTTGATTAGGTTTGATCAACTACTCAAAATCGAAAAAGGATTCTAACCTAATCTAATCAATGATCCTAGTTGTAGTTTAATCTCTAAACCTAATTTATTCAACCCATGCCCGAAGCCCATATTTTATGCATTGAAATTTAGATCTTAAATTCATAATTTTAGATCTTATAATTTTAAATATTAATTCTCAATTAAGTGCATTATGTACATAGATTTAAGTTTAGATCTCGAAATAATTTCTAATCTAAATAATTTATATTGTATCTGATATAATTTTACTGTCTACAGAATCAAGTCGACTCATCCTGATACACGAATCGACTTGTCACAGTGAGTCGACATAACACTGAGACAAATAGAAACATGTAGACCTAACTTGCATAATTGAGTCGGCTCATCAGCAAATGAGCTGACCTACCAGGGTCTTGAGTCGACTCCAACAAAATAAGTCAACTCATCAAGCATTCGAGTCGATCCAATTGAGAATCAAGTCGACTCCACAGGCATACTAGTCACAGTTTCATATTTTCATGTAAACAGAACCTAGGATTTTGGATCTAAAATTTTGCAGAAATTAAGTTTTAGATCATGTATCAAAATAATATATCACATATAATATTTAGTGATTTAAAATATATAAAAAATATGTATAATCTAATTTAAATTTAAAACATGCATCATATATAATTGTTTGTTCGCTGTTCATCTTTATAGAAAATATTACAGTCGGCACCCTTATACGTCAGAAGAGAAAACCCATCGAATAGGTAAGAGAAGAACTTTAATCCCTTCATCTTCTTATGACCAGACGGCCATAGTGATTATCCTAATTCGATTATTAAGCTACTAAGAGATTAATTTAATATATCATATATGTAATCAATTAAAAATCAGATCTAATTATCTTTCACATATCAAATATATGAACAATAATTTTGAATCTATGCATGTAAGAAAAAATTTCAGCAATCATACTAGATCCAAATTAAATCTTAATTAATATATTCAGATCTAAAATCAATTTCAAATCTGAATAATTCATAATTTATTTCAGATTAGAAATAATTTTAAATCCAAAATATTTCTATAATCATATTACAGTATGCAGAAAAATCAGATCTAATATTAATCGATATTCTACATCGTTCTAGGACAATCATTCAGCATAATAGGATTATGTCAGGACAATCTTATTTCAGAATGATATGGATCATCTAACTAACCTTCAGATCTGATTTCTATAAATTAGATTTTAGATCTGAGAAATTTTTATATTCATATTAGAACTTGACTCTAATACCATTGTTAGAAAATGCTACGATTTTGTACGTGTAATTTTATTTTTTTTAAATATTATGCAGTGAAAGTAAATAATTAAAATATTTTTAATTTAAATACATATCAGATCTGATCTAAAAATTATAGCTAAGATCTTGACACGAACATGCTACCACGATCTAAAATCTAAAAAGAAAACAAACATTAGCAAAATCAAATCGGAGATCGGATCTCCATATCTTGGATCCTGTGGATGTCTGGGGTTCTGATCATAGATGTGTATGTGCTCGACCTCTGCTGGTATCCATACGAAGATGCTTGATCGGAGCATCAAGATCACCAGTGTGCTAGCATCTTGCAGATCTCTCTCCTCAACCTTGGATCTATATTTCTTCTTCTAGATCTCGAAGAAGAAGATCGCTGGGCAAACTCTTTCATGCAGATCCGATGGGATCTGAATTAAATCACTAAGAAGAAAAAAAGAACCCTTCTTCTTCTCTTCTTCTCTCTCTTTTTCTCTCTTAAATATGATCTCTATCAGATTTGGACGTTGGGATGTAAAGAAGAAAGGAGAAAAAAAAGAGTTGGGCGTTGAGAGGTTGTGATGTCCTAAAGAAGTTGCCTACTTCCTTCATGCCAAAAATCTCACACCCAATTTGTTTTGTCACACAAAACTAACTTATGATCTCATGCCTAACCATTTCCTAATAAATCAAATCTCATTTGATCTTAGGTGACCAAATTCAAAGGGAGGGTTTAGATGCGTTGAGATTAGGTTGTGCGATAAGAAGAAAAACTCCCATCTAAGATAGCGCACGCCCCTTCTCTTCCCAAAATTTTGTTGTATAAAATTAAGATCCAAAAACCTTTTCCTTTAGACATTATCTCTTTCTTAATTTGAATCAAATTCAAATAGAAAGAGAGAACGAAATAAGGAAAGATGCACATAGAGGAAAGGAGCGCCCTTTTCTTTCACACACGTGAATATGCGTTCTCTAAAAAATCAACTCCCATGCCCCATCTGATAATGATTTGATCCTATTTTGAATCAAATTTAAATAAAAAAAATCAGCAAGAAAGAGAATTCTAAATGGAGTGGGGGGCCAATAGTTGGCGCCCCTCCCCTTCACACACGTGAAAACAAAAGGGGGTGCATCTTCACGCACTCCCTCCACTTCTTTTCATGAATTCTAGAGAGAGAGTCTTAAAAACTTGGGCTCTTTGAGTTATGATTCATTTGGTTTAAATTTGACCTCAATCGGGTTCAAATTGAGTTCGAATCGAGTCGAATTCAAAAGACTGTTAAGCTCGATCCAATTAAATTTGAAATTTAAATCTGATTTGGATAATTGAATCTAATTAATATTAAATTAAATTAAATCTAATTAAATTAAATTTGATTTAAATTAATTAAGATTTAATCTATAATTTAATCAACTTCAAAAAATTATAACATTTATAATTAAGTCCCTGCACTAACAATTAGCAGTGGCTAAAACTGTAACACTTACAAATTAGCAGTTTTTAAAATTCAAACTATCAATTCGATTGATAATTTGAATATGATCTAAGCCATTGATCAGGTCATACTCCTTTTGTGTGTGATCTCTCAGATTCTATTCTGTCTGGTAGTGAGACATACCATGATTTCCATCATAGTATTATCGAAATTTTTTTCGATGGGTTGAAACGATTCCAACTCACCTCAACAAGCATCGTTGATCCAAAAATAATCTTAGTGAGTTCTCATGATCCACCAGTGATGCCTAGTAGCATGTAGTGGCAACCCAGCAGAACAGAAAAGATGAACCCCTAGGTGTAGTTATCATGTGATACAATCCCTCTATCGTGAGTCCCGACTCGACGGAGGTCATGGAGAACTTATCAAACCCCATTGTCAGTCATATGCTAGATTGGCTCAATTCGAGTTCATCTGTAAATTTTGTGAAAACTCTTTTTCAGTATTCACACTTACTTTGGCCAGAGATTTTCTAAACTCAGTCTTGTGAATCGCACAAGACTTCTCTTTTTCTATCAAGATCGATAGATTCCATCTTGGTGCATCCTACTTCAAACAGCGAATCTGAACCTACAATAGCCAACATACATAGCAAGGATCCGAATGGCTAGAGACCAAGAAAATATACAATCAAACTAAATAGCCTCGCTGTGAATAGCCAATACATCGCAGGTCAAAAGACCAGTCACACCACTTCAGCATCGAGAAAATCACTGATAAGTGAATAGACATCCAAGTGATTTTCGTGTTGGTCATACTCAGTGTAAGTTATTCTCTAACAACCACCTGCACTCTCATCCCAGTGTCTCTATACCGCAGACTCGAGACTCATCTGTCCTAAAGGGAGGTGATCGTACATCAATCTTGAATGAATTGATCACTGTCCTCCATGATAATTTTTCGATCAAAAATATTTAGAAATTAACCGCTAATGCTGTATGTCTCAAATTCTCAACATCTTGAGAATATATAAAATCATCTTTGTTAATTTCTAAGATAAATCATGAACACAAAAGATATGATTGGTTATAAAGACTACCCATCAAGTATAAAATATGTCCTAGAGAAAAGTATATATCAGTCAAGATTAGCTTTTAGGACATACATCTAACATGTGCACCCCTGGATCTTATCCAGAAGGGGGCGCACACCCCCTCTCTCTCCTTTTTCATGGTAAATAGGTGGGGCGCCAACTATTAGTGCCCCTTCTCTCCAAGAGTTCCATGCCCAGGAAAGGTAGGATGAGGTGCCAACTTTTGTTCTGCATCCTGATCCAATTGTATGCATTGACTTGGTCAAAATCCTAACCAATAGAGAGTCCAAGTCCAAGAAAGAATTAGGTTTAACCATGTGCTAGTATTGTTTCATAAACTTAATAGGATTTCACTACATCCAAATCCAATTGGGACTTCACAAGTCCAATTAATAAATCCTAGATCAAATCCTTTGTTTGTATGACCCCATAGGTTCAATTCTTTCTGATAGTGAGATATATTATGATTTCCATCATCAATATCATTGAAATACCTTTCAATGAATTAGAACTCTTCCAATTCAGCCAATTAAAAATTATTCAATCATCAAAATAATTTTTATTAGTCTCATAATCCACCAGTGACACCTAGCAGTATGTAGTGGCAATCTAGCAGAATTGAATAATGAACCTCTAGGTGCAGTTACCGTGTGATTCGATTCTTCTGTCGTGAGTTTTGATAAAACAAAGGTTATAGATAACTCATCAAACCTCATCACTTGTCATATGCAATATTCAATCGACTTAAGTATATATGTGAAATCTTATGAAAACTCCTTGCCATCATTCACACTACCATGGTCATGAATTTTCGAACTCAATCTTATGAATAACATAGGACTACTCTTAATCTATCAAGATCGATAGATCCTATTTAGGTGCACACCCTACTCCTACTATGAACCTACTGTAGCCAACATACATCATAAGATTTTGAATGGTTAGGTAACCAAGTGTTTGTGTAGTCAAAATACAGCAGTCCCATTATGAATAACTGATGTACCCCTGATCTAAGGACTACTCACATCATTGTAGTATCGAGTATGTCACTGATGAGTAGATAGATATCCATGTGACTTCTTGTGTTGATCACCATCGGTATCATTGTTCTTTAATAATCACCTACACTATTGTTCCAGTGTCCCCATACTGTCGACTCGAGGCTCATCTATCCAACGAAAAGCGATCCATGTACCAATCTAATCGGATCAATCACCATCCTCATGTTGATCTATCGATCGAAAGTATTTAGAAATTAATCATCAATGACATATATCTTAAATTTTCAATTCTTGAGAATATGCGTCATCATCTTATTAATTTTTTAGATGATTCATGGATACATGACAGTATGAAGAAAAAATTAATCTAATTTTATTTATTTAATTATAAAACTATATTATTAGAAAGATAATGTGTGTCAGCCAACTTGACTTCTAGGGCATACATTTAACAGAAATGATACAGTATCTGATGCACAACTTTCTAAATTTAGAAATTCTAGGCAATTGCATAAAATTTTAGGCAAAGATATATATGAAATATACAAGTTCGAAATAAGAACCAACAACTTATGACCTCCAAAAACTAGAGCCCAAATATTATATCAACTAACAACTAGATTCCAAAAGTCTAAATTGCTAAGAATTGAACAATGATAACACTATCCAGCAATCCATTAGAAATAATTTCAAAGTAAGAAGGCCTATAAAGTTCCAAAAGTCACTTAGTAGGCTATTCTTAGTCCCTTTTTATGCAAATATGTGGCATGAAAGTATTTAAAATTTATGGCACAGAATTTTCTTAGGCACCCATAATGTCAAATCCTCCTAGGGCTCTCATATGGATATGTTGGCCAAATGTTTCATGCTTAGACTTGTACACTCATCGGCTTGTCTAACATAGGATACCATATGTCAACACCAATTATTTCTTATAAGAATCCACAGTATCACATGCTTCTTAGCTCATGATATAACTTGCATAAAAGTTGGCATATACAATGCATGCAATATATTTAAGAGGCAAAAGTATTTAATAGAAATGGTTTGATTGGATTTTCTACATGACTTTTGTTTTATCTAAATAAGATGATAAATACACTTAGCCCCTTTTTATATTTAATTTATATCCCTTATTTTCATTACAAAAATTATGGTCAAAGAGGGACAACAGATTTTTTTTATAATTAAATGCAGTAGAGTACATGTATTAGAGATTAATACTTCATAGACTTGTGAAAGCTTGTTTTATTTTTAGAAGTACAGAACTAATTAGGTACATGTCATGTGAGTGATTTAGGAGAATAATAGTTGATGGATAGTTATAATCTCATTAACCAATGATATTATCAAGACAGAAATCAATCATTAATGAAAATGATGGTTTTTCAACTTATAGAAACTAGCGTATGCAATGACCAACACAATTCACGAAGGAACCCTTGAAACTTATTATTGTTTTTAATAAAGGCAGGACTATTGTTTTCTCATACGCACTCTACATGTTTGTCTTGTACAAATTTGATTGAAGTACTTCTGGACAAGACATGGCACATGTAACCTCATGAAGCTAATGTGCAATCAGATCTCAACACATGCAAACATGGATGGTCATGTCTCTCCATTTGATTGGGAATGTATTCCAATAATTTATATATATGGTAAACATTCTCCTATTTTGAGTTGTTTTTTTTCCCCCCCTCTCTCTTTAAGGCAAGAACCAAAATCAATTGGTTGTATTTATTACTTTTTTCTCAAGATATTTATTAAACTTTTGAGGGAGGTGTAGAGGTGTAAAGATTAAGTTGTGAAAATATGTATGAAATTGTGAGATAACTTCTACCATCCTGCTTCATGGACACCAGCTTTTGCATTATAGTCTTAGATAAACTTATCATTAATTTTTAAATTTTATCAGTAATGAACAAAAAGTTTATCTCTATTTTTCTTCTACATGATTTTAAGCTTTTCTCCTCCATGCATAAATGTCACTATCCTTGCAGAAGCAAATAATATCCATATCTAACACTATTGATCAACATTATATTGGCCCACGTAGGCACGATGGAACCATCATATATAATGTTGAAAGTCTAATGAATAAAAGATGCATTGGATTCGCATTTCTAAGTTTTTCGGCCTATAAAAGTAAATTCTCTTGTTTCTGAGCGTATTAATGGTAGAGCAGAATCTCTGGTTGTTGGATGCTAGTAGCTTAGACCATATACAAATAGGGAGGGCTTTGCATTTGCCCCTCATATGTAGCAGCAGCAGCAACAGTTGTTGTTGTTACTATTATATAAAATCTCTGTTATTTCTCGTGATAGAGCAAGAATAAGACTCAGTGCATTGTATCTATTAAAATCTAGAGGCTACGAACTTGAGAAAAAAAAAGAAAAAGAGAAAATTGAACATCAGAGACATATAAAAATTGTAAGATATAAGATCTACTGCCATGCCTGGTGGACATTCAGTATTTTGCAGCATGACAGAAGAACATGGATACTATATCTGAAATCCCTGAACTCATCATACTGAGACATGTGGGGCTGTTGGCCTGCTCAGAAAAGGTTAAGAGCATAGGGTACATTGGATTCCTATTCCTAAGCTTATCAGTACCCAGACTGGGAAGTAGTCATCAGATGGGGTTATCAGTCCCCCATCCCCTCCATTGAATATGACCTGTTTAACCTTCAGAGTAAAATCCGCTCCATATGGCACGCTAATCCTGGCATTCATGGTACCGTTTTGCTGTGCGAGCATGTGCTAAAGGCCCAGGTATCAAGTGTTTATTGTACCAGAAAGAGATAATAATTCCATACTTGGATCCCGGCAAAAGTCTAAAGATATGCTCCTGAGGGTACTCCATGCAAGCGGGCTCCACATAATGATGATAAGGATATTTACAGTACAACTTTCCACCTTAAGCATCTCATTACCATTACTTCAGGAGATAACTCAGGCATCAAAGGGCTCAGGATTAATTGCTTTCGAGGTGAGTGATCATGCATGCATATAAAGTGATGTAATTGACATGGCAGATAGGATGGCAGATTTGGGGACTGTGAGGTTGATGGTGTAGAATGGTGGGTTGAGATTTTTTTTTCTCAGATTTGATCTCTTTTACTAGCTGATGCAATGAGAACTTTCTATGAAAGCATGGGGGATGTTAAAAGGCTCAGTGATTTAGTATTAGAACAGGTAGAAACACCCTTGTAATCAATCACAGGGAGTGAATGAACTAGGCATGCCAATTGCCATGTTTATGGTTATCCACATTAGCTTGTGTCAAATGATCCGCACGTGGTGTGAGTTGTGACTGCTTGTGATTGTGGATAAGTATGACTTGTCCATCAGACATATGACCCATTAGCCGAATTCATTAAATTAAAAGCAATTATTGGGAGCAAAATGTGCCATGCAAGAATTGGGATGGCACCCCAAGTAACATATGAGCGATGTGATACCACGAGACTCTCTTTGAACCTTTATTCCATCTAGGAATGGCAATTGGATCATATCGAATTAGGTCGTATATGGATCAGATCAGATGTACATCTGATCAAAAATTTAAATCTAATTTATTCATTAAATAGTTTTAGATTTGACATCTGAATATTTGATAAATAGATAATTTGATCAGATTTTTTAATTTATTTAATAAATAGGTAACTTGTTTAATCAATTAACCTATTAAGCTATGTGCTTAATAATCTACAGAATCTGTTAACATATTTAATTAACATATAATCTATTTAATTTGATCTGATCTAATTATTAAATAGATCAATAGATTGGAATATAATTTTAATTTGATTTTTTAATATTTTATACAGATTAATTTCCTTATAACAGAATCTACTTAACTTAAATCAAAATCTATATATCATAAATTGAACATAAACCTGACTGACAAATAGGATCATATTTACCAACCCCAACATCACTCTTTCCCTTTGGACTTCTCCCATCTCTCTCCTTTCGGACTACCTAGTGCAACTCATCCGCGAGGAATCACACCGACGCTCACTACTTCGATTGGCGTGACACGTGGGGCCGGCTACGTGCCATCACCGACCTTCGAGAGCCGTCCACCGGAGGCTAAGGCTGTGGGGCCTACCAACGACCACCTCCCACGTACCAAACTCCTACGTGGTTGCTTTTTACTGGCTGTTCAGAAAGACGAGGCCGCTCCGTGGCCCCCACCTTCAATCTTTATTTCTTTTCCTTTAGCCCTCCCTCCCTTTTAAAGACAAAAAGATGCACAAGGAACTCAAAAACATCACTCAAAAGTCACTTAACTGACGTGGCTTATTCTCATTGGCTCTTTCTTTGGAATTTGTGTCCAGAAGTGTGCCATTAGATGAAGTAAAGTGATTGGTGCAACAGATCTGAGTGAGTTTTAATAATGCCCATCCTTCGTTGCGTTGGTAGCGCGTCACGACGTCTGTATCTGGACCCCACCATCCACCAAAGCTCTATATGACACCGGGCTTTCGCCACCCTTCCTTCATCTCGAATCCAAAGAGAAGAAGTGAGAAGAGACTACCATCGGAAAGCCACCAAAGCTTTCTTTGTTGAATAGTAATTAGTTGGTGTTTGTGAGTGAAAGTTTTTGGAAGAGATGGCGGAAGAGCGGAAGCAGGAGGTGGAAGTAAAAGATCGGGGTTTGTTTGACTTCATGGGGAAGAAGGAGGAGGTGGAGAAGAAGAACGAGGAGGAGGTTCTGGTCGCTGGAGTGGAAAAGATCCACATAGAGGAGGTGGAGAAGAAGGAAGAGAAAGAGGAGGAGAAGAAGGAGAGCTTGTTTGATAAGCTCCACCGGTCTCACAGCTCCAGCTCTAGCTCGGTAAGTCTAACCTTTCTTACTTTCCCTTTCCCCTTTTTTTTTTTTTAATTTTTATTTCACCACATATATATATATATATATATATATATATATATATATATATATATAGTTTTTATGCTGTGATCTAATCGACCCTTTGATCATTTTCCTGTTTTACCCTTGATCCTTGCTAAAATGGCCATGCGGCGTACATAAATGATCTGCCCTTTGAATCCAAGAAAGGGGCAAAATGATCATTTTAGCTTCAAAAGACTTACCATATAGTTATCTTTTGTCGTATAGCTGGATCAGGCCACAGACCACAGCTTAAGCTCATGCCAACCATGATGTTTTTCTAATCTAAAACAAGTGTAAAATTCCCTTTTGTTCTCCTTATGGTATACAGTCAAGTGATGAGGAAGAAGGTGAGGGAGAGAACAAGGAGAAGAAGAAGAAGAAAAAGAAGGGATTGGTGGAGAAGATCAAGGAGAAGATCGGCGGTGAAAAGAAGGAAGGAGAAGAGGAGAAGCAGGCCGTGGTCGAGCAGGAGGTGGCGGTGGCCGCGGCCGCGGCCGCTGTGTCCTCCGAAAGCGAGGACTCCACAGTCAAGGTGGAGAAGGTGGAGGAGAGTCTCAAAGTAGAGGGAGTCTCGGAGGAGGAGAAGAAAGGTTTCTTAGAAAAGATAAAAGAGAAGCTCCCCGGCCACCACAAGAAGTCAGAGGAGGCCACCACCCCAGCCGCAGAGTGTGCCGGCCATGGGACGAAGGAGCATGAAACCGAGGGACATGAGGGGAAAGAGAAGAAGGGCATACTGGGGAAGCTAATGGAGAAGTTGCCCGGCTATCACAAGAATGGTGGGGAGGAGGGTGAAAAGACCAGTGCTGCCCACTAGAAGGAAAAAAAGCTTGATACATATCCTTCTTGATGCTTGATTTTGGATGTTTCTCTTTATCATGATATATTGTATGTTGGATTGCCACTGGTGGTTGTTTGTTGGTATTTTTAAGTTTGTTATCTGTTGGTCCATCTTGGATATATATGATGTGATGAGGTATGCTCTTGCTTTTTGTTGTTATTTTTTTGCCAGTAGGCAAGAAGGATACCGGAGTATTGATGTACTTTTTTAAGCGTGTATAAATTAATGCCTACTAGTGATATAATTGTTTGGTATTGTTTTTGTTTTAGTCTAAACATTGACTGTGACAAGTTAATTAATGTGTCTTCTCTTCTTTACCACGTTCCTTGTTCTAAAGTGGTGTCTTTTGAAACATGGTCCGCTTGCCGGTGCTGGCGTATTGGGCTTGAGTGTGATGGCGGTCGATTTTTCTTTTGGGAGGTTTTCTCTTTAGGTGGCGAAGATGCGAGGCTTTAGTTACAAGCAAGAGGAAAGGTAAATTTGATTTGAAAGGGCATAGAAAATAGTCTACATTCCCATAAACTTTATGCACAAATAAAACTTTATATTAAGTACGAACGTTGCTGTAGAACAAATAAAACTTTATGCACATACATAAAATTATTCAATTTTTTATTTGTGTTTGCACTAGGGGATTATACATTTATCAGGCAGGACAAGCAAACAAGCATAGAATATGTAAAATTAAATCATCAAGAAACCTTCATTATTGATCACTATGAAGTAGACTAATTTACCTGCTGGGGAAACAGTCATAGACAAAAATTATGGTACTGAAATTGATCCCATAATATATCATAAATTGGTGGGTGTTGCTGCTTGATTTGGTTAAGATCGGAAAGAAGGCGATTGAGCTTCGCATAGGGATGATGTCACTGGAGTAACCTACAAAATAAGTTCAAATTGAAAGTTTTCGCTACGATGAGGATCCTCCGACGCTCAAATCATATTCAGAGAATAACAGAAATAGCAATGAGTTTTATGAGAGAGATTGATTGACTTATCTTGATCTTCGGGGTTTTGGTTGTTTATATAAAAGGCTGTTGATCAGTTGGTGTATGATCGTGCGGTTAAACAGCTGTATGATCATGCGATCTTAAAATTGTAGGATCATTGTACATGCCATTATGGGCGAGATAATCCAGCGCTTAATCGCTTTCGTGGAGTAAGAAGGTCGTTACTGACAATATATTGAGTGAGGGATTTAAATATCCTCGTTGAATATTTTTGAAGACTGTGCCTGATCTTTTGACCTTGAGTTGGGTGAGTGGTGTCACCTCACGGTACATGAGAGTCCCATCTATTAATTGTTTAGGCTGTCAATTAGGAGCTGAGAGTGTGGAGAGATTTTAGCCTTCATATACTGTCATATGGGGGTATTTATTATTTTTGATCTTTTCTGCATTGTGTGGATGGTTGCCATGACATGAAGATGGTTAAGCATAGAATACCTCCATTTGATATGGAAATGGCCAAGTATATTTTAGCTCATATCAGGATAGCTTATCTCAGTATAGATATAGCTCTTCACAGCAAGCATATGGTTCAACATGCCTCTTCAGCAAGCATATGGCTCAATATGCCTTTTCAGCATATGGCTTGGCATGCTTCCAAATCTACATCTCGGATACGAATTTGAGGCATTCATGATACGACCGTAACACTGCCCCCTACTCTTAAGTTTGAGAATCAAACGAAAGGAGTACTGTTAAAATGATGCCTCGGGCCTAAGGATGTCCATCCACGCATCATATTAAGGTATCTTTTCCTCATTTAATGCGGGCGGTGGAAGCAGCTAAAGAAAAGCTTGAATTTTGAGCCGATTTAAGACCTTGTGAGGTTAGACTGATATAAGGCCTTACGAGCGGCATGTTCGCTCTGCCCTTCATACGAGGGCATCTTATGCTACTCTTCATATGAGCATCTTATTCTCTGCTCTTCTTCGTGTGAGAGGCAATGTTGCTCTACTCATTTTCAGTCGATCAAAGGCTGGCCCAGATGAAGATCGACGGACTATGGAGGTCTCATAGGTTATCCTCCACAGGAGTACGGCTCGAAGGAAAACTCGACGAGCTGGTCTGGATAGAGATCGATGGGCTAGAGGATCTAGAGATAACTCGATGGTGAAGGAATCAGATCTAGGGTTTCAGGGTTAGATCTTGAAATTTTTCAAGATCAAACAGCGGAAGACTAAAATAAATCAAAATTTATCTTATAAAATCAGAGAATCCTTAGATCTAAGATCTTATTACATGATTATTATATTATATTAAATCAGAAATTAAAATATAAAGAGCAAGAACTACATGTTGACCATATCAATATGTTTCTATACTACATCTAATGTATGTAAAATATAATAGATCAAATCTATTACCTTGCAAGTTAGACGTTCTAACTTTATTGATCCAGGCTTGAGGATGATGTTGCAAGCTGCACATGCGTCCGGTCTCTAGGAGTCATTCATACGAGTCCACAAATCAAGATCAGAAGTCTTGGTCCAGAAAATCAGCACAGTATGCTAGTACTACGCTGATCCTTCTTCGATGGTCGATCATATGCCTCCTTCTTCTTGATTTGGACTCTTCCAAAGATGAGAAGTAGGAGAAGGAGTTTTAAATTTGAGACACTCTCAGAAAACTCAAGATGGAGGAAGGAAAGAGGTGAACATAGTAACTCTAGAGGAAGATCCTCTTCTTCTTCTCTTTGCTCTCACTTAGACACCTAGTCTTGTGTCTATTGTATCTCCATGCCCCAACCTTTTTTCTTCTTAATTTTTGCACGCCCCAAAGATATCTCTTTTCTTTGTTTTCTACGAAAATTTCATGAAGAAATTCATTTTAAATAGAGAGATATGATAGAGTCTTTGTCTAGATCAAATATCTAGTCAAGGATTATCCAAACATGGCAAGACAAGGGGCGTCCAACTCTTGGACGCCCCCTTTTTCTTTTTGTACGTGGACCACCAGCAAAGGATGCATATTATATGCCATAAAAGCCATGAAAATTTTAGAAAAAATCTGGATAAAATCAGTGCCATAAAGAAAGAGTTTTGGTTTCCTAAAACTCTATCTCATAGAATTTGAAATCCAAACTAATTCTTACTTTGACTTGATCCACAACCACTTTCCATGTAAGAGAGAAAGAGAGAAAAGTTTTGGGCATGTGTGAAGATCTGGGAGAGAAGTTTTATCGCATAAAATAAGAGAGAGTGGGCATGGGATAAGAGAGAGTGGGCGTGGGGGTTAAATTGATGTAAGGTGGAATCCTAGTCTTCCTAGGATTCAATCTATGTCTTGTTCCAATCTGGTTTCTCAAACCAAATCAAATCAAAACTAAATCAACCCAATTAAAATAGATCTTAACCCAATTAAGAACCTAATTTAATCAGATTAAATTAGATTTAAATCTAATTTAATTTTCTAATCAAATTAGAAATTAGGTTGACCCAAGTTCTAATTGAACTAGGATTAGTTTTTCCTTGCACTTGGCTTATCCAATAAACCAATTGAACTTGTTCCAATGAAGCCCAAACTAAATCTAATTAAATCATATTCAATTAGACTTAATCTCAATCCATTGGCTTAATCAAATTAAGCCAATTACCAATCGAATTGCTAATCGATTCTCCTGCAACACTTGCACTAGGTTAAATGTCAATCATATTGATCGTTTAACCCTAGATCGATTCTTAATCATTGATCAACCATCCGATCGAATCGTGAACTCTAATGTGTGTGATCTCATAGGTCCGAACTTAAACCGGTAGCACAGGAATAAATTTCTGTACCAATCGAAGTGACTATCTAGCAATGGTATCCGACGACCGGATAGGTCGAATGTGTAGAACAACATCCTTAGAACCCATGTAGATATAGTTTCCATATAATTCATCTTCTTGATCAAAATGCTCATAGGACACCTCAGAGTTCAACTGTTAACTCTGATCAGATTGTCCACATTGTATTTCAAAATATCAAATCTATCTGATGGATTATCTTGGCCAAGATTTTGCTAAATTGAAATACAGCGACTCATTCTTCTCCAACTCTTGGAGTGGTCAATCTCATCTCGATCACACTCTGACTTTACAAGTACTTGACTATGTCCAGAAGCCTTCCGTCACTGAATTAGAAATTCAGTTGGTCCAATACCAAAGCACAATGAGTTGCTTGCAAGTTATTGAGGTGATTTCAGGTCTAAGAAATACTTATACCTATTTTCCATCAGAGATATTCTCGACAGTAGAATACTTTGGAGTTGGTCACGTTCAATGATGATGTACCCTCATATTTCATCTGTATGCCATACTAGTGTCTCCACACTCTTTGGTTAAGAGGATAACCAACCCATATGGTCTACAGCGATCTATGCTTGATAGAAGCTGTCGTCCTTATTAACAGCCTATCATTTGATTGTGAATAGTTTTAAGGACTACTCGATAAATCTTCTCTTTATCGAACCTAAGGATAATGGAGTTCATTAGAAGATGAAAACTTATGATGAAAATATCAAAAATATATTTTATTTATTAACAAATTAATTACAATATAAGGTTGCTCAACTGTCAACAGCTTGACGATTGACTTTTGGGACATATTTTCTAACAGATGGACTGCGAAGGTCCCATAGATTGTTCTTCACAGGAGTACGGCTCAAAGGAAAACTCGACGAGCTAGTTCGGATAGAGATCGATAGATTGAAGGATCCAGAGATAACTCGATAGACTGTGGAGGTACCGTAGGTTATCCTCCACAGGAGTATGGCTCAGAGAAAAACTCGACGAGCTGGTCCGAATAAAGATCAACGGGCTGTGGAGGTTCCGTAAGTTGTCCTCCATAGGAGTACGGCTCAGAGGAAATCTCAACGAGCTGGTCTGGATAGAGATCGACGGACTGGAGGATTTGGAGATAACTCGATGGGCTGTGGAGGTTTCATAAATTGTTCTCCGCAGGAGTGTGGCTCGAAGGAAAACTTGATGAGCTGGTCTGAATAGAGATCGACGGGCTAGAGGATCTGAAGATAACTCGACGGACTATGGAGGTCCCATAGGTTGTCCTTCGTAGGAGTATGGCTCGGAGGAAAACTCGATGAACTGGTCTGAATAGAGATTGACGGGTTGGAGGATCCGAAGATAACTCGATGGACTGTAGAGGGCCCATAGGTTATCCTTCGTAGGAGTACAGCTTGGAGAAAAACTCGACGAGCTAGTCTGGATAGAGATCGACAGGCTGCAGAGGTCCCGTAGGTTGTTCTCCATAGGAGTACGGTTCGGAGAAAAACTCGATGAGCTGGTCTGGATAGAGATCGACGGACTGGAGGATTCAGAGATAACTCGATGGGCTGTGGAGGTCCTATAGGTTGTCCTCTACAGGAGTACAGTTTGGAGGAAAACTCGACGAGCTACGGAGGTCCTGTAGGTTGTCCTCCACAGGAGTATGGCTCACAGAAAAACTCGATGAGCTAACTCGGATAGAGATCGATGGGTTGGAGGATCCAGAGATAATTTGACGAACTGCAGAGGTCCTATAGGTTGTCCTCTGTAGGAGTCTGATTTGGAGAAAAACTCGACGAGCTGACTCGGATAGAGATCAATGGGTTGCGAAGGTCTCGTAGGTTGTCCTCCGTTGGAGTATGGCTCAAAGAAAAACTCGACGAGCTGATCTGGATAGAGATCGATGGACTGGAGGATCCGAAGATAACTCGACAGACTGCGGAGGTCTCGTGGGTTGTCCTCCACAGAAGTATGGCTCAGAGAGAAACTCGACGAGCTAGCCCAGATAGTGATCGATGGACGACGAAGGTTTCGTAGGTTGTCCTTCGCAGAAGTATAGCTCGAAGAAAAACTCAACGAGCTAGTCTGGATATTGATCGACGGACTGGGGAGGTCCCGTAGATTATCATATGTAAGAGTATGGCTCAGAGAAAAACTCGATGAGCTGGTCTGGATAGAGGTCGACGGGCTCTATCTGAGATTTGCAATTGAATCTACACACAAAAGATGAGAGGACTCGCTAGACTGGCTTTAGCTGGATCTTTTAATTTTTTAATTAAAACAATAGGTAATTAGACTGTATTACCCTATTTTGCTTAGGTTGGCCTTTTGATGATGTTGACCCTTGGAGTCTAGTTTTTTGGACGCCTCATCTTAGACCTCACCTCATCATCGTGGCCTTAGTTCGATCTTCACTCCAGCTTAAGTGCTTGAAGATCTATTTTTCAAAAAGGATAATGCATGATAGTAAATAAGGTCTGAAAGCTTTTTACCATAAGAGTTGTGAACTAGGTTTGGAAGTTTTTGGGTTTTGCTTGACTTCTTCTATTATTTGTCCTAGTTTGAACTAGAGTTTTGCCTCAGTTTGGGCTTATGTTTTGCTTCGGATTAGCCTGATTTTGGACTCTGATTGGTCTTATTCTAGGCTCAGGTTGGTCTTGATTTTCTCTTTTGCTCAGATTTGATTTCTCCTCGGATCTATATGATGTCACCTCGAATCTGCAGATTTTACCTTGAATCTTGGATGGGCCTTTATTTGGCCTCGGCTCAGCTTTTCTTTTGAAAAATAGCAGTAGCTTCCAACACAATTGTGGAGTGATGGGACGAGCATTATTGCGTGCCAAGCTTTATCGGAGAGGCTTCGGGCCCTCCTCTTCCTTTTCTTTTGTTTTCTTCTTTGGCTTGGACATGATCTTTGGCATGGTCCTGTAGTCCTGCTAGCAAGAAAGAAAACAAAATATTAGATAGAAACTCAAAAACCTCTTATCAGGAGGATCCTGAGTTATGGAAACTTTCAACAGTCTCCTCTTTTGCTGAATTTTGGATATTGTGATATCCTTGCTTATTTGAAGCTGCGGTCTTCTTTTTTGTTTGGATCCCTCCGAAAATTTAATTTTTGGATTCGAGAATTGAGAAATTTTCATGGTCTCACTTTTATTTGAGCATCATGATCTCCTTCCCTATTTGAGCTTGCTCAAGAATTTTAAAAATAAAAATAAAAATAATTCGAAAATTGAGAAATTTTCGTAACTCCTTCCTCATTTTATTGATTTCTTCGTCTTTATTGCAAGTAGGTGGTGAACACTGTGCCACAAAGGTCGGGGTTGGCATGGGTGCGGGAACAAGATGCATCTCCCATTGCACATCATTGTTCGCGGCATCGTGTGAATCGCAGCGGTCCAAATATATACTTGCTGGACTGGCACATTGACCTGATTTGCACTTATCTCCGCGACCGACAGAGGTGATGGTGTTGGTGGTGATGGCGACACGGGGGCCTCGCTACTGGCACGGGCTCTCTCATTTCTGGAAGAGGCATCGTTGGAACGTCGTGAAGAAATTTTACTCGGCGCCATCGCATGCTTGCTTGGCTTTCCGAAAAATAGGCTTGAGCCCTCCTTCATATGGAGGGGTTGGTTGTTGTAATGCCTGTGCATGATTTTCTCCGACATCGACGGTAGTTCGAGAGGCCACAGATCGCCCCAATTGCCTGGTGCTAGTTTTCTTTGGTGGTATGATGCGAAAGTATGTCCTTCCTCTATTTGTTGCTACTCGATGTGGTAAGGTAAGAGAGAAGGTGACTGAGCCTTGCACAGGGATGATGGCACTGGAGCAACCTACAAAATCAGTCCAAATCAGAGGTTTTCGCTCCGACGAGGACCCTCCGATGTTCAAGTCAGATTCAGAGACTAATAGAAACAGCAATGAGTTCTCTGAGAGGGATTGATTGACTTATCCTGATTTTTGAGGCTTTGGTTGCTTATATAGAAGGCTGTCGAATAGCTGATCAAACAGTTGTATGATCGTGAGATCCAAGATTGCAGGGCCGTTGCACATATCATTGTGGGCGAGATAATCCAACCCTTAATCGTTCCAACGGAGTGAGGAGGCCGTTACTAATAATATATTGAGTAGAAGATTTAAATATCCTTATTAAATATCCTTGAAGATCGTGCTAACTTTTTGGACTTTTTGAGTTGGATGAATGGGTACATGAGGGTCCCACCTATTAATTACATAGGCTGTTAATCAGGAGCTGAGAGTGTGGAGAGATTTTAGCCTTCATATGCTTCCATATAGGGGTATTTATTATTTTTGGCCCTTTCTGCATGGTGTAGATGGTTGCCATGGCATAAAGATGGCTAAATATAGAATACCTCATCTTGGTATAGAAATGGCTAATATATCTCAGCTCATGTCAAGATATCTCATCTCAGTATACATATAGCTCTTCACAGCAAGCATATGACTCGATATGTCTCTTCACAGCAAGTATATGGCTCAATATGCCTCCAAATCTATATTTCAGATATGAATCCGAGGCATCTATAATACCACCGTAATAGTGAGCTAAATATCATGTTCAGGAGAGCTTCGTTCGGCAATCCCACATGCCTCACTGCAACATGGCCAACCTTGAGAAAACAAGAGCACATTGAAATAAGATACCTAACCGGGTATTCAAACATGATATCCAAAGCTTGGGAATGGATGGAAATTCTCAGCTTTCCTATGCTATTCAAATTCCATTCCAATTATGATTTTAACTCCAATTATGGATCAAACATATCGAGGTGTATGATCAGTCCAATTCTCATTCCAAATGATGCTGATTCTGATTTCAGTAATGAACCAATGCATTATAAGTAAAGGAGACAATCTTGCCACCAGCGATGCACACAGCATTAGGCTCCATCTTTTTCACCACGGCCACTTTCCCTTTTATGCCTTCCATTTTGTTCTATCACTTAAGGCCGGGCATGGACCACCTCCTCCATTTTAGATGACGGCATGGCCCCATAGATCCCCAGATCTGAGTCCAGGAGGCTGAACATTTCCTTAGATACTGACTGCACATTGACAATGGTGGGGTGCGTCAGAGGGAGGATATTATGTAGTCTTACACTTCTTCATATGCATTCAGAGTAGAAACTCGCCGGGCTTCCTCTCGAGCACAAGAGGTGTGATGATCAGGTCGGTACGGTTCGAGGAAGGGACTCTCTGGAGTAACTTGTAAGTTAGCCATTGCAAGAGCTCCTCCATTAATGAGCAGAAGCCCAACGTAATGAGGTGAAAGTCTTTTGGAACCTGATACTTTTTATAGCTCATAGTGTGTGGACTCGAGAGGTGGAAGCACAGGGCTTTGCAAGATCTTGGAAGACTATATATTGATATAATGGAAGGAAGAGCGGGAGTACGATCGCTAGGGCTCTTTACTCAAATACAACCATTGGGTAGAGGAGAAAATATAGTCTTGTAACTCCAAAAGCAGTAAAAATAAAAAAATAGAACATCGACAGAATTCTAATTTGATTTGCTATGATGGTAACAAGATAGAAAGACTGCTTACATGAGTCGATATCACTCAGTCGAACCTAGGCATGCGTGCTGAAAAATATCGCAAAAGACAAATTAACTACCATCAAACAGAATCCGAGGAGAAAAATGGATACCAAAGAGAAAAAAATTACTTGGAATAAATCCAAGATTGCCGCAAACTTGATGTCCATGGAGGAATCTCCCACTCCTCGTTCTTTTCCCTTATCTCCCCTTCGCAGAAGCAGCCTAGGTCTGATTGTTCTCCATTTTAAAGAGCCAAGCATATTTTTATTTGGGCTCTAGAACCCAAGCCCCCTGAACCCTCTTGACACGGAATAAGGGTGCTACCGGGTTGGTCAGGTCCCAGAACCATTCAACTTGGACTTGGATCGGCCTGGACCTGGCGGAGGATCCAATCTAACTTTGATCTGAACGCATCTCAATTTGTTTTTTAATCCTTTTTTAACATAAAACAAAGGCATGCACCTTATAGATAAGAAATATCAACGCGATAAAATAACAACAATGAATGATATTCAAAGGGATAATTCTATTATCGAACCAATGTCAATTTATCATGATGGGCATTGAAGAATAAACTATTTATGTGGGTGCGGAGAACATCCTGTAGCCTAAGGGAGGCGACGAGAGATCTCTACAGTCTGTATATATAGTAGGGACTTAGTCTAGAGGTTAGATAGTGGGTGGATCTAGAGACCTAAGGTGCATCCGAAAATAGATTACTAATTTATGTGAAAAATTGCTTGGGGTTGTCTTCTTACTAGAGCTGTATTAAGAGATAGGGGCATACCTCTTTTGCCTACTTGCCCCTATTGTGGTCAGGAGGATAAGACTGTAGAGCATATCCTTTTTTGCTGCCCGAGAGTGGTGTATGTTTGGCAGTTGACTAGCTTCTGTTGCTGCTTAAATCGATCGAATAGGATGACGGATGCTTGATCATCGTGTAGGGATACTGGTGCTGGAATGACCTGCAAAAAAGTCCCAAATCGAAGGTTGTGGCTCTGGCGAAGACCCTCCGATTCTCAAATCAGAAAAGCAGAGAAAAAAAGCAGCAACGGATTCTCTAAATGAGATTTGATTTGACTTACCTGGATCCTTGGGGCTCTGGTTGTTTATATAGAAAGATGTCAGACAGCTGGATTGTTAGCTGTGAGAACGCACGATCTTGAAATTATCGGGTCGTTGGATATGCCAAATTGGATAAGATAATTCAACCCTTAATGGCTCCCGTGAGATCAAGGAAAATGGTTACGCCAAATCTTATCTATTCGGAAAGGACAGCTGTAGCATATGCTGAAGGATAAATCAATCGAGGTGACGAGGGCAGTTCATACCAGATTAGATCTCACGGATGCCTCAGCCAAGCATGGAGACGGAATCTTCAGCTCATACGGCAGTCAACGTCGTGTTGACGATTCGTGAACTTGAAATGCTTTATAATATAGTGCAGATCTGAGGTGCTCACGGTAACCACCGTAACACTACTTCTACTCCTGAGTCTGAGAATCAGCGAAGGGAGTACTCCAAAAGTATTTGGATCTGATGCTATGCGCTTCTGCTTTCATGCTTGCCTTCTGCATTTAAAGCATGTGACGTCGGCCTAATACGACGACACGGACGAACATAACTGATGGGACTACTCAGACGACGGTCCTTCGAGGTTTTAATTATTTGTGATAGTTTTTCATTTCTTCTTCCTTTAAATTTGCACTTTGAAGGCACAGGTAGCCACAGATCTTCTTTTGTGTTAATTTCTCATCATGATTCTTGGAGGATGGATTCACACGTGTGAAGAGACTTGAGTAAATTTTGGTTCATAGGAGACAGATCGTGGTTCTGATTGCTGAAACAGAACTCGCAGTTAGGGAAGAAGAACATGTTGCTTCTGCCGTTGAGCCCACATCCCCACCATTGAAAGCCTTGGCGCAGACTTCTCCAGAGAAAGTTTCAATCAACGGGGCACCGACGAGACAGTACCAGAAATGAGTGTCGAGGGATGCTTCAAAAAGGATCGACTGAGATAGCGGGATGGAGAAGGTGGTCGGCAACCTAGAGAAGATTGACGATAACAACAAAAATTGAGAGATCTCTGAGATGGCAACTCCTGCTTGGTGCTTTTTGCATCCACTTCTCCTGAGGACCCTCAAATCCAATGCTTCGTGCTCCATTCGCAGGAGAGAACCTCCAATCCATGGTAGAGTACCTGAGGAATCTCCTACCACCAGTCGAGAGGTTGTTCCTTAATGAACAAAAAGGGAAGAACCAATCTGTCGATGCTTTAAGATTTTTTGTACATGTGGGCCAATGTTTGGCGAGCCTCACTGGTTCCAATGTCATGTTCGTCAATAGAAAAGGAGGAGATCGACTTGCTGAAACATCGATTAGAGCATCTAGAGAAGAATAATACTTAGCTGGCCAAAGAACTCAGCTTTATAGAGGAGGCTTTCAGGAGGCCCAAGAGTCATTCTCCATCGAATGAAGAACTGGGCAGGTCGAAAGATAGATTGAGGCCTTCGAGTGACAAAAATCCAAAGATGACAGGAAGGTTGAAGGTCTCGAGGAGCGGATTAGAATCCTCGAGAAATGAAGGTTTGAGGTGAGAAAGACTATCACTGAGCCCGTGATGACTTGAAGCATCTGAGGAGGACACTTGAAGTGAGAAGAGGTTCTCATCTTGAAACTCACCCCAAGGAGCTTCAGTGGTGGTCCATCAAGAGGGCCAAACCTCTGAAGAGATGAGCCGTAGAGAGAGAGCTCCTCGAGGAGATGGGCGTTCTGCTTCTAAGAGAGTTCAGACCTCCCCAGAGCCACTCTCGATAGTCCAGGAGACTGGATCAGAGGTGGAGCACCTAAAGAAAAAGTTGGAAGAGAGAAAGATAAATCATAAGCTTCTCTGAGATAAATTTATAGATCAGGAGATTTTACTCAAACGTACTAAAGCAGAAGAAAGCAATTGGAGAAAGAAGGGGCCAATATCACAGTCCAAGCTTGTAGGGCGTCGTTCTTCATAATTTTGAGAAATGCAGTCCATTGCTTAGATGTACCTTCCTCCTGACTTCATTTAGCATCTTCAAATTGATTGTCTAGATGAGAATTTACAGGCAGTGTTGTTGGATAACCTATCGAGGTTTATGACGATGTTTCACTTTTCGGATGAGGTGGACAAGACTGATGCAGCCATCCAGACTGAAGGATCATCAGCGCTGAGAAATACCATCCCACAGATGACTGCTCCAGTAATCCATTGAGGAATGATTTATGCCCTCTTCTTCTTTTATTCTTTGTGATCTGAGGCTCCTAGTCTTGTAATAGAATCTTTATAAGAATAAATGTAATCTTCTTCTTTTGTTAAATATGAATCATGCTTTTAAATATATGAATCAAAATCTTTAACGTATACTCGCCCCTGGCTATAACTACAAAACTTGATTAGAGTAATAGCTCAGGTAAATACTTAGCCTGTGTTATGCTTAAGCATGGCACGAGCCAAGCTGAAGGTAAGGCAAAATTGAGCTGGCTCTAGTTGCGGTTAAAATTACAAGTGTAGTAGAGATTATAATTCTATTTTGATCCGAGGTGAATTTCATACCTATCGTACAGATTTTGAAAAAGGTTGAAATTCGAATTGCATCTACGTGGGAACAATTGCACACGTCTGTACACATTCCTTCGAATGTGGCATAAAGTGCATTTGCCTGCCATTGACATTAACTACCATATCAGCGGCAGAATCACGTCCATTCGTAGTCTCCACATGTCGTGCATACACTAGTTTTCTGACGATGCACGTCTCCTGCAATTAATGCACCGATGGGGGGTGGCTTTTAGAGGTCCATTCAAATCTGAGGTTATTTAAAATCCTCAGATATGATGAGATACGGACCTTGCAAGTTTTGATTATCTTCTCCTTCTATTGCAAGTTCCTCTCTTTTTCATCCTTTTACGTTTTCTTGCATGAGAAAAGATGGCCACACAGAGTCAGATTTGCACCACTAAGCTTCAGATCGGAGTTGACAGAGTAGGACATAATCATGCTGCATGAGCAATATCAAATACCTCCACATTTCAACTTGAAGTCTTGGGATCGGGTGATCGAGTCTACCGTCCGCCTCTAAGACGTATGGGCTTCTACGAGGATGCTTCCGAGTTGGACTGAGGCTTCTCTCCATCCTTTTTTTGGTGTTTCTCCAATACTTCAAAATATCATCATGTACGGTGGTTCCAAATGCATGATGGCATATCTGCGGCTTCACGTAGTATGCGTGCTGGCTAGGGTTGTGCCAAACGTCACATTTTTCATTTTCTCTTCAGCCTCAAGCAGCACTAGACTGTGGGTGGTGGTATGTGACTTGTGAAAGAAGAAGGATGGCTTGCACTTGGTATTTTTGGGTATGCCTTCCACCGTAAATAGTTGAAGCCAAGGTTCCTCTTTGTCTTGCAGACGTCGAGTGAAGATTAAAATTTTACTACTTGAGGAGAACCCCAAGAGGCTTCGTTAAAGGAATCTTTGATGGACAAGAACCTGGAGTAGGAGATGCAGTTCTGCGGGCTTCAGAATTTTAGAGTTGAAAAAGCTACTGTCGGATCAGATGCTGTTTAATGCCGGTATCAGCCAAGTCACTCCTCAAGATACGGAGTCAGCTTTCTGGCCTTAATTCTTCTGACTGTGTTCATCTTATAATTTGATCACTATGATTGCAGAGCTAGATAGTGGGAAGAGCTCGAGCCTGCTAAAGAGGGAGAGAAAAATTCTACAGAAAAGAGGTGCCAAGCCTGCTACTGGATGAAGCCTCTGGGCTAGAGTCGGAGATCCCGCACAACCGATCCCAGAGGCCAGAGAGTCTAAACCTTCTCCTCCGGAGAATCATGAGATTACATAGGTGGGAAGGGGCTTGTCTACCATCTCAGCCACCGTACGTTATTGGGTGGGTAGTGTAGATCAAGACCTGGAGAAGTGATTCTGAGCTTACTTGCTTCTTTGAACTCACTAACCCGACTAGCTTCACCCGCCATCGAATCTTCCTCGATGAGGCTCCATCGAGGTGGCCGACGCATCTGAAACTGCACCATTTGGTAAGCTTCAGACCTCAGTGCTGAGGGTCCCATGCTAGCGAGCGAGCTTTCTTTGGATTGCTCCTCCCTGTCGATGCGAACGAGCTACTGAACGACCCTCGAAGAGAGATGAGGTGAGGAGCCATGGATTGTCACATCCGGATATGTTGGACTTTCTCATTTAGCACTTACTGTATGCTCATTTATTACTTATAAATTTTTTTTCACTTATCAGCTCACCTATTACCTGAACGGTATATTAAAGCTCCCGTAGCTAGCCAAAGAGGTGAAGAAGTTTGGGCTTGAAGTTAAGATGCTCAAAAGAGCAAAAAAGAAGGTCAAGAAGGAGATCAGTGAAGTCTCCATGAAAGCTGACACCATTAAGAGGAGAGTCGAAGATGCTGAGGGGCATTGAGGAAGGTTTTTAAGGAGAATTCTCGACTGCAAGAGAAAAAAGAGAGTTGAAGGCCCGATTGAGGGTTGAGGAGAAGCAAACAGTCAGGCCGCTTCTAAAGCTGTGGAGGACTTCTGGCCTCTAAAAAATATGAGGAAGAAAGGGATAAATACTCTGTCATGCTTATGACTTGGAAGGCAGTCTATCCGAATCCGAGTTACTGCCAAATATCCGAATTTGGACTTAAATTTTTAGATAAAATTTGGGATCCTACTGTGGCTGATGTCTCAGCGGCCGGCACCTCCCTCCAGGCTCCGTCCTGTAATTTGTGTATTTCTCTTTTTCGTGTTTGGATTCCTTTGGGGTATTTGTCAGAAAATTTTGAGAGGAATAAAATGAGTAGAATCTTTTGTCATACCTCAGCTAGAGGCATTTAATTTGAACAATAACTTCATTTTGCTCTCTTAAATGCAGACGATTATGGAGAATGGCGGTCAATGACTCACCCGATAAGGTCATGTCTGGAAGACAGCACGGACATGAGAAGATGTTCCATGTGGGCACATTCTCTTTACAAAGCATGCAGGGATTTATTCCCACTCTGGAGAAAGTGCATCATTAACTACTTAGCCATTAACTTCTGGAAGCATCGATTAACGATTGATATGGTTGCTAGTGCTTATAAATAGGAATCAGAGAGCAAAGGATCTCTACTTCTCCTTTTATGGCAAGAAGTCCTCTTCTTCACTTGCTACCATGTCATTGCCTTCGAATTTGCCTCTCTTAGAGCTAATTTAGCAATGAGTGAGAGAGCGAACCCTTTACAAGGGATATCTGTCGGAGGTATTTAGCTCATGAAAGGAAGAAACCAAGTGGGCGGTGCATCCTCTTCTCATGGGGCTCCCCATCCTTTGCGTCCTGCAACCATGCTCCCCCCTTGCTTGAGCACATCCATTTGCAATTTAAGAGCACTGTATTGCAGAGTTCGAAATTCTACAGCATTCAGGAGGAAAATGCTCGACATCGTCGCTGCCGTCTTCATCCAGGACTTTGATGATTGTAAGATCTGTTTGAGAGGATAATGCCATATCTAGAACTTTACGACATACAGGTGGTAGTACGATGAAGAAGTGAGACCTCGATGGATGAAGATTGAATCAGCTCATCTGGACAGTGAGGAGGTGAAGTCCTTGATGGACGAAGATCGAATCAGCTCACCTGACCGATCTGAACTCCATCGATTACAGCAGGACGTTCCTCCTTATCTTTTTTTCTTTTTTCTTCTCCTTCTTCTACCATCTTCCTCTTCTTCCTCTTTTCTTCCTTATTGTCTTCTCTTGTTCGCAAGACAATGTCTGGAGCAATGTCCTCTCTTTATAAAGTGATTAAATATCAGTTTTGTCTTTGTAAAGACTTTAATAAAAGAAATACTTTGTTTTTGTCTTTAAATTTGCATCTATAAATTTTGTATGAATTTTGCTCGCTCATAAAAAATAGCACAAGTAGATGCTTAGATCAACATAAGGAGATGTTCACTACTCAGCTCAACATGAGAGAGTTATAGATAGCTACTTTAGTATAAATATATTCAGAACAACTTCGATTGAAGTGAACATATTTAGAGCGATTTAGAACAACTTAAATATAGTTCGGCCATCCATGGACTGAGGCATCATAATAATCATCTCAACATTATCCTTACTTCTGGTCTGAAATAATGCTTCAGATAGAAGGAATGCTATTAAAATAATACTCTGGCCATATATTTGTCTTTTTATTTTCTTCTAAAGAGGTAGTGTGTGCTGCGGCGATCTGTGCCTATGGCATCTAGGGCTCTTCAGCGGCATTCTGAGGGTCTGATTAGTTATCCCTCCGGAATTTTCTCAAGAGTCTCCCTTGCTTCTCGAGCGACTCAAATCTGTAGGATCTGATAAGTTAGCCCCATCTCAAAGTAGTTGAGGTCTTCTTAAGATCTATAAGTTAGCCCTCACGAGTGCTTATGTGTTTGCGGTGATCTTATGCCTACGGCATTTAGCACTTCTCATCTTAATGTGAGAGGCAATGTGTGCAGCACGAGCTTGTGCCAGGTATCTTGCACTCTCGATGATCTTTTGAGGATTTGATTAGTTATCCCTTCAGAGGTTCCCTGAAGGCTCCTTTCGCTTCTCGAGTGACTCAGACTCTGTAGGGGTCTGGTAAGTTAGCCCCACCTTGAAGTCGTCAAGGTTTCTCGAGGATCTGATAAGTTATCTCTCATGACTGACATTGTGTGCCTGTGACGATCTTATGCTTACGACATCTAGCACTTCTCATCTTCGCATGAGAGGCAGTATGTGCCAGTGGCGAGATTGTGCCTACAGTATCTTGCGCTCTCGACGACCTTCTGAGGGTCTGATTAGTTATCCCTCTGGAGGTTCTCTGAAGATCTCCCTCCGCTTCTCGAGCGACTCGGGCTCTACAGGAGTCTGGTAAGGTAGCCCCATCTCAGAGTCATCGAGATCTTCTCGAGGGTCTGGTAAGTTAACCCTCATGAGTGGCATTATGTGCCTGCAGTGATCTTGTCTTATGGCATCTAGCACTTCTCATCTTTTGCGAGAGGCAGTGTGTGCCAGTGGCGAGCTTGTGCCTGCGGCATCTTATGCTCTCGACGGCCTTCTGAGGGTCTGATTAGTTATCCCTCTGAAGATTTCTTAAAATCTTCCTCCGCTTTCGAGTGACTCGGGCTATGTAGGAGTCTGATAAGTTAGCCCCACTTCGGATCGTTGAGTCTTCTCATAAGTCTGATAAGTTAGCCTCACGAGTGGCATTGCGTGCCTATGGCAATCTTGTGCTTACGGCATCTAGCACTTCTCATTTTGCATGAGAGGCGGTGTATACTAGCGGTGAGCTTGTACCTGCGGCATCTTGCACTCTCGATGGCCTTTTGAGGGTTTGATTAGTTATCCCTCTGGAGGTTTTCTGAAGGATCTTCTTTCGCTTCTCGAGTGACTCAGACTTTGCAGGGGTCTGATAAGTTAGCTCTACCTTGGAGTCGTCGAGATTTTCTCGAGGGTCTGGTAAGTTAGCCCTCACGAGTGATGTTGTGGGCCTATGGTGATCTTATGTCTACGACATATAGTACTTCTCATCTTCATGCAAGAGACAGTGTGTACCAGTAGCGAGCCTGTGCCTGCAGCATCTTGCACTCTCAACGATCTTTGAGAGTCTGATTAGTTATCCCTTCAAAATTCTCTGAAGGGTCTTCCTTCGCTTCTCGAGCGACTCGGGCTCTGCACAGATCTAGTAAGTTAGTCCCATCTCAGAGTCGTTGAGGTCTTCTCGAGAATCTGACAAGTTAGCCCTCATGAGTAACGTTGTTGCCTATGGCATCTTGTGCCTACGTATCTAGTACTTCTCATCTTTGTATGAGAGGCAGTGTGTATCAATGGCGAGCTTGTACCTACAGTATCTTGCACTCTCGATGATCTTCTGAGGGTCAGATTAGTTATTCTTCGAAGGTTTCCTAAGGTTTCCCTCCACTTCTCAAGTGATCAGACTCTGCAGGGTCTGGTAAGTTAGCCCCACCTTAGAGTCATCGAATTTTCTCAAGGATCTGATAAGTTAGCCCTCATGAGTGATGTTGTATGTCTACGACGATCTTGTACCTACGAATCTAGCACTTCTCATCTTCATGCGAGAGGCAGTGTGTGCCAGCTGAGCTTGTGCCTGCCGTATCTTGCGCTCTCGATGGTCTTCTGAGGTCTGATTAGTTATCCCTCTGGAGGTTTTCTTAAGGGTCTCCCTCTGTTTCTCAAGTGATTTGGGCTTCATAAGGGTCTGATAAGTTAGCCCCACCTCAGAGTCATCGAGGGTCTGATAAGTTAGCCCTCATGTTAATTGATCGTAGTTATGGTTCAAGTTCTTAAGTAGAAGGAGGAGGCAACTCTTGGAAGACTCGGATGCCCATCACAAATTGATGGCCCTGTAAATTTTATTTTATAAAATATATTATTACATCATTAGTAATATATGCGGAGGTTGTCGAGTTCAAATTGAAGTCCTGTCGAGCTGCTTTAGCCTATGAGTTCCTATGTGCTGGTCTATCCGAGTCCATGATCTCTCAAATGAAACTGGCTTTGAGTAGCTTATGACTATCTCAGCTATAGCCTTTTGATGCTTTGGGTAAAACTCTATTTGTTTTGCTTTACTGGCAGACAAGTTGGGTCCATCAATAGGTGATGGGATATCACTTTAGAATCGATGCCAAAACGTCTGCAGCAGATCAGGCAGAAAGATCTGTATTTTTCTACAAAAGATTAATTAGTCGGTATTTGGTTACCATATATAGACGTGAGCTGATTTTCACCATCCAGTTGGATTCTTTTCTCGGTTGGTTGGGGGTGTTCGTCAACCAGGCCCTCCCTAGAATCCAAATCCATCGGGAGCCCCAGATGACCCCCCAATAATCGTGTGGATTTTTTCTCAATGGATCACTCTTCTTCTGCCACCTGCTCTCCGACCTACTGCCGCTTCTGCTGTGCTAGCGCTTGCTATGACCAAGGTAGAGGAAGAGATTGTTGAGGCAAAGGGGGTGCTGCTAAACTCTCGGAGTTTGATATTGAGGGGCCGCTCTCCAGATAAAATGATTCAGCCATTCCTGTCTAACAAGCCTCTCGATCTCATCGCAAAGCTGGTGGCAGTCCTCAATATTGTGACCACGATCATGATGAGAAAAGCAGTATTTACTTGGATCTCAGTGGCATTATGGCCTCATTCTCATCAATTGAAACTCAAGTAACTTAGGTCTCACTTGTAACAACACCTCGCTTTGAGAGACGGTCAGAGGTGTATAGCTATCGTACTGCCCAGCGGTGATGGTTGCCGAACCCTTCTCAGAAGACTCTAAGATCGATGACTTCGATCCCCATAATTTGACCTCTAGGATGGGGATCGAAAGTGCCAGTGACTTTTCTCTACTCATCTTGGATGGAGCTCCTTGCTGGGTCCTGCTGCGGTTGAATCGGCAGGAGTATCATTGGCAAAGGTCTTTTCCATGCAGGCATACTTTTCTGCACCGACAAGCACATCCAGGAGATCTCGGAGATAAGTCTTAATTAATGACTTTTTCAAGTCATCCTTCAACAGACCTTATCATTGTAGCCATCGCGATCGATTGGTCCAAGTTTTGGACCTCCAAGATCATCATATTGAATCTATTCATGAAAGAACGGATCGACTCACCCTCCTTTTGCTTGATGGTATGGAGATAATTAGACCGCTTCTGCTGTCGTCGGCTACTGATGATGAAAGACTGACATAGATCTTCAAAGGAATGGATAGACGACGGCCACAAACTCGAGTACCATTACCGAGTGGCCCTTTAAGGGTTGGAGGGAAGTTGACAAAGGATTGCATCTGATGCTCCCTGAAGAAGCATTGCTACCTTGAAGGTTTCTATATGATCAACGGGGTCGGTGGTTCCATCGTAGATCTCTAGTTGAGGTAGCTTGAAGTGCAGGAGGAGCAGTTCCTACACAATCCTTGGGACGAAGGGTGGCTGGCTGTTGTACCCTTCGTAGGATAGCACTGAGGAGCCATTATTATTGAGGGCTTTTTCTATTTTCTGACCTAATTACTGGATGAGCTTCTAAAATTATCTTTTAAAATCAACTCCACAGATGGTACCAACCTCAGAGAACAGAGGAGATCGACATACGGGGGTTGAGTCATGGCCTGATTGTGGGCTTGAAGATCGCCACCTGACCAGCTGTTGGGCCCTAGGGTGACTTTGATGAGTCAACCTTCTCTTCAAACTTCGAGAAAGTGCATGCGGCTCTGATTGAGGTGTTGGTTGCGGAGCCACAGCCAAAGCAGGGTTCTGTGGAGGTGCCACTGCAGAAGGCACAGGTGGCACTACCGAGGGAACCATATGATGCATCATTGTGGGGGGTGCAGGGATAGCCTGAGGAGGCTATAGCACCGCTTGGAAGGGCACGAGAAAGGTCTGGACCATTTGAATTGTGATCGTTAGATGTTAAACTTGGTGGGAAAGCTGACCAAATTGGTCAGCCGTGACTGGCGTCAGTGGGGTCAGTTGAATCGGTGGAGGATTTTCGATGCCATCGATTGAATTTGATTGTCAGCCTGGTTGGCTACCTGTCGGGAAGTGGCAACATTGAAAAATCAGAAAGATGTTCGTCTTTGGGTCATGAATGTGAATATAGACCCTTCCTCTATTTGTTGCTGCTTAAATCGATCGAGGTCGGATGACGGACGTTTAGTCTTCGTGCAGAGATACTGGCACTGGAGTGACATGTAAAACAAGTTCCAAACCAGAGATTGTGACTCCGACGAGGATCTTCCAACGCTCAAGTCAGAAAAGCAGAGCACAAAGGAGCAGCAATGGGTTCTCCGAGAGGAATTTGATTTGACTTACCTGGATCCTCGAAGCTCTGATTATTTATATAGAAAGATGTCAGATAGCTGGATTGTTAGCTGTGAGATCGTACAATCTCGAGATTATCGGACCGTTGGATATGCTAAACTGAATAAGGTAATTCAACCCTTAATCACTCCCATGAGATCAGGAGAGACGATTATGCTAGATCTTGTTTATTCGGGAAGGACAACTATCGCATATGCTGAAGAAATAAGTCGGTCGAGGTGATGAAGGCAGCTCATACACAGATTAGATTTCACGGATGCCTCAACCGAGCATGAAGACGGACTCCTCAGCTCATACGACAGTCAACAGTCGTGTTGACGATCCGAGAACTTGAAATGCTTGTGATGTAGTGCTGATCCGAGGTGCTCATGGTAACTACCGTAATACTCTCTATCGTTTGTGGCCCGATCGGAGTCATTAGCGTAGGCTTTCTCGATGCTTTGTGACAAAGTGTTGGTGCTAAGGCCACTAAATTATAGGGCATCAGAGCGGTCTATATTGCTTATCATTTATAGCTTATTAGGAACAGTTTCATGTTTGAGTTGAGGAGGTTATCGATCAGATTTGTCTTGAAGAGAGCTTTGAGTAGATTGCTAAGATCGATAACCTATTATCGACTAACTTGGCCTTAAGGACCTTGGACTCTTAGGATTCCTCATTTGCTCATGCAGTGACCTATAGAGTATTCATTTCTTAGGAGTCCTCATCTTTGAAGTACTTGATGGTTAATTTTGACGTTAGTGTGATGGGTAGCAGAGGAGTGGGATTTATTATTCATGGGCTACATTCGAGGTTTGTGGCCATGGGCAGTAGACATCTCTTTGACTCCACTATATTGGGTGTTGAGTTGCAAGCGGTTGGGTAGGCATCATTTATGCGAAGCTGAACTTGGGTGCAGACTGCCTCTTTATTAAGGATGATTCTGTCCTGTAGTTGGTGGATTAGGATCAAGTGAAGGCTACTACTAATTACCTGCTTCTGTATGACATCTAAAGGATACTATAGGACTATACTTCAGTAGTTATTAGGCATATTTTCTGTGAGCACAATACAGTTGACTGATCACCTTTTATGTTATTGAGCACATTGGAGAGATGCTTTGGATGAGCATGGAGGCCACACCGCTACCGTTCCATAATATTTTATTTTCTGATCTTTTTGATTGTATTCATACTAGATTTGTATGAATCCACCATCTTATCAAAAAAAAAAAAAAGAAAAGCAAAGCAAAGATCCTTAAAATTCATGAATGATATCTAATTTTGGACTTATTAACTAAAATGACTAGAAGGAGATACACCATAATCTAATGTGGCTACTAGTTAGATAGAAAAATAAATTAAATTAGATGAATGATATATACTCGTGGTTACTAGGGTTCATTTCAAACTCTCCAATCTAAATATTTTAACTTTTAAAATTAAATCAAATTAAGAATGTTTTAGATGGTATAATCATTTGGTTGCTACGTGGAAATAACTTTCTTAACTAAAGTTGCTGGTGGAAAGGATGTTCCTTTGGATAACCGGACTGCTATTTTTAGATTCTGGATTCTCCTCTTCTTCAACATGTGCCATGCTGGTATCAAGATACCTGTTTTGTCGATTTTCACTGCAATATTATACTATAGCTGTACTTAGGATTTATTATATGTGTCATGTCGGTATTTTGATAGTTCTAGCTACGGAGCCTTTTCTTGATTGCTTTTGGCTGGTTGGTTCCTTATAGTTTGTGTTATTTGAGTTCTATTTCGGTTGGTACTTTTCTAAAATTTCTCATCCCTTGTGCTAGTTGTTCTATCTTCTTGGTTTATTTCTCTCTTTTAGTGTGTTTGTCACCCATCTTGTTGTCATTATTTAATTTGTCATCTTAATATAAATGGTGGTGCTTCTTCTCAAAGAGAAAGTTGGATGAGTATGGTGGCTTGTTGGAAGCATCATACCAAAACAAATTCATGTCCAATGATAGAACAGTGGTGCTGCTAAAAATTAGTTTGACTTGGGTCGATGAGTTGGATGGTGAGTTGAAGAGCTGGATGAGGTGCTCAAGGAACCCAAGTAGCTAATCGAGATTTTGAAGTTGTTGATGGTGACAGATCTTTCTCCAATGTCCAGATCGACTCTGAAGCACTATAGATAGAGGAAGTCTATTTGTTGGAAGTTTTTCGATAGAGAATCTTCCAATACCTAAGTCAGATCACCTTAAGATAATAGAAAGATTTTGAGTGGAAGGCACGCACACACAGAGAGAGAGAGAGAGAGTCAAAGCTAGTTAGTATGTTCATGAGGGAGAGGGAGAGAAAGAGAGGGTTTCAACTATCCTCCATTCTGTACTCAGTGTGCACTTGACTTGGAACTCTAAACTTGAGTTAAGACTTATCTAGAGGATCCTCAGAATAGTTTATATAGCGAGGGCTAGAGTCCATCAAGATCAAAATCTTCAGATGGCGAGGGAGGACATTGAGGATAACCACTCACATATCCAGAAAATATGGTGAGATGCATATCTCATGGTTATGGAGGTTGTTCTGGCATTATGGCCAACTCTAATATAGTGGTGGGATATTCGGTTATCCTTCATACTTTAGATAGTGGTCATATAGTAGAACTATTGGTTGAGGTGAGGGCTTTATGGCAAGCTTGTGACAGACTTTGAGTGGTCGGTTATGTCACGTCTCTGTAATTGATTTCAAGCATATCAAATAGCAACTTTGTACATTACCCTATATTTCTCCCTTACTCGAGCCTCTTAAATTAAACTACTACTAATGTCATTTTAACAAACATTGATTTTAATAAAAAAATATATTATAATGGATATTATAGGAAACTTAATCTTCAAAATAATTCTTATCTTTACATCATCTAGCTAATATTTTGAAATATTTTATCAAACTTTGCTAGAATTTTTGTATTTTGAGAAATCCAACTATGTTTAGGATGGCATGCTATCTGGAGTAGATCAACCACCTTGGTCCAAGACTCGACACAAACACTAAACACAAAAAAATAAAAATTTAATTTTCAGTCCCCCTTTTGACATTATTCTAACAAACAATCCCCATTGATTAAAACTGTAACTTCTAGTCCCTTCTTTTAAGCTTACTATAATAGAACATCTTTTGGCACCATTTTACTTATAAACTGTCACCCTTTAACCAAGATACTTCTTTTGGAAACATTTCTTATTCCATGGTTTTCAGATTTTTTAGATGTCCTATTCTATAGTTCCCAGATTTTTTGTATGTCCTATTGCATTATAGAATCCCTCTCCTAAGATTGGAAATCATAATCATCGAAGTTGCCCCATTTAGGTGTTCTTCTTGGTCTCCCAAATAGCCGAAGTTATCTCATTTAGGTGTTCTTCTTAGCCTTCCCAAATGCCATTTGATTTAGATAAGATTATCGTAATACTAGATTCAGGTACAAATTAATTTCTTTTAGCTCATCCTAAGTCTCTCCTTGATGGCAAAAATCTTTCTTCTGATTCTTTGACTTATCCAAGATCTAAACATCTTTTTATTTGTGGATGAGTTTTTTGCCACAAATTTTATTGATGATCCTTGAAAAAAATCTAGCTTTTTAAAAAATCTCATCTAGATTTTTAATAGTCACGGATAGTAAGGATATTGAAAATCGATCCTATTTTTATGGTTGTGTACTCTTATAGTAGCAAAGTCCATGTCATTTCAATTTCACAAGTTACAACTCTCAATTATATTTTCAATGAAATAGTCAATAGATGGAAGCATTTATTCTTTACAATGATTGATATAAAATTCTATATTCCTAAAATTCGAGAATGCTTATTATGCTCACGATAGATAAGGATGTTAGAATATATATGAAATACATCTAAAGTTAAAAGCTGCAATAATTGATATATGGTTGTATATTATTATTATTTATTATTATTATAAATGATCGTTGAAGCCCATATGGATGACCCCTTAGGAATTGGAATGAAAATATTATTTTCTTTGTAAATCAATGAAAATATTATTCCCTTTGTAAATGAATGAGAAATATTATTTTCTTTTATAAATGAATGAAAATATTATTTTTTTATAATTTAGATTAAAATCTATAAAAAGATGTGAAATGAAATGAGAATGATGATTACCGTGTGAAAAGATTTCTCCTCTCTCTCCTTTCTCTCTCATTCTCTCATTGTGTCCCTCTCCTTTCATTATATATTATATTATTTCATAACACATTGTCAGCACGAGAAGCTTTCCAATCTAGTGGTGCACGGTGTCTCCAAGTAGAAGGAGGTCCCATGTTTGAATCTACTTTGGTTTGTTCTTGAAGATATATTTTAAGTTTTAATTGCATTCCTTTTGAAAATATTAAATTTTCATAATCCATTGGGCTAATCCCCCTCCTCAACCTCTATCAAGGAAATCTTGAGGATTACTTTAGAAGCCTTCATAGGCTATTCGGTTGTAGAATAGATTTATAAAAGACATAGGTATTAATATTTATTTATTTTATAATTTTTAGTTTAAATATGTCGAATTTGGCAAATTTGCAATTCACTGCTCTTGATATTACAGGCAAAATTATCTATCTTGGATTTTGGATGCTGAAATGCATCTTAATGCCATGAATTTTGGGACCATGATTCAAAAAGAAACACTACAAGAAAAGAAATTTTTTACTATGAAAATATTTGCGATGGAAAATATTTTCATCGCCAATAAGTCTATTTACAATGAAAAACTAAATTCATCGCTAATAATAAAATATTTACGATAAAAATTTATTTTCATGTAAATAGCTCCATATTTATGATGAAATTTTTTTTATCATAAATAAAAATTATTTATTATGATTATTTTCATCATAAATAATAAAATATTTATTTTAATTTTAAATTTTTAAATATTAGCGATGAAAATAGTTTCATCATAAATAATACAAGTATTTGCAATGAAAACTCATTTTCTATCGCAAATATAAGTTATTTACGATGAAAATTTTTATCATTAATATTTAAAAAAAAAATTTAAAAATTATAGATTATTTATGATAAAATTTTTTCATTGTAAATAATTGAGTATTTTCAATGAAAACTAAATTTTCATCATAAATACCTCTCTATTTATGATAAAAATTTTTATTTCTAATAATTAAAAAATAAAAAAATTAAAAATTAAAAAATTAAAGATTATTCAATGAAAATATTATGTCACAAATACTCGAGTATTTGTGATAAAAAAAATTATCCATCGTAAATAGTTATTATTTATGATGAAAAGTTTTCATCAATAATATTTAAAAAAAATTAAAAATTTTTAAAATTTAAAAATTATAGATTACTTTGATGAAAATATTACATCATAAATAATCTAGTATTTGTGACAGAAAATTACTTTTTATCATAAATACATTATATTTATGATGAAAATTATTCATCATTAATACATGAAAAAATAAAAAATTTTAAAAATTCAAAAACTGTAAATTATTAATGATAAAATTTTTTATCATAAATAGCATAGTATTTGCAACAAAAGTCCACTTTTCATCACCAACACGTGACTATTTACGATAAAAATTTTTATCACTAATATTTGAAAAAATAAAAAATTTTAAAAATTTAAAAATTATAGATTATTTATGTGAAAATATTATGTTATAAATTATTACTTATTTGTGACAAAAATTAACTTTTCATCATAAATACTCATTTATTTATGATGAAAAATTTCATGCTAATATATTAAAAAATAAAAAATTTAAAATTTTAAAAATTATAGATTATTAGTGATGAATTTTTTTTATTATAAATAGTCAATTATTTAAGATAAAAATATTTTCATCATCAATATTTAAAAAAATAAAAATATAAAAATATAAAAATTATTTACGATAATACTTTTCATCTTAAGTTTTTTTGAATCTGTCTCATTGCTAATTTTATATAGATTGTTGGTTTTATAAACTGACCAGAGTTATAAAGTACAAAGGCCTTGTATCTACCCAAGAACATAGAAATGAGATAATACTAGATCTTTATATGTTAAAACATGATCCACAAAAAGATTATCCAAAGATTCTCAAATGTATATGAAACTAGTCCTCCTAAACTTTTTTAAATAAAAACTCTTCTAAACTTTTTAGTAATTATACAAGTTATTTGCATGATGATGTAATTAAGTCATGCGTAATAGGTGTGATGTTCATCAAGTTTAAAATTTATAATATTGATTGATCATATCTAAATAGTAAGATATTTTTTATGATAAATTATATTAATTATGGTGTCTCTATCTAAGTTACTCCAATAAAGAAAAAAATAGAGCATAATTAATATCATACAAAACAATAATATTTATCATAATTTTTCATAATAAATTAATATTTTTTAAAATATTTAGTTATCTATAATTATTTTAAGTTTAATTAGAAGGTATAAAAAGTAACTTTGAGCATTTGATTATCTCAAAGGATCAAAGTCAATTTCCAACCTGAGGATTCAGATTAAAAAATACTTAAAATAACTTGGATTGATAAGAACTGAAATGAGTTATACTCAAGTACTCAAATACTTTTAACTCAAACTACAGTTGATGCTACAAAAGCATGTTTTTCATATATTAAATAAATAAGTTTCAGTAACAAAAAAATAAAACTAATAGAATATGACTGTATAGCCCGTATATTAAATATGAATAACTTATTTGTTTGACTCATATTTTGACTCTTTTTGGTATTAAATCCAAATTTTTTAGATGTGTCCATGACATAAAATATTTGTCTCTATGTTCTTTTAGCTCAACATTATATAAACTAGAATTTTTTGAGATGACATCGCACATGAGATGCAAAGATACTTTGGATGGCTATGACCTTCTCATCCAGTTACATAAAACAACTTATAACCACACTTACAATTTTAGACATGCACACATATTATCTATATGCAATGCCTATTTATTAAGGATGGGAGTTGGCATAATAGGATGGATATGTGTTGCATAACTTAGTGAAAAGAAGCTTGAAACTTGAATTTAATATAAAAATAAATATATAAAAAAATAAATTAATATCTTTCCTAGTTTATTCTTGCTTGAGAAAGAGAAAAAATTGTACCTCATAAAATCATATATCTTTTTCAAATTATAAAAACAATACCCTCTGTGTATATGCCCAACTACAATAAATATTATTTATCATTACCGTTTATTTTAAAAAAATTCAAGAATAGAGATCGGACGAAACTTGGTTGAGATCCAATATATTTATTAACTAATTTTGAGTCCCTGCATTGTGTACGGGTTCTAGATCATATAATGGATTATTTTTTAAATATATATATATAAATAGTAAAATAATGTCCATCTAAATTTTTTTTGTGGAAAATAATTAGCAATAAAAATTATTTTCTCTTGCTAATAACATAATTAATGATGAAATATTTCATTTTTGTCCAAAATTTTTTAAAAAATTGGGGCAATTTTTTTTCATCAAAAATTATTAGTGATGAAAATCTTTTTCATCGCTAATAAAATAATTAACGATAAAATATTTTTCATCACAAATAATTTTTTTGATGAAAAAGATTTTTTAGTGGAAATATGGAGAAATTTTTTTTGGCTGAATTATTAACGATAAATTTTTTTTCTATCGTTAATAAAATTATTAACGATGAATTTTTTTTGTCGCAAATAATTTTTTTGGTGGAAAATTTTTTTAACAAATTTTTTTTTGCAAATTATTAGTGATGAAAATTCAGTTTCCATCGCTAATAATATTATTAGTGATGAAACTTTTCATTGCTAATAGTTCACATCACATCACATCTTTTAGCACAAAACCCTTCTTCTCCCCCCCCCGTTTCACGTGAAACCCCCCTTTTTTCCCCCCTCCCCCTCTCCCCTTCGTCGCTTCCCGCTGCCATCCACGTCTGCCCATCGTCGTCTGTGTCCATGTCGTCCGCGTCTGCCGGAGGTAACAATTTCAACCATCTTTCTTTTTTTTTTGGTGTTGATTGGGCCACCAGGGTGCCGGAGAGTGGTCGGCTGGCAGGAGTGGAGATGGGGCCAGCGGTGACTGAGACCGGCCGGCGGGAGGGGGTCTAGGGTCGGAGATGGGGGGACGGGGTTGGGGCGGGATGTGGCTAGTGGGGGATGGGCCAGGGAGGGGGTGGCTGGCAGCCCTGTCTCCGTCGTCAGGGAGGGTGTTGGCCGGTGAAGACAAGGTCGGGAAGGGGGAAAAAGAAAAAAAGAAAAGAAAGGAGGAAGGAAGAGAGAAAGGAGGGGGAAAAAAAAAAAAAGAAAAAAAAAAAAAAAAAGAAAGAAAAAAAGAGAAAAAAAGAAAAAAAAGAAAAAAAGAAAAAAGAGAAGTTGGGGCCGTAGAGGGGGCGGCCGGCGGCGACGGAGATGGGGCCAGGGAGGGTTTGGCCGGTGGAGATGGGGCCGAGGAGGGGGCAGCCGACGGTCGGGGGAGACGGGGTCAGGGAGGGGGCCTAACGATGGAGACGGGCTGGGGACAGGGCCACTAGCGGCCTGGGGAGACGAGGTGGGGAGGGTGTCGGCCGGCAGAGATGGGGGCCAGGGAGAGGGTGGTCGATGGTCGGGGGAGACTGGGCCGGGAGGGGGCCTAAAGGCAGAGATGGGGCTGGGGACAGGGCCGCTGGCAGTCGGGGGAGACGGGGCCGAGGAGGGTGTCAGCCGGGGAAGATGGGTCGGGGGAGATGGTGTCGGGGAGGGTGTCTACCGATGGAGACGAGGTCGGGGAGGGGGCGATCGGGGAGATGGGGCCGGGGAGGGTGTCGGCCAGTGGAGACTGGGTCGGGGAGGGGGCGGCCGGTGGCCATGGCGACAGGGTCGGGGAAAATTTATTTGATTAATAAAATTATTTAATTATTTGATTAATTATATTTGTTGCATAAATTTTTAGTGTTACTACTGAAATTATTTAATTATTTGATTAATTATTTTTTATTCCACTAACACAATGTATATTGCTGTTACTTATTATAATTTAATTATTTTATGTTCTATTTTGTATATTTTTATTTATTATAATTAAATATAAAAAATATTTTTATTTTAGAGAAAATTTATTGAAATTTTTGATGAAAAAATTTGAATGCAGAGTTTTTTTTTTGATAAATTAAAAATCCATATTCGAATGTATGTTCAGAGATGGTAGTTAAATTGCATTGAGCCATAGATTTTCGTTCAAGAGTTGATCTTCATCGAGATCGACTCTTGGATGTCCTGTATTCAGACTTTTCGAAAAATAATAATCTTATTATTGTTAATAGTTGATATTTTATTTCATTATATGGTATTCAGTAGTTATCGGTCCACTGTTCTCTGGGTATATGGTGGATAGAGTGCATAGACACCATATTCACATCGTATACTTGGAGAATCATGGGAGATACTGCTAAAATTATTACAATAATAAGATAAAATATCCACTAATAATAATAATAAGATTATTATTTTTTTGAAAGATTGGACCACACCTGTTACTAATGATTTAAAATGGATAGGATCATGTATTTTTATTTCATTAAATTGGTGGAAGGATATTTTCTGTGTTACTGTTCAATCTGTATTTTTTAATATGTGTTGTTTTGTATGAAATGATCCGTGTCCGGATCTGAATCAGGATTTTGATCGAAATTTAGATCACGATTCAATCCAAAATTTGGATCGGGATCCAGTTCGAATGAATACCACTGAACTTTTTTTTGTTGTTAATAATTTTTTATTTATTGTTAGATGGATATCAACAAAAGTTGGATGAATGTAGAGGTATATTTTTGTCTGAATATCGAAAAGAAATTCGAGATTTTATTGAGTTTGCACGGTATAAGGCTGACAGTGCTAGTCGGATAAAGTATCCATGCAAGAGATGTGTTAATATGGTATATCATCACATAACACTTGTTGAGGAACATCTGCTACATTATGGTATGGATAAGAAGTATATTTGTTGGATATGGCATGGGGAGGGTGATCTAACTGAAGTGGTGCACGATAACGATGATACTGAAGATGATAGTGATGCTGCTGGACCTGTCGAACATAGTGGTATAAGAAAATTATTAGATGATCTTCATCAGGGTGCTTGTTCAAATGTATGCATGAGTACTACTACATCTAAAAGCAATTCTGATCATGAACATAATATCCGGCTTGAGGTAGAAGGGACTTCTGAACAGTTTGCAAAGCTTGTAAGGGATGCACGAGAGTCACTCTATCCAAATTGTACAAAATTTTTCAAGTTAGAGTTTTTGATAAAATTACTTCATATTAAAATCGTGAACCGATGGAGTTAGAAGTCATTTGATCAAAATTTGATATTGATTAAAGCATCTCTTTCCGATAGAGAAAGACTTTCGAAATCATATTTTGAATCAAAAATATACATGCGGGAATTGAGACTTGGCTATATTCCTATACATGCCTGCAAAAATAACTATATATTAATTTATAAGGATAATGAATAGACAACTGAATATCCGAAATATGATGAGCCTAGATACAAAATCGATAATAAGAAAGCAAAGAAGATACCTCAAAAGATTTTGAGATATTTTTTATTGATTTCAAGACTTCAAAGGTTGTATATGTCCATAAAGATAGCTGAAGAAATAAGATGGTATTATGAGCAATGAATTCTGAAGGAGAACATACTTAGCCATCCGACTGACTCTTTAGTGTGAAAAGACTTCGATGTAAAGCATTCGTATTTTGTGAGTGGCCCGCATAATATCTGGCTTGGTCTAGCGATAGATAGATTTAATCTCTTTGGCAATCTGAGTACCTCTTACAGCATGTGGCCTATGATGCTAGTTGTATATAATGTGTCACTTTGAAAGTGCATAAAAGAATCATTTATTTTTATGTCACTGTTGATTCCAAGTCCGAAAGCATCAAGTAATGAAATTGATGTATATCTATGACTTTTAATCGATGATCTAAAGGAGCTATGAAAAAATGAGGTACAGACATATGATTCTGTAAGTCAAAGTAATTTTAAGTTGCATGCTTTAATTCTATGGATCATAAATAATTTTTCTGCATATAGAAACTTATCTGAATGGAGCACTAAAGGATATCTGGTATGTCCAATATGCAATAGGGATGCATCCTCCTTACATTTAAAGCATGGATGAAAAATATGCTTCATGAGTCATTGACGATTTCTCCTTGGTAATCATTCTTGGAGGATCCATTATGATCAATATTTTGATAGTAAGTCTGACCGACATCCGTCACTTAAGGAGTTAAGTGGAGCAAAAATTTTAGAACAACTTGAAGTCATTGAAAACATCCAATTTAAAAAAACATCGAGTACTCGCAAGTGGAAGCATACTGAAGCTAAGCTTCATTGAACGAAGTGAAGCATCTTTTTCGAACTACCGTATTGGAAGTAGCTACTCTTCATTATAATCTAGATGTAATGCATATTGAGAAGAATATTTGTGATAATATCATTGGTACTGTATTGAACATCTCAAAAAAAATAAAAGATGGTACAAAAGCACATCTTGATTTATAAGAAATAGAAATCCAGTCAGAGTTGCATTTAGTTCATCGAGGTGAGAGATTTTTTTATGCCACCTGCATGTTATTCACTGTTTGGTGAGGAAAAAAATTTTTTATGGATGGTTCAAAATCATAAAGTTTCTTGATGCATACGTTTCAAATGTATCGCGGTATGTTGGGAACAATGACGGTAATATCTCTGGCATGAAAAATCATGACTCTCATGTGATGATGCAATATTTACTTCCTGTGGTCATGCGTGGCTATTTGGATGGTGATGTTCCAACTGCATTGATTGAGTTGGGAGTATTCTTTCGAGAACTGTATTGTCAAAAATTGAAGATTAACTTACTTGAGAGATCTGAGAAGGATATCATACTCATTTTTTGTATGTTAAAAAAAAAATTTCCACCATCATTTTTTGATGTTATGGTACATCTAGTTGTTCATATTTCAAAAGAAGCTCTTTTGGCCGGATCGGTACATTATCGATGAATATATCCTATTGAAAGATAAAAAAATTATACGTACTTTATCATATCAATTATAAGATCTAAATATATTTCTAAAATTTAAATTTATTTTTATTTATAGATTCTTGTATACCCTAAAAAGGTATGTGCGCAATAAAGCAAGGCTTGAAGAATCTATAGCGGAAGCATATGTAGCTACGGAGTGTGTCATATTCTGCTCGATGTATCTTGACGATATCGAAATAAGATTCAATCGTACAGATCGTAATGTAGACTGTGAATGGGGTGACAATGAATCGATATTATCTATATTTAAATAAATGGTTCGACCTCTTGATGCAAGGAGATATGAATTTATAGACGTGACGAGCTATCCAAGACATACTTTTATGTTCTAAATAATTATAAAAAATTGAACCTTTCATTGAGTAAGTACCATCTTAGCATACTATTAAATATTTTAAATAAATTTTTTATATCGATATAAAATTAAAAGTCATAACTTGTTGCAGTGAGCACAAGTGTATACTATGTAGAGAGAATAATATGGATACTGATGATCGACATAGGAAAAAATTTACAAAATAATTTGATGATCTTGTAAGTTGCATTAGTAATATATTATTTATTTAATTATAAATAATATTATTTGAACCAATATAATTTTTTATATTGTGGTGTAGATAAAATATAAGTATTTCAATAAAAAAGTGGATATGATCGATGAGTTGTACGATTTAACATATAGTCCTGATTGAAGGGTTAATCACTATGCATCCTATATCATTGGAGGAATGAGATTTCACACAAGAGAGCTTGAGATGCAACGACGGATCCAAAATAGTGAGATTGATGCAATAGGATATGAAGGAGAAGAAAAGATTAAATATTATGGTATACTGGTAGATATTATAGAGCTAAAGTATGAGTCCAATAATTCTATATTCTTGTTTTAGTATGAATGGTGCGATATTAGTAATAAAAAGATTGGTATTCATATCGATTCACACTTTATCGGTATAAATTTTACACGAACATAGTACCAGAATGAGCCGTATATATTAGCAACTCAAGCGAAACAAGTGATATATTTGAAGGATCTAAAGTATCGAGGTAATTGACATATTGTACAAAAAATAGTATCTAGAGGCATATATGACATACCAACTTGATTAGAGATGGATAAAAATTTGAATTTACATGAAAAAGAAGCTTTTCAGCAAGAAGAACGAACATTAGCCGAGCTTTTTGTTGATGAAGAACTTGTAACGGCCCCTTTGAATAAGGTTGATCTGCTGTCCAACAAAGTTGAAGCTGATTTTATATTTAATCTTGATGAGTCAGAGGGCGACGATCAGTTCATAAATGATGATGAGATTGAAGATGACATATATATCGATTATTATGATTCGAAGGAGGATCTACACATCGAAGAAGATATGAATATTGATCAGTAGATCTATATTCTTCGTTCAATTTTCTCTTACAATAATGATATGCGATATAATTGTATTCATTAGAATATAATTTATTTATTATTATTATTATTCAATATTATATTCATTTATATGTCAAAAATTATAGATATGACATCAGGACACAGACGACGACGTTCGCATTCACAGTCTATCCCGGAGGTTGAGGCACCTTCACCGATCTTCATTGCCACATCGCTCCATTGCCAGAGGGTCCTGCACTGGCAGGTCCCAGTGAGGTGGGTTCCAGTGAGGCAGATCCAAGTGAGACAGATTCGAGTGATATTATTATACTTTTATATAATAAAATTTAATTTTTTTATTTGGATAGCTATTACACTAATGATTTATTTATTATTGTTTTAGATCAGTCTTCATCGGTAGTGAGATGAGGGCAAGGCCCATCGAAGAACCTCACTCTAGAGCATTGGAGATGTGAGCACCCGGGACAGCATCTCCGTATCGAGATACCACCCAACTACATTAGGCCCATTAGGAGATGGTGCGAGCCATGGCAGACTGAGCTGGGCATCATATGCCACAGCTATACCCCCGTGATGCTTTTCGATTGGCATCACGTTCTACTGGCTTAGAGAGATTTTTTATACCCACTTATAGGTAAAATAAATTATATTATGAATATTTAATTTGTATAGTATTCTTCTAATATTTATTATTGATAGGGTGTATTCAATATCATTAATTTTGAGGAGGATCGCGTGCGGCGAGCCGTGGACACTCATTTATCGTTGCATTTCAAGGATTATCGCTATCACATGCATCAGCATTAGTACCATGTGGTGCAGGATCATGGGAAGGAGGTAGTGTGGCAGCAACCCTATGACAACATCACTATGGATGATTGGACTGTCATATGCCGGCATATGAGGATCTGGCATATCAAGTTACACATCCAAACTTCTTCTTTTTTTAAAGTTTCATGATTGAATCATTTATTCTTACATTAAATTTATTATCTACTAATTTGATTAGTAACTGTATAGAGAAGATGTACCCAGAGCACCGCAAATTAGGTGAGACAGACCATACTGCATTATGAGGGTTCGAGGTCGTTCGCTCATCATATGGAGCATATGGTCGGTAATTTTTAATTTTTAATTAGTATATAATTCTTTAATTATTTAAATTTTTTTAATTAATTATTTTCAAATTATAGAGAGATGCTGAGAGTGACAAGCTTCCTGGTAGGATCGATATCTACCAGCGGACCCACCAGTGACGGTCAGGGGAGTGGACGATGCAGAGCCAGAAGCTCTTTGTAAGTTTTTTTAATTTTTTTCATTCACAATCTAATTTTTATTATAAAATTAAAATACTTATAACTTTAACTTTCAGAATCATATGATAGACATGAGATCCTAGCCTACCTTTGAGGCTCGACTACACCCACAGATGATGAGATTTGTGATCATGTGCTTAGTACGAGATCCTATTATGTTAGGAGTCTAGGATATGGGATCACTGCTCCCTCATTCTCATGCTTATCTAGGGCTGACATCCATTCTGTCTGCGAGGCTCGACTGACGAAGGTGCAGAGGCAGACTGTCGAGAATCGATAACGGACTGAGTAGCGAGCTTAAGAGTTGGCTGCACGCATCGATGAGTATCAGCAGCTTCAGATCCAGATGATAGAGTAGATGGCGTAGATGGAGCAGACGATACAGCTGATGAGGCAGCAGCAGGTCGGTCTGAGCTCTTTCAAGCACTCTCCTTCTCCGGCTTGTTCTTCAGATACCGACACTTGACGGCTTCTTCATGTAGTTCTTTATTTTTATTTCAAACTTCTTATAATTTTAATTTAATATAATAAAATAATAAAATTTATTTATGAGTTTATTATGTAAATTTTTTATTTTAATTTTTTATTTATAATTTATAAAAAATATTATAAATATAAATTAAATATATATATTCATAAATTATTTTTTAAAAAAATATGTTTAAATTATTAGTGATGAAATTATTCTTGATGAAATATTGGTTGCCAAAAATTTTTAGTATGATAATTTAATTTTTTTAATAGATATAAAATTATTAAAATTTTATATAAAATTAATAGCGATGAAAATTTATTCATCGTAAATAAATATTAGTGATGGAAATTTTTATTGAAAATTATTGTATTTATGATGCAAGTTTTACATCACTAATATTATTAAAATTTAATTTTTACAAAATTTATTATTAATTTAACAGTGATAAAAAATTTTGTTGCAAAAAATTTTATTTGTGACGTAAAATTTTTCATAGCTAAAAATTTTTAAAATTTTTATTTCAAAAAATTTTAATTAAATTAATAGAGATGAAAATATTTTTAACGTTATTAATTTTTTATTTATTAGTGATGTTATAATTTATCATAAATATTTTTTTACAATTAAAATTTTTCATCAAAAATCTTTTAATGATGAAAATTATTCATCGTAAATAAGCATTATTTGTGATGAAATATTTTTTCATCATAAAATATTATCAACGATATGATTATTTGCAATCAAATATTAGTAATAAAAATTTCATCGCTAATTACTATTAGTGATGAAAATAGATTATTAGTGGTAAAAATTTTTGTTGCTAATAACCTGTTTTGTTGTAGTGAAAATATCGCATCCCTGCAGGATCATGTGAAATCTTTAATTTTCTTTCGGCATCATATTGATGAAGGTCTAAAGATTGAATATCTTACTGTGAAAGATCCACTAGTATTGTGGAATAACCTAAAGGAAAGATACGACCACCAGAAGATGGTCATTCTTTCAAAGGCATAGTATGATTGGATGCACCTGAGGTTGCAAGATTTTAAAATTATGTCTGAATATAATTCTGCTCTATTCTGAATCAGCTCATAGTTAAAACTGTATGAAGAGAATGTAACAGATGAGGATATGTTGGAAAAGACATTCTCTATTTTTCATGCCTCAAATGTGCTCCTTCAGCTGTAGTGTCAAGAATGCAGATTTAAAAAATATTCTGAACTGATTTCATGCCTTCTGATAGCTGAGCAGAATAATGAATTATTATTAAAGAATCATGAATCTCACCCTACTGGCTCCACACCATTCCCTGAAGTGAATGTTGTGTCATCCCAAAATAATGAGCATGGGCATGGATGAGGTCGTGGGCGTGGCCACGGTCATGGCTGTGGTGGTTTCAAGAATACTAGGGCAAGCTACTCAAAGTGGCAGAATTCAAAAATAGGTACAAGCTTTGATCAAGAGAAAAAGATACAATCTCAAGAGAATGTTTGCTATAGATGTGGAATGAAGGGTCACTGATCGCGTACTTGTCATACGCCAAAGCATCTAGCAGATCTATATCAAGCTTCCATGAAAAAGAAGGAAAAGAAGCCTGAGACAAACTTTATAGATTTGTTTGATGATGATGATGGCAATCCAAATGTGCCTCCTTTTGACATCTCTGATTTTTTTACCCACCCTGAAGAAAAAATTGACCACATGATCATTGATGGAGAAATAGTTAAAGAATAATTTTTATTATATTTTTTTATTTCAGTAAAGTATTTTATCTATATACTTATTTTTTGAATTTAATAAATAAACTATTTTATAAAATTAATATCTTATTTATTCTCTAGATTAAATCCAAAAATGAATGCGGAAGAATTTTGCATAGCTGATAGTGCTACAATTCACAACATACTTCAGAATCAAAAATACTTTTCATAATTAACCTTTACAAATAAAAATATAAGTACAATTTTTGGTACTTGTATTATAATTGAAGGCTTTAGAAGAGCAACTATAATACTATCAGGTGCTATAAAGTTAGAAATCAGAGAAGCTATTTACTCAGCACAGTCTCGAAGAAATTTATTGAACTTTAAGGATATTCGCCAGAATGGTATCATATTAAGTCAAAAAGTGAACATGGTAAAGAATTTTTGTGCATCATTTCTTATGACTCAAACAAAAAATTTGAGTTAGAAAAATTTCCTATTCTTTCATCTGGATTGTATTATACGATGATTCGTGCAATTAAAACAAATATAGTATTGAACCAAAATTCACTAAGGAAGAAATTTTTATTCTCTAGCACGAATGACTTGGTCATCCTGGATCAACAATGATGCACAAAATTATTGAAACTCAAATAGACATCCAGTAAAGAACCAAAAGATTCTTCTAACTAATAATTATCATTGTTCTGCATGTTCACTTGGAAAATTGATACATAAACTTTCATTCACAAAGTTAGCAATTGAATCTTCTACATTCTTGGAAAGGATTCAGGAGATATATGTGGTCCAATTCATCCCCCTTATGGACCATTTAGATATTTTATGATCCTAATTGATGCTTCCACAAGGTGGTCCCATGTTTCATTGTTGTCTACTCGAAATAGTGCATTTGCTAAATTATTTACTTTGATAATATGATTACGAGCATAATTTTTCAATTTTTCTATAAAATCTATCCGATTAGATAATGCAGCTGAGTTTACTTCAAAAACCTTTGATGACTTTTGCATGTTAGTTGGAATCGATGTTGAGTATCCTATTGCACATGTTCATACTCAAAATAACCTAGCAAAATCATTTATTAAAAGGTTGTAGCTCATTGTTCGATCATTATTGATGAAAACTAAGTTGCCTATATCTATTTGGGGGCATGCTATTTTACATGCTGCATCACTGATTCGAATTAGACCAATTACTTACCACAAATATTCTCCACTACAACTTATAGTTGGTCAACAACCAAACATTTTACATTTATGGATTTTTGATTGTGCTATGTACGTTCCAATTGCTCCACCCCAAAGATCTAAGATGGGACCTTAACATAAACTTGGAGTTTATGTTGATTTTGATAGTCTATCTATCATTAGGTATCTTGAACCTCTGACGGGTGATGTATTCACTGCTCAATTTGCAGATTGTCAATTTGATGAAACAGTGTTCCTATTATTAGAGGAAGATAAAAGGGTGCCAGAAGCATAACATAAGTTATCATGAAATGTATCAAACTTATCATTTTTTGATTTAAGAACGAATCAGTGTGAACTAGAAGTTCAAAGGATTCTTCATTTTTAAAGTATAGAAAATAATTTACTTGATGTATTTATAGATACAAGAAGGGTATGCAAATCTCATATCCCAGTTGAAAATACTCCAGCTTAGATAGAAGTCCTAGTAAGACAGTCGGTTCCTACAGCTGCAGAACAACCTGCACCACACTTGAAGCATGAAAGACCACTTGGTGCAAAGGATAAAGTTTCAAGGAAAAGAAATTCAAGTAAAGTGATACATGAGAGAAATGAGATTTTTGAAGCAAGACAAACTATTGATGATATAGCTTTTATGGATAACCAAATTTTTAGAAATAAAGAAGTTTTAATTGAGGCTCCTGAAGCAGTCCGAGTGCAAGAACATAATGAAATTTCAATTAGCTATACCTCAAAAGATGAAATATGGGATCGAAAGGATATTGTTGTTGATAATGTATTTGCTTATGCAATAGCATCTAGTATTGCTTGTGATGCCAAAAAAGCATTAACGAATACCAACAATGAGATGATTGGATAAAATAAAAAGAAGCAATTCAAGCAGAATTAAATTCTCTCCACAAACATAAAGTTTTTGGATCTGTAGTTCAAACTCCAAAGGATATTAAGCCAATTGGCTATAAATGGGTATTCACAAGAAAATGAAATAAATTAAATAAAATCATGAGATATAAAGCATGATTAGTTGCACAAGGCTTCTCGCAAAGATCTGAAATTGAATTTGATGAGGCATATGCTTTTGCAATGGATGCCATAACTTTTAGATTTCTAATAAGTTTAGCAGCAAAAGAAAGGCTTGATATGCACCTCATGGATGTAGTCACAGCATACTTGTATGGATCGTTAGATTGCAGTGTGTATATGAAAGTTCTTGAGGGATTTAAAATATCTGGAGTAAAAGATTTAAATTCTCGCAATATGTACTCAGTCAAATTACAATGATCCTTGTATGGATTGAAACAATTTGGTAAAATGTGGTATAATAGACTCAATGAATATTTATTAAAAATGGGATACTCTAATGATTCAATATGCCAATGTATTTTTATTAAGAAATTTAATACTGAGTTTGCTATTATTGTTGTGTATGTAGATGATTTGAATATCATCGAAACTCCTGAAGAAGTTTAAAAGGCTACAACTTATTTGAAAGAAGAATTTGAAATGAAAGACTTGGGTAAGATAAAATATTATCTTGGCCTTCAAATAGAATATGTGTCAAGTGAAATTTTTATTCATCAATCAGTATATACTAAAAAGATTCTGAAGCATTTTTACATGGATAAAGCTCACCCACTTAGTTCTCGTATGGTTGTGAGATCACTTGATTTGAAAAATGATCTTTTTCAACCCAAAGAAGAGGAAGAAGAACTTCTTGGTCCTGAAGTACAATATTTTAGTGTAATTAGGGCACTTATGTATCTTACTAATTATACTCGACCTGATATTGTCTTTGCAATAAATTTATTAGCAAGATTTAGTTCTGCACCTACTTGGAGGCATTGGAATGACATTAAGCATATTATGCGCTATTTACAGGATACTATCGACATGAGTTTACTTTACCCATATAATTCTAAACATCAATTATTAGGATATGCTAATGCTGGTTATTTATCAGATTTTCATAATAGCAAGTCACTGACTAGATATGTTTTTACTCATGGTGACTTTTCCATCTCATAAAAATCTATAAAATAGATAATGGTTGCAACTTCATCTACCCATTCAGAAATTCTTATGCTCCATGAGACAAGTCGTGAATATGTTTGGTTGAGAACCATGATTCAACACATTCGAGAATCATGTGGATTATCTTCTATAAAAAATATCCCATCGATAATATATGAAGATAATGCTGCATGTATGGCATAAGTTAAAGGAGGATTTATTAAAGGAGATAGAACTAAACATATTTTATCAAAGTTCTTCTATACTCATGAGCTTCAGAAAAATGGTGAGATTAATGTGCAACAAATTCGCTCTTATAAAATTTTAGCTGATTTATTCACTAAGATGCTCTCAACTATAACATTTAAGAAATTAATTTATAAAATTAGGATGCGACGGCTCAAGGACCTAAGTTGATTATGGAGCTGGTCTTCAGGGGGAGTACTGTACTCTTTTTCTTTCACCTTGGTTTTGTCCCATTGGATTTTTTAGATAAGGTTTTAACGAGATAGTATGTCCTAAACAATTCATAAAGATATTGTACTCTTTTTTTTTTGGCTAAGTTTTTTTTTCACAAGATTTTTTCTCAGCAAGGTTTTAATGAGGCATGTTCTTCATGAAAAGGTCATCCAAGGGGGAGTGTTATAAATGGTTGTTGAAGCCCATATGGATGACCCCTTAGGAATTGGAATGAGAAATATTATTTTCTTTATAAACCAATGAGAAATATTATTTCCTTTGTAAATGAATGAGAAATATTATTTTCTTTTGTAAATGAATGAGAAATATTATTTTTTTTGTAAGTTGGATTAAAATCTATAAAAGGATGTGAAATGGAATGAGAATGATGATTATCATGTGAAAAGATGTCTCTTCTCTCTCTCTTTCTCTCTGGTACTCTCATTGTGTTCCTCTCTTTTAATTATATATTATATTGTTTCACAATAATTATTCTTTTTTAATTACATTGAATCACCTAATGTGATAGTTGACATGAGGTAATATGTTGAAAAAATAATTTTTTACATTATAGGGATAGCATCCCATCCCAAAATGTTGAACATATATATTTTTTCAAAAGTTGTTAGAAGAGTAATTCATCTCATTTTTTCTCATTTGGCAGCTCAAGCAATTTCATTCGAGTTGTCAAAGAAACAAGATCTATTATTGAAGATGAACTAAATCCAAAAAATACGTTGGATACTTGGAAGAAATCTATAGAGAGTGTAGATAAGAATTCAAGAATGTTGAAACCCTTTGCGATGCAATTCATAATTTTTATATTATAAATTATTGAGATTTTATGTTTGTGATCAATGATCATTAGTGTATGACCGTCAAGTGTGCATATAAAAGATATGAATGGTGCATTCATGCTTTCATCTTAGGAAATAAGGTATATTTGTAATTAAAATAATGAACAATAAACATACATGTAGAGTAGAGTTGCAAGCAAAATCTCATCCTAAGGCTTCAAAGCATTGGATTTCAAATATTGTAAAGAAAAAAATTCAAGATATGCTTTTGTATAGGCCAAGTGATATTGTAAAATATATTTATCATGAATTTGATGTAGAATTGCCATATCATTACGCTTGACATGGAAAAGAGGTTGCTATCAAGGAGCTCTATGGTTAGAGGTCAGTATCTTATGAATGGATGCAATGATATTGCGATGCTATTCTTGAGCCAACCCCAACAAGTTAGTAGAGTATTTAACCCTTGAAGATTGATTCAAACATCTATTTATTTTATTTAAAACCTCAATCATTGATTTCATAAAAGGTTGTAGACATTTGACATTCATGGATGCAATATTTATTAAGCATAAGGATGAAAGAGTTTTTCTTGGTGCTATAGGCAAAGATGCGAATGATGACATATTTCTTATAGCATATGCTATTATTGATACAGAGAATGATAACAATTGAGATTGATTTTATCGGATTTTGAGAGGAACCTTATAGTTTTGTATCGACTATTATAGACAATCATTCACGGTTATAACAGATAGACGTCAAGAACTTATGAAAGTAGTGCCAAAGTACTTTACTGGTAGCTGCCATTGCTATTGCATCCATTATATCTAAAATAATTTCAAAAATCAGACATGCAATATCCTTTTCTGAATTTTTAAGTCCATTTTTAAAATACATGGGTATGTTAACATATAAGTGTCTATATATGATCCATCCATTATTTTACATACAGGTCCTTGTCCATTATCGTGCAGCTAAAAGAAAAAGATTAGTTGATTTATTAAATGCTACTGCATACACTCTAAGAATGAATATTTTTCAAAAATTAATCAGTAAACTTATAGTAGAAGCCTCAACATCAAGTAACTTTATCATGCATACGAAGCTAGAGCATTAGACAAATTCAGTCTGTCTAGATCCATACTGGGGTATCATGACATCTAATATGGCTAAGTATTTTAATAGTTGGATCCTAGAGACTTGGTATCTTTCTATTCCTCAGATGTTTGATCATATAAGACTTCAAATTATGTAATTGATGCATGATAGATAGACTCAAGGTTACAACACATCCAAACCTATCTTTGCCCCAATCCTGAAAAAGTATTGTAGAGAAATGAAGAAGAGAATTAGAGGTTATCCATCTTTACATCAAGCATCATGATTTATGATGTAAAGGACACAAAGTACTCATATAAAGTTGAGCTATAGGAATGCACTTACTTTTGTGGTGAATGACAAATCTTCTAGATATCATGTAAGCATGCATGTGCATACATTGAAAGGCTGATAGATCATTATATCACTTTCACTGATAATTATTTTCAGACTGAACTAATAGAGCAACATATACAGAATCTATCAATCCAATTTCTGATATTGAGGTGATCCAGAGTATCTCAAATGAGATATATATTTTATCTCCTATTACAAAGACTCATACTAGCAAGTCTAAGAAGAAGAGAAGAACTTCACAGATAGATTTATCAAAAATATGAAATATGGATGATGCAGAAAAGAAGAACACAGGAGGACTTGTAGTAAGGCGATTGAGTAACTATTTAGGATTTGAGTTGTTTTGTGAGAAGTAGAATGACTAAGTGTTGCAAAAGTACAATTTGTTGTAAACTTGTAAGATCTAAAAATATCTATATTTTTTGGTTATTTATGTGCTTTTCACTTCAACTTATATACTTTGTTCTTATTTTAAATTTTATGTTTTTTCTTACTAAAATCTGAATCAAACAACAGCAGCAGAGAAATCTAGATTAATCAAACCACTGAATTTGATACACTATTAATATTACACACTATCTACTGACATGCTCTAATATCTTATGGCGTGGTTGGGCCTGAACTTTTTTTTGGGCTTCGTAGTTTTTTTATAATCTCTCCTCATGCTCGATGTTGGATTGTAGGCTTATAATATGCTGGTTTGCATGTTATATAGTTTGCCATACTTTGATCAAATTAAATTAGGTGCCAAAAAGAACCATGTGCACTAACCCTATTGGACCTAAGATGGCTTGGATATCAAAAATTAAGAAGTGATTTTGCAGGTATGCCAAGTATCTAAAAGCATAAAAGGAGCAAACTCTTGAAATTGGATGCTTAGGACTTAAAGTGAATAGATGATGATATTTGATAAAAGCTAAACTTTTCTCACATCATGCCATCATTGATTTCTAATATTATTTTACTTGAATGATTGATTTTAATGTTTCATACATATGTGTAATATTGTGATGATTCTTCATTGCTTATTTGAATATATTGATAAATATGCTCTCTTAATTTTAGGTATCATCTTGAGTGTTATAAGCATAAATCTTCATTTCAAATTCAGCATGCTCTTATAACCCCTCATATCATGTTATAATTTGTGAAACTTAAACTAAAATAAGCTTGATTGCATATGAAATCATTTGGATGCATAAACTCTCAAATTAATTTTTGATATTTTCATAAGATATGTAATTATTAAAATATCTCAAAAATTACTTGATTTAAAAAAATATACCAAGATAATACATTCAGTCATAAAAGATTGTATGCTTGATATTATAGATTTGCATTACACTATAGCTTGACCTTTAAGGATTTTAAAATTTTCTAATTGAATCTAAATTTTAAAGCCTTTATCTAGTTTTCTCTTGATTTGATTTTACTAGATTTGATCAATTATAAATCCCCCAACTGATTATTTTTTGATCCCCAAATTGAGTTGAATATCATTCTTAATCCTTGATTTGATTGCCCATTGATTTTTGTTCATTTTGATCAATTTTTCTTGATTTAAAATTTTTTGAACTATTTACTATATCAAGGAGTCGATTCTTGAAATTGAGGAGTTGGCTCATGACTTCTTAAAAAAAAAATAATTCTATGAGGAGTTGACTCCTATTCAATATTCCCTCGATAGATTTGAAACCCTTTGATCTAGGATGGTTTTATTTTAATTGGAGATGTCCTGTCTAGCATTCTATTCTGCTTTCTTTTGAGCCGAACCTCATTCAATCCTCTCTCCCACCAAAATTGGTCCTTCCATTCTTCATTTCAACCTAATCTGATGGTCCTTGTTCTCCAATGGCACCCGAAAGCAACTTGCACAAAGAAGAGGAAAGCCCGTGTAGAAAATTCATGGATCCAAGGCTTCTCAAAGTTGTTCTTCCATATGAGAAAGAATTTGCCCACTTACCCTGGATTAGTGAGAAAATTTTTATGGTAACATGAAAGTAGGAGTTGGAAGTCTAATTTTTAAAGTAAAGATATACAGATTGAGATGCATTGGATGCATGCTATATGTACAGACTGATATGGGCATCTTAGATCATTTTGAGCAGTGACATATTAGATTGAGATTTATATTGGATTAAGATGATGTTGAGGTATTGAGGATATCAATGCCAGCACTCATACTACAGTAGATGATGATGATGAGACTCCTACAGTAGAATCCATTGTAGTAGAGATCAGGACTGAAGAGCTAGCATCACAGTATGAGAGATCACTTCTCCTTCACAGACCCATTATCTAGAAAGTTCAGATTGTCTACTTGATAGACTGGATGAGGATTCATTGGTTGAGTAAGTTTTCATCAGGATTGTCACTTCAGTTCGTGCAAAGTTTCAGAGGTATACTTGAGAAATATAGCAGGTGAGATGAGATCTGATGGAGGCACTATCATTGGTCAAAAAGGAGTCAGCGTGATTGATCCAAACTCTTACTTTAGCAAGAAAGGATGTTCATGATTGGGATCAGTCATCTAGAGACATCAGACCGTCCTCTCCTTCTAGTCAGCTTAGATTTACATCTTAGGATTATTCTGACCTATACTTATTTAGGATGTTAGGATTCCTTTTATAGAGCTTTAGTGACCCTAGCAATCTATTTCTATTATCTGTATAGGAATTAGCACTCATACATTTTATATATTTTCATATTTTTCTCATGTTCTGTATTCATGTTTGGCTAATCAATGAAAACTTGATCTTATGTAGAAATATGATAATGTGCTTGATTGAATATTTACCTTATTTATAAAATTAAGGGAGAGAAAAATATGCTCTTGTAAAGCTTATTTTTAAAATGAATGTGCATGTTTTGATTAAAAAAGGGGGAGAATTAAAAAAAATCATTTTTTAGCATTTATTGTGTAAAATAGGGGGAGAAAATACTATTTAAAATTATAAAAAAAAATTATAATCATTTTGAACTTAATAAGAGAAATTACTTTGGTTGTTTTGATTTAGTGATAAAGGATCATTTAAGCATCCATGTGGTTTTATTCATTTCATTGTATATTGCATGTTTTGATCGCATCATTATTTTTTTGATAATTGATTGTTGAAAAATATATCCTAAAGTCAATCATCTAGGTTGTAGATGATTGTGCTCCATACATGTATATGAATTATAAATTGATAAATGTTATCTGACAAATTCATCATAAGGAATACATCTTCCTAAAATGAACTCATGTGTTATGATAAAGTCCTTAAAACTACTTTAAAATAATAAAGGAAGATTTATCATGTAGTCCTTAAATCCTACTCGTGACCAAATGATATAATTATTATAAGAATGATAATTGTATCGAATGTAGATCATTGTGTGCTATATTAGTTGGTTGTCCTCTTAACCAAGATGTATGGTGATACGGATATAGCATACGGATGAAATGTAGGAGTACATTTCACTGAGCGTGGCCAACTGCAGAGCACTCTGCTGTCAAGAGTTGCTCTGATGGATATAGGTATAAGTATTCCTTGACCTGAGGCTGCCTCGATGATTTACAAGCAACTCATTATATTTTGATGCCGGACTATCTAAATTTTAATTCGATGATGAAAGATTTTTAGGTACAGTCAAGTACTTATGAAGTCTGAGTGCAAGTCAAGATGGATTGACCGTTCCAAGTAAAATTGAGATGATGCATCACTGTATTTTAATTCAGCAAAACTCTTGTCAGAGTAGTCCTAGTGAGGAGTCACAGAATATTGAGGTCAAAACACAATGTGGATCACTCATCTAGGATTGACAGTTAACCCTAAGTTATCCTTAAGCATCGAGAGTCAAAGAGATGAATTATACGATAACTATATCTATATAGGTTCTAGAGTATTGTTCAGTCTACATTCGATCTATCTGGATGTCGGATCTTATTACTAGATGGTTATATCGATTGGTACAAAAATTATTTTTATGTTACCGACTTAGGTTCGAACCTATGGAGTTACACATATAGAAGTACTTGTCTGATCAAATGGCTAATCAATGATTATAAATCATTGAAGGATCTAATTATCAATGTGATTGATATTAACCCTGTGCAAAGATTATAATTAATTATTTACTAATAATTGATAAATTAGAGAAAGAATTAATTAATAATTTGATTATTAATTATCTCAATTTGATTGAGTAATGGGGATTGGATCAAATCTAATTAAATTATATTCAATTAGGTTTGCTTTGGATTGATTGGATCCAGCCTAATGGATAACAGGACTTGTTTCAATTGATCTTAGAGATGCAAATCAAATTTGAGTTGAATATGGTTCAATTTAATTTAATTTGGATTTGATTGGATCAAATCCTAATGGATATTAAGCTTGATTGGATCAAGCCCTATTATCAAAAGCTTTCCTGATATCTAATAAGATGAAAAGAATAAATTTTTGGATTGATGGGGTTTAATCTAACTAATTTTCTAATTGGATTAGGGTCTAATTGATTTTCTAATTGAGCTATGATCTAATTAGTTAGTTTGTTATAACTATTCCTAAGGTAGTTAGGATTGGATCAAGAATTAGTTAGAGTTGGACCAAGAATCATGAGTCCTATTTGGACTAGGACTTAACCAACTCAAAACCCCATGTACTTAAGGATTCTCCACACCACCTCTCCTTTCACCATGAGAACCCACGCCCCAAAAAGGATGCTGTGCCCCCTTTTGTGATCCCATGTGGAAATATGGTGCCCCTCATCTCTCCAAATCGCAAAAAGGAGGGGGGCATCCAAGTGTTGGATGCCTCAAAACCCCACACACCAAGCCCTTATCTAATGCCCTTTGGAAGGGGGTTTCAAGGGGTTTTTGTTTGCTAGTTTCAAGGTGTCAAAGAGAGCCTCTCTTACTGATTTTATAGCAAAAAATTAGAGAAAAAATATTTTCTCAACGAGAGGAAGAGAAGAAAAAAGAAAGGTCTTCTTTCTTGTGCGTAGCCCTTGAAGAAGGAGTTCTTCTATCAAATTTTTTTTATTTTTTTTAATAAAAAAATCAAATTAGATTTGATTTTTAACATAAAAGTTTTGAGAAGAAATACTAAAAAAATTTGGTTGGGTGTTGGGGGCTTTCTAGGACTCTAGAACAAGGAGAAAAAGGGAGAAAAAAAGAGAAGAACGGTTCTTCTTTTGGATCTTTCCTTTTGATTTGTCTAGGACATAAAAATTTATGTTATTTTTTATATGAGAAATCAGATGAGATCTAATTTTTATCATAAAAAATTAAAGAAGAAAAGTTCTTCTTAAAGACATGAAAGAAAGAGAGAAAGGTTCTCTCTTGTGTGTAGAAGAATTGAGAAAAAAGGATTCTTCTTTTGATCTCTATCATAGAGATCTGATGCGTAGATCCAGAAAGAAAAAGAGAGAATCTTTTTGTTCTTTATTTTCTTCATATTTCTCTTAGATCAGCCAACAAAAAATATCTTCACGATCTAGCAAACTCAGAGATATCGATTAACACAAGGGCTTCGTATGGATACCCCTAGAGGTCGGACGCATGTGTGGTTGCTGAGCATCATAAAGAACCAACTATCATAGATTTTGAATGCGGTGATCTACTATCCATACTCAAGTATTGAGTTTTAAACTCAATTCATATTTTAGATATAATCTAAATATAATATAGATAAGATCTATGTTCGCTGAATTTTAGATTTTAGATTTACATACATGCATATTAGTTTATATTATAGATTTTGTATGATAGTTTTAGATTTGATCTATGCATGCATTATAGATTAAATTATTTAATGTATATATATTTTACTATAAAATTTTAAAAATATATGTATAAAATCATCATGCTTTCCTTCACTGATTGGTATCAAAAAATTATTTTTGATCTGAAAAAATTTATTGATGAACACTCATACTTTGTTTTGATTGATTGATATCACAAAATAAATTTGAAAAATACTCTTTTAGAATCTTTTAAAATTAATATCATATAAAATATTTTAAGAAAACTATCATTTATTTTTAAAGCTAAATATTTAAAGAGAACTTCAGTTTTATTCCATTGGTATCAGAAAATTTACTATTTACTTTGTATTTCATTGATCTATTTTTTGATAAAAAGAAAAGAGTATCCTTGTCTCAAATTTGATTTTGCAAAACTATATTTTTGATAAAATATCATTTGAGACAAAATCTAAGAAATTAATACCTATTTTGAATTTAATTGCTTAACACCTCTTATGAAAAGAATGAAATGATCTTTTTGAAGAATAACTGAAAATCTTTTTATGATTTTCTTTACATGTTCTATTGGTATTAAGTTGAACTTGAAACATACTTTCATATTTTACTAAGATAGATCATTTTTTAGAAATAATTTTGAAATATTTTCTTTTTATCTCTAATTGGTATTTAACAAATTACTATTGCCATGTCCTTCTTTGCTTTATTTCTTGGCAACAAGAAAATGAATATTTTATCTTAAGCCAATTTTGCTCTGATACCATATTTTGCTCTGAAACTATATGTTAGGAGCATAGATTTACTCTAATACATGCATGATACCATCTCTGAATTTAATTGATTGGTGCTTAGGAAAAGAAATAGATGAGCTTCTAAATATATCTTATGCTTGGCTTTGATACTCTACATGCTTAGTATTGAAAAAGACTATCTCTTTTGAATTTTTTAAAGCTCAAAGCTATTTTATAACTAAATTTAAGAAATTATTTAATGCATCTATTTTTTCAAAAAGGGGGAGAAATGTGTTTCAAATTATATTATTCTAAAATTAAATTCAAAAAGGGAGGAAGAAACTCAATCTAAATTTGAAAGTTGAAATCAAGCTAATTTTGAAAGGGGAAGAACTCAAATCCGTTTTTGAAAATTGAATATGTATATCTTTGACTTATGTTGATTTTGATGATATCTTTTTCTTGCACTTTTTGATACTGTCAAAAAGGAAAGAAGCTATGTTAAGCATATGCTTGAGTTATTCACATGCTTAAAATGCTTGAAACGTTCAGTCGCTTGCTTGAAATCATCATTTGAAATGAGCATATGTTTGGATGTATTAAATTCTTGAATATCATGTATTAAATTTTTGGTATCTAAATTTAAGATAAATTTAGTTGAAACATTCAGAGAGTAGATGTTTACAAGTGCTTAGTTATTCACTTCATGATTCATATTGATGAATTAATTGAAACACATTATATTTTATTGCACATATATTCAAGTTTTGTTATCATCAAAAAGGGAGAGATTGTTGACCCTATGATTGATTTTGATGATAAAAAATATTGAGTAATTATGGTACTTACCATATATTTCAAAAATATTTGTAGGATTTCTAAAGAAGTTCAAAAGGTTATATATAAACAAAAAGAAATCCTCTCAACATCAAGCAAAGTTCATATTCTCTAAGCTTAACGAAACGTAATAGAAGCAAAGAGTTAACCAAAATGATAATGAAAATTGATCTTGGCATGGAGAAGCCTAGAAGAGGTAAACTTATGATTGGGGAAGTTTTTGAAGTATCTTGCAGGCATTGAGATTAAGAAATACAAGTCTAGGATGCCAAACTTTGAAGAAAATGAAATTAGAAGAACCAAATATCATTTGAAAGTATTAAGGCAAAAATTCAAGTTTGAGAGGTCAAAATATGAAACAATAAAGTTTGAAGATTTTGAATCGACTCTGAAAGTGAAGAGTTGACTCTGACATATTAGAATGCATGGGCATAGTTGACGAGTCGACTCATAAACAGCAAAAATAGACTCTCTCAAAGAAGATTGAAAGACTGCAATTTTAGAATTTTGCAATAGTCGACTCATGAATTCTATAAGTCAACTCGTTTGGCAATTAGAGTTGATTCATTTAAACGGAGTCAACTCATAGTTTGGGACTACACTAATGGCTAGTTTTCTGCACCACTCCAATGGCTAATTTTTTGACTCCAAGAACTATTCTAATTCTTCCAACGGTCAAAACTTATTTTCCAACCTCTTTCAAATCTATCAAAAGCTAGAGAATCATTTGAAAAGCAAGATTAAGGAGGATTAAAGAGGAAAACACTCCATTTATGTGAGATTTATTGAATACCATTGGAAATGAAGAAAAGAGAGAAATTAGTGCATAAAATTGAGAGTTTTCAAAGAGTGATCTTTTCAAACATCTTCTTTATCCTCTTAAATATCAATTAAAAAAAGTCAAGCTTTAAAAGAGACATTCTATAGCCACTTCTCTGAGCTTTAAAGAGTTTAAATTCTGATTTTATTTTGAGCTGAAACTTTTCTATCTTGTATTTTGTTTCTTTACAAGTTTCTTTGGAGTAAAGAAACTTAGAGATTAGGCCCATCCAAATCCAAAATTGGACTTATTAGATTTTGATTAGCAACCCCGTAAAATCAACTGGATTGATTGTGAATCCAAAAAAATAATTATGTATAGGTTGTAGTTGGTGATCTCAAAAAATTAATAAATTTTTTTTATAATTTTGAATAAAATAAATATACGGTAATCAAGAAGATTATAGTAAAATTTTTAAGAGACTTTGGGAGTGGACGTAGATGCATGGTTGCACTGAGCCACTAAAATTTGATCGTATTTATATTGTACCTTCTTATGCCTGCTTGACTTATTTTTATTTCTTGCTTAGTATTGTCTTAATTCTTGCATAGCTTATTTTATCTCTTATTTGTATTGTTGCACATTACTTTTACTTTACAATCACATAAGTTAAGTTAATTGATGCACCTAATTATTTAGATTTAGATTAAGTTAAAATTTTTAAAGAATTCAATTCATCCTTCCTCTTGGATTGCTACTTTCTGGACAACAAATCTAGAACCTCACATGACTGGCATGTGAGGCAAGGAGATGAACTCCCGATGGAGTCCTTCCTTCTCCATATTCCATTAGGAAAAGGATTCCTAGGGCTTGTCAGATTCCAACGAAAGCCCTAGGAATCGATTATAAAAGGGCTCGGAGTCCTCCCCTAAAGCATTGCCTTCCCATCTCTGATTTCTACCGGCAAAATCCATAGCTTCTCTTGATTTTTCATGGAGTGGGCTTGGAGAACCACCATGGATTCATTGTTGCAAACATGCCTTCAACCTTGTCGGACTTAGTTGAGGGACCTAAGCCCTTAATCTTCTCTCTTTCCTCCTTTAATGGCCATCGTCCCAGTCGAATTTGAGTCGGTGAGTCACCAGACTGATCTTTGAAACAGCGGTGCTCTGTTTCAAACCTTTTCTCGTATTTATTGCCATCGACTGGCAATTTTGACTAGACTTTATTGTCTCTCAAATTTTTTGAGATTTTACTGTTGGGTTTCAAGATGTCATGCATGCAGATTTTTTAAAATAATTTTGAAAATATAGTGAAAGATCAGATTAAAACTATTTTAATCTATGCATGCATAGATCTAATTTTACACCTATAGATTTAGTTCATATAATAAAATAAAATAAGCATATATCTAATTTTATAAATAAAATTTAATTGATGATTAGATCACCTACCTAAATCACTAAACTTTTTTTTCAGATCTAGATCTGAGGATGTCTGCAGGTTCTTGAAGCCGCACATGCGTTGGCTTTTACAGATATCTATATGGGACTGAAGCAGATGGGAAGTACTAGAGATCACGAGGTGCTAGCTCTCTTTCAGATCTCCACTTCATTGATTTGGATCTGATCTTCTTCTTCGACTGTCGTAGAAGATGATCCAAAGATAAATCTACGTGCGAAGTCCTTTTGTGCAGGATCGGAGGAAGAACAGAGGCAATGGAGAACTTCTCTTTCTTTTTCCTCTCCTTTTTTGATCTCTCTCTCTGATTTCTTTCCCTCTATAGCCGACCAAGGGGGTTAGGGCATGTGGAATAAAGGCACAAAATAAAGGGGGTGGCACTCAGATTTTCTTCGATGAAAAACCAATAAAAATCTGGTATCACATATTTATGGTGCCCCAAATGCTTCTTTATTTAAATCCAACACCCCAATTGCCTTATCCTATCCATCTAGGGTTCAAATTCAAGTTTAAATCAAATTTAAACTTAAATTGATGGATAATGATAAGATATGATAGAGAGAGAATACTAGGGAAGAGGGGCACCTACTCTTGGCGCATCCCCATATGCATCCCTCCTTTTTGCTATGAGAGAGGAAGAAAGTCTCAGGTTTAGGCACCTCTCTTCTCATTTGTGCACGCCAAAAGAAGGGGTGCACATCCCCATACCATCCCTCCTTTTTGCTGTGAGAGAGGAGAGAGAGTCTCAATAAACCTGAGACTCTTGCATATTTATTCAGTTTGGGTTCAATCGGATTCAGTTCGAATACAATTCAAATCCAATTTGAATTTGATTCGAGTCCAACTCATTCATACTCAATCTTAATCAATTAAGATCCAATTTAAAACAAAAGCCCAATTAGGTCAAGTCTAAACTAATTAAATCTGATTTAATATTTAGGACTTGATCCCTAATTTAATCTCATCAAATTGGATTACAACAATTGCAATAGGTCCCTTACTAACTGTTAGCTAATCCTATACTTGTAACTTTTATAAATTGATCCAAATCATCAATCATATTGATAATTTAATCATGATCTAATAGTTTGATCTGATCAAATCTCTTTTGTGTGTGATCTATAGGTTTATTCTATCTGGTAGTGAGATATACCATGATCTCATTATAGTATCATCGAAATACTTTTCAATGGATTGAAATATTTTCAACTCTCATCCATCAAAGATCATCGATCTAGAATAATCTAGTGAGCTTTCACAATATACTAGTGATGCCTAACAGCATGTGATGGCAACCCAGCAAATAGAATAAATAGAACCCTAGGTGTAGTTACCATATGTGTGATTCAATTCCTCCATTGTGAGTCCCAACAAGATGAAGATTATGAAAACTCGTTAAACTCCAATATCCATCATATAAAAAATTTGATTAGCTCGAGTCGAAATTATGATACTAATAAAATTTTTTCATCAATCACCTTGTTGTGGCCATATACTTAAGAACTCAGCTTCTCAAATCTCATAGGATCACTCCTTATCTATTAAGATCGATAGATCTCATCTAGGTGTGCATCCTACTTCTATAATAAATATACTATAACCAACATATACTACAAGATCCAAATGGCTAGAAAATATGTTTATGTGCAGTCAAACTAAAGCAATCCCACTATGAGCAACCGAGGCACCGTAGGTCAAAGAATCACTCACACCACTATAGCATCGAGAAGATCACTGATGAGTGAGTAGACATCTATGTGATCTCTCATTTGGTCATACTTAATACGATATTCTTTAATAACTATCCATACTCTCGCTCAGTATCTTATACTATAGACTAGAGACTCGTTTATCTCAAGGAAGCGATCTGTATGTTGATCTAATCGATCAGTCACCATTTCCGTAATGATCCATCGATCGAAAGTAATTTAAAATTAATCATACATGTCTCTAAGCCTCAACTCTTGAGAATATGTATCTTTAAATTATTAGTTTCTAGAACGATTCTTGGACATGTAAGACAAAAATTGATAGAAAAAGCCCATTTTAAGTATAAATATATGTCCTAAAACTATTACAATGTGTCTGCTACATTGGCTTCTAGGGCATACATTTAATATTTACATCAAAGTATGGCCGTCGATTTGAGGCTTGGCCATGATTACGATTATAGCCTTTTCTTCTTCTTGATCTTTTCTCATCCTCTTTACTCCAACCAAGCCCACCACCACCACTTGCCACCGTCACTATTGCCGTAGGGCTGTCATCTCTTCACCGCCAGATGTCGCCATAGATTGCTGGTCCGACCATCCATTGCCTTGAAGGAGGAAGAGAGGGAGAGAAGGAAAATCCCCTCTTTAAAGAAAGAAGATGAGAAAGATAGAGATTTATTCTTTTCTCTTCTACTCTTTCCTCTCTCTACCTTTCTTTCTCTCTCTTCCCTATCTTCTCTCTCTACCTTCTCTCTCTACCTTCACCCTCTATAAGTTTCTCTTTTTAAAATTCTCTCTCTAGATTCCTTTCTCTCTTCATGGATTTCTCTCTTTAGAAATTTATGGATTAGAGTCCAAATATCTAGATAAACTTGGATCCATTGGTTGACCCTAGGAGTGATCTTGGATCTATAATATTTTTTTTTTTATAATTTTTATCATCCATGATCGTCTATGATTGGCCTTGATTATGTAGAGGTGCAATTATCTACAAAAGGTGTCGAGTGGAATACCTTGAATTTGAGTTCATGGATCAAGGAATTGATTGATTATTGTGTTTGAGTCAAAAATTGATAGAGGTAAGAATTTTTAGATATTAATGACCTATTTATATAGAAACTATTTTATACATTAGTGATTTTGATTTACATGTTTTTAATAGTTGCATGCTATATACTGATTTGTTAAGTATATGTATGATTTGGATGAAGTTATATATGACATAACACTGATCCTGAATTGGATGGATTTTAAAAATCATGTGCATCAAATTTTATAAAAAAAATATAATTTTGAATTATAATACATGACAAGCATATAATTGAGTTATGTGACTATATGTGGGGTTATGATATTCTGCACTAGTCATTTTATTGATGTTATCATGGACTTAAATATAATTATCGTAGTTCAGAGTTGAGCATTTGTAGTCCTCTGCCTAGGCACTTTATTTATGCCTTGTTAGGTATTTGAAATATGATTGTAGTAGTTTAAGATTGAGCACTTGTGATCCTTTGATCTAGCCACTTTATGAATGTTCCATTACGAACTTGAAACATGGTTATGTTAGTTCAGAGTTGAGCACCTGTGATCCTTTAGGCTAGTTACTTTTTTGGTGCCTGTCATAGACTTAAAATATGATTGTGATAATCCATAAGATTAGCTACTTATTATCTTTTATATAGATGGTTGTAGTAGTCCATAGGACTTCCATTTTTGTTACCTTATCGTAGGCTTGAAACATGATCATGATCATCCAGAGCTGAGCACTTTGATATAAATAGATTCAATGTATGTTGGTTTGAGATAATTATATGATGTGACTCATTTTACAAAAAGAATAATTGCTATGCATATTTTGTGAATTATGCAATACCTTTTGGCATGTGATTTATATGAATAACAACTATTAATATTTTTTATTTATTATTATTATATTAGTATTGATGTGTGAAAATTCTTAATAGGTTGTAAAGCTCATCCCTCCATTTTTTTTTTCTTCTAGAAGTTGCAAGATGCTCATGGTTGGCTATGGTTAGATTCATAGGTAAATGGATGATTAGATAGAACGACATTGATACTAGATCAGATAATTGAAGGAATTGAATTTATAAGTATGTAGATTATGCCAATTGTTATGAAATTAGATCAATTTTATTTATGATGTGGAATATTTGTTATAAATTGAGATCAATAGTGTTTAATGGATCTTGAGATCATAATGAATTTTATAGATCTTGCATATTCTTAAGGACTTGCCTTAGAGAGCACGGCCATCACATATCCGATCCAGATGCAGGGTTAGGAGTGTGACAGAATAGTATCAGAGCCAAGATTATGATCTCTAAGGACTGTGACTTAAGAGGTATTTGAGTATAAGTTTATGATCTCTAGGACTGTGAGGTAAGGATAAAATTATGATCACTAAGGATGTGACAGATGTGATTCATAGGGTTTAGATTTCAATGGATAATTTGTATCTCAAGTTATGATTTAAGAGGTTGACAAATCTATCATCTTATTGGTTTGGAAAGTTATTAGCAAACCTAAGATATTTGATCGTTTAAATCAGAGTGTATATTTGAGTATAAGTTTATGATCTCTAGGACTGTGAGGTAAGGATATTTGAGGATAAAATTATGATCACTAAGGATGTGACAGATATGATTCATAGGGTTTAGATTTCAATGGATAATTTGTATCTCAAGTTATGATTTGAGAGGTTGACAAATCTATCATCTTATTGGTTTGGAAAGTTATTTAGCAAACCTAAGATATTTGATCAATTAAATCAGAGTGTACAGTGGAAGTGTGGTAGTTTGAGTCATTTAAATATGATCAAAAAGATTGGATCTAATTTGGAGAATGTTATGCTAGCGGATTGAATTTCTTTTCAAGTGAAGAAGGCTATTTAGGAGCTCGAAGATAAGATAGAAACTTTGTATCTCTAGGGTGTCGACTTTATAATATGTTAATTTCGAGGACGACATTATTTTATGGGGGAAGAGTATAGAAATTTAGATTTTATTTTAACTATCTAGCAAGAATCCTAAAGTATGGGTGGGAAAAAAAAATTGGAACCTCATGTGACTGGCACATGAGGCAAGGAGATGGACTCCCGATGGAGTCTATTCCTTCTTCATATTCCAGCAGGAGAAGGACTCCTAAGGCTTATTGGATTTTGGTGAAAGCTCTAGGAATCGATCTATAAAAGGCCTCGGGTCCTCCCCTTAAGCATCACCTTCCCATCTCTGATTTTCTACTGGCAAAACCCATAGTTTCTCTTGATTTTTCATGGAGTGGGCTTGGAGAACCACCATGGATTCATCATCGAAAACATGCCTCCAACCTCGCTGGACTTAGGTGATAGACCTAAGTCCTTGATCTTCTCTTTTTCCTACTTTAATGGCCACTGTCCCACTGAATTTGAGCCGTTGAGTTGTCGACATATCTTGGAAATAGGGGTACTCTTTTTCGACCCCTTTCTCATGTTTACCACAAGCCACTAGTTTTGACCGAACTTTACTGTCTCCCAAAATTCTCTTGATTTTACATCAGAGTATGGCCATCGATTTGAGGCTTGGCCATGATCTTGACCGTCGATCATGGCCTATTTCTTCTTCTTGATCTTCTTCTCAATCTTCTTCTTATCCTCTTTACTCTGGCTAAGCCCACCGCCACCACTTGGCACTATCGATTTTGCCATCAGGGTCGTCACCTCTTCACCATCGAACACTGCCATAGGTCGCTGGTCCCGACCATCCATTACCTTAATGGGAGGAAGAGGGAGAAAGAGGAAATCCCCTCTTTGAAGAAAAAAGATGTGGAAGAGAGAGAGATTTATTCTTTTCTCTCTCTACTTTTCTTTCTCTCTTTCTTCTCTCCTCTCTCTACCTTCTCTCTCCACCTTCCCACTCTTTGAGTTTCTCTCTCTAAAATTCTCTCAAGATTTCTTTTCTCTCTCCATGGATTTCTCTCTCTATTAATTCTATGGACTAGGATCCAGATATCTAGAAAAATTTGGATCACTTGGTTGACCCTAAGAGTGGTCTTAGACCTATAATATTTAGATATTTTTCTATAATTTTTGCCATCCATGATCATCTATAATTGATCTTGATTATGGAGAGGTACAGTTATTTATACAAGATATCAAGTGGTACATCTTGACCTGGAGTTGGTGGATCGAGGGGTTGATCGATTATTGTATTTCAATTAGAAACTGATAGAGATAAGAATTCCTAGATATTAATCATCTATTTATATAAAAACTATTTTGTACATCAGTGATTTTGATTTACATATTTTTGATAGTTATATGCTATGTACTTATTTTTTAAGTATATGTATGATTCTGGATGAAGTTATGTTTGACATATCACTGGTCCTAAGTTGGATGGATTTTGAAAATCATATGCATCGAATTTTACAAAAAAATATAATTTTTAATTACAATACATGACAAGCATGTAATTGAGTTATGTGATTGTATGTGGGCTTGTGGTAGTCTGGGCTAGCCACTTTATTGATGCTTTATCATGGGCCTAAACATAATCATCGTAGTCCAGAGTTGAGCATTATGATTCTGTGGCTAGGCACTTAATTGGTACCTTGTCATGGGCTTAAAATGTGACCGTAGTAGTTCAAGATCGAGCACTTATGGTTCTTTGATTTAGCATTTTATGAGTGTCTCATGATGGGCTTAAAACATGGTTATGATAGTTTAGAGTTGAGCATCTGTGGTTTTTTGGGCTAGCTACTTTCTTGGTGCCGACTATGGGCTTGAAATATGGTTGTGATAGTCCACAAGACTAGCTACTTGTTACCCTTTGTATGGGTGATTGTGGTAGTCTACAAGACTAGCTATTTTTGTTGTTTATCATGGGCTTGAAACATAATCATGGTAGTATAGAGCCGAGCATCTTGATATAAACAGATCCGATGTCTGTTGGTTTGAGATAATCATATGATGCGACTTATTTTATAAAAAAAAATTTGCTATACATGTTATGAATCATGATATTCTTTGGCATATGATTTATATAAATAATAATCATTGTTAATTTTTTATTTATTATTACTATATTGGTGTTGGTGTATGAAAATTTCTACTGGATTGTAAAGCTCACCTCCTCCATTTTTTTTTCTTCTCGGAGTTACAGATACTCATGATTGGCTATAGCTGGGTTCATGGGTAAACTAATGATTAGATAGAATGTTATTGATAACTGATCAGATAATTGAATGAATTGAATTTATAATTATGTAGATTTTTTCAATCGTTATGAAATTAGGTCATTCTTATTTATCATGTGGAATATTTGTTATGAATTAAGATCAATAGTATTTATGGAATCTTGAGGTTGTAATAATTTTATAAGCCTTGTATATTCTTTAGGGCTTGCCCTAGGAAGTATGCGGCTATCATATATCGATCTGGATGTTAGTTAGGGGCATGACAAAACTATAAAAAAAATGAAAAGGAAGAGACATATTCATACTCATGAAAATTTTGAAGTATTTACTTATCTAGAATATTAAATGGTTCACCTTTTTTTATCTCTTTTATATGAAAATATTTAATTTTAGTTGCTTGTCTGTCATTTGCTATTCTGTTTGTTTATTTTTTTAAAAAAAATAATAGGAACACTCAGCAATTTTAGTCCAATTTATTTATATCTTTTTATTTTAAAAAATGTAAAACTAATCTTTCAGTTATTGATATGTTTCAGTGTGGTCTAACTATTCATTTTACCAACAAATGGTATTAGCTTTTCTTCTCAATAGATGAAAATGCTCTCACTCATGGATTGGATTGGAGAAGGAAGAGAATGAGAAGGAGAACTGGATGAGGAGGAAATAGAAGAGGGGAGAAAGGCCACTGGTAAGAACTGAGTTGGAGGAGGAGAAAGAGGATAAGAAGGAGAAGAGATGGGGAGAAGGAAAGGGAGAAGAATGGATTACGGGGAGGAGGGGCGGAGATAGAAAAGGCCACCATGGAGGAGGATGGCTTATGGGCGAGTTGGATGAGGAGAATGAGGAGGAAGGAAAGGAGGTGGAGGGATGGGTGGATTTGGAGAAGGAAGAGGATGATGAGGAAAAGTGGATAAAGAGAAAGGGAGAAGGGGCTAGTAGCAAAAAAAAAGAATTGGAGGAGGACAAGGAGGAGAAGAGGATGAAAAAAAGAAGAGAGGGAAGGCAAAAAGAGATAGAGGTAGAGAGAGCTATCATAGAAGGGGATGGTTTATGGGTAGCTTGAAAGGAGGGAGAATGAGGAAGAGTGGATAAGAAGGGAAGGGAAGGAGGTGGAGGAATAGGTGAAGATGGAGGGAGCCACCATAAAGGAGGAGAAATGGGTGAAGAGGAAGAGAAGAAGGATGCCAGTGATGGAGGAAGAGGAGATCAATCGGAGAGGAGGAGGAATAAGATGAAAATAAGGATATTTTTTATTTTATAAAATTTTATTAATAGAAATAGACGGTTAAACTATATTAGAATATATTGATAACTAAAGGACTAGTTTGATACTTTTTAAAGTATAGGAGGTGTAAGTGAAATTGAGCTAATGTGAGAATGCATTTCTATAATTTTTTCTTATTTTAAATACTTCAATCCTCTTTCCATTCCTTTTCATTGTTTGTTGAGGCATTCTTATTCAAATTCAAAATTTTCATATTTACTAATTATTAAATGGTGTTTATTTATATCTTAGATACTTAAAAAATTTTAAAATTTTTTGAAAAGTTAAAGATTATATATTTATATAAAATATATTGTTTGAAAAAATGGATAAAAAAATAGTTTAATAGACACTTGGTCCACAAGCAGTTTAAAAATATTTTTATATTTTCTTATTACAAAATAAGTTTTTGTTTTTATTTTTATTTTTTATTTTTTGACAAAGCATTGCATTACCCCACGAGACAAAAATGTTGTCTTTGAAACTAATAAAGAAAAAGAAAATCATCTTGGCCCTACCTCCTCAAAGTAACTGGTTGTAAGCAGTGGCAAATCGATCAAAATGTTTGATTCACTCCATGGATGGGAACTGTCTAGTCTGAATCTTTCCTTGGGTTGGCCTAAGCCATTGGCTCAAGCCAAAGCAACAGGCTCATTTCTCTTCTACACATTATAGGACTAACAAACAGAGAACAAGCCCTATTTGGGCTCCACTCAGGGTTAATAGGGCCTGGCCTAGGTCACAACTATTTAATAGCTTATATTTAGGCTTATTTAGAGTTGGTGACCCAACTTGCGGAACCTAACTAGGTACAATTTAACGCACGCAAGTTGGAAGAACTCCTTCCTTTTAGGCCCTATTAAGGGAACATGATACTTGGCATGCAAGAGATTAATTAGATGGGACCATGAGTGCGGTTTTTAGTTGATAAGCTTCTCTGCAGCCATGTGATGGAAGTGCATTTAGTGGTTGATGGGTATGAATGGGCCTAACTTGCATTTATCAGAGCAATATATGGTCCCAGCCAAGGAGATTGGTTGCAACTGTAGAAGCAATGGGAAAACTTGTTGGCGGTCGATTTCTGGTGAGGATGGTTTAGGAGTACTAAAAAAAAACCTTCAAATTATGAACTAATGTACCGCCTCATATCTCGCAATATATTATCCAATATAAAATGTACTGTATCATATCGGGTAGGATTTTGTAGGTCTCATACCGTATCATATTGAGATATGCATCGATTCATATCGAAATATATCAACGTACATCAGGCGTATCTAGATAAAAAATGATAGAATAGTTAGAGAACTATTTCAATACGAAATACACACTATATTATATCATGTCAAACAAATAAGAAACTGATGATAGATATCCGATATCAATATTGCAGACCTTCAAATATTTTATGTATTAACTATATATATATATATATATATATATATATATATATAACATGAATTAATTTAGTTAAAATATCTGATCAGATTGGCTATAAAATACATGATCAATATTTAAATTTAGTTTTCCGTAAATTTTTGGTTAACCTTGGAGATTTGTGCAACTTCTATAATAAAATTAAGCAAGCATGGCAAATACAAGTGAGACAATGTGAAAGATGCAAAAAAAAGTTTTTATAATGGGTAAGGCTGCAAATGGGTCAAATTGATCGGATCCATTTACAGTCGATCTGATCCATTTTAAAGAATATAAAAATCAGATTGAGTTCTAAAATGGAATCTATTCTATTTTTTGAGTTGGATCTGTATTTACTGGATTTGAACTTAATTCAATCTAAATTTGGTGTACTGTTAGGATCCAAATATGTTTGAATCTCTAAATTACGATTTAAGACTTGTATGACTCATGTCTTTAATATAAAGATAGATTTAAAATTATTTTTATATCTTAATTTTTAAAATAATATTATTTATTATCTATTTTGTATAGTTCATAGTAGTTGGCTATCTGATATTTAAAATATAGTTGGTTATTGTTTGTATGACAAAATTGCACCTGCAAATGGTTTGGATCTAGCGAATCAGTAGGTGAAATCGACATAGGAGAAGATATGGAGGATGTGGAAGAGAAATAGATAGTGCGGGAAGCATTTTAAAAAGAGATATGGTTACAAAAAAGTAAGTAAGTGGGGTGTAACGGTATTTTAACTTATTTAAGATCGATATAACTATATTAGAAGATATTAGAAGATTAATGAAAAACTCCGGTTTATCCATTTTATTTTGGCCTGTTCTTTATACTTTTATTTCGAATCGTATCGACGGTATTTTGTAATTCGAAAGTCTTTGAAGTTTCAAGGCAAATTCGAATCCAATCTTTCTTTGAATCTCTGGCCTTGCATCGATAGCGTACCATGCATTTCTCTCTGTATTGCAATTTATTATTTTTTTGGGCTTTGGCCATGGAAAATAGAAGAATTGTTACATTTAATCTGGACCTAAATTTTTCAGGCTGGTGCCGGGTTAGACTGGACCCAACCCGATCCAATGATTCATTGGTTCGACAATTATGATTGTACATCAATCTGACTTGATCCGATCTTCTATTGGATTAGATTTAGATCCACAATTAAAACCGATCAAAGAATCAGATTGGATCGGGTCACTTATGACCTAATTTGTTCCCATCCGTATGCAACCCTAATATATAGTGTGGATAGGTATATGCAATTTTTTTGGTACAAGTGGGTCTAACACCGATCTAGCATGAGTACAATCCAAAAGATCAAGAAACAAAATATTCTGCAAGGCTTGAGGGCACTTTGACCCGAACGTCAGGTCTGATCATCAGTGTGCTCAACCATATAGAAGGTGATCCAGTCAGTGGCCTGTTCGCCTCCCAAAAAATATGCTAAATAGAAACTGCAATGAGTCACGAAGGCAGATCTAAATGTCCTGAAGGAGCGGATGGGCCTTGACTGCATCTTATCGCTCTGAATCCAATCTATCATGATGGCAGTCTCCTTAATGATGATTCTCTCAGCTCGCAGCTCTTACCGGGCACAGATAATACCAGCCTAAGCAGCGTGAAACTCAACTTCTAGGACGAAAGGCTCAAAGAGATGTGATCCCTTCACCGTCAGTAATCTAGTGTCAGATCCTCGGATGACAAAGTTAGCACCACCCTCTGCCATCTTTGAGCTACTGTCAAAGTTTATATTGACACACCTCGAAGGAAGGAGCCCCCAACAAATGAAAATAATCCTCTGAATATTGCAGGAGCAGCATAGAGGCCCTAGAATTGGAGGCATCAAAAAGTGGACCGTAGCGTCAAAGCAGCTACACTCACAGCTAAGAAAAAGGCTCTGTCCAACATATGATGAGCGGGAACAACCTCAGCCTCAAAGACCAAGCTGTTTTTGAGAATCAGTTCTGGTAGGCAACGTATGCCTCCTACCCACCATGCAAGTATAGGTAGACCTCTCAACAGTACTCCGATGGATCGTATCCAGAAAGTGGTCTAGCCAAGGACTACTACTCACTCTATGATTGACCACCCATCCTCCTTTATATCATCCTCGCTCTTGGACATCACAGGAGGGTATGCTCTATCGATTTATCCTTCAACTGCAGATTGGACAGGATACCACAAGCTCTATCCCCCTGTCCCTGAGTAAAGTGCACATTGAAAGTCGATCTCAGACAACCTTCCAAAGAAAAAGCCTTATCTTATGATGAGTAGCCACTCTCCAGACTAGACTGCCTCAATCCTGGTACTATGTAGCCTGCATGTCTCAGACAGATCTTTATAGGGGCTCTTGGGCAACAAAGGGGCCCCACACACTCAAGTCGTGGCTACGATGGATAGAAATTGGGATGGTGAGGATCTGATCCACGACGGGCCATTGAATAGATGGGGGATGTCCTATGCTCTCTATCCCCTATCGTCGGTAGTGATCAGGTCACAGACTCAAAGCTGGTTATCACCTCTATGCTGACGGAGGTCGGCCACCAGGCAAGGGGTAAATTGAAAATTCAAGTATCCTGACTCATATCCATTAACCTTCCATCCCCAACCAACCATCTGACTTAGGCCAAACTGCTAGGATGGAGCACAAATCTCCTTTCAGATGAAGGAGTAGCCACGAGCAGCTCGGACCTCAGAACCTGATTCACACCTCATGTCAAGCCCTCATCACTCACTCCACAAATAATTCGATTGGATAAAAATCTGATGGCATGCTTTGTGATCAGAGCCTCCTTTATAATGAACAGGAACTGAATCCCAAGGTCCCCATCTCCATCGACTGCAGACCACCTCTCAGGATACAATGGAGCCCACAATCACCATGCCCTGAGCCTCATAGAAACTATCAGAAGAGCCACTCCAACCACCTAAGACAAGACTCGGCACAATTATATTTGTCAGAGATAAATAAGTATGAACTCAAGACCGATCCCATAAGCATCATCCAGCTCATCACGGAGAGGACGTTGGCACGCCAGCTCTTGAGATAATCTTGGATCCGCTGCTCCATAGACCTGTAATTAATCGGCCCTCCGAAGATGCCGACCAATAAGAGGAACCTTCATATAGGTCAGGGCCCTAGTATATACAGTTTCAATATTGTAAATGGTTGGGAAGAGCTTGTAATCCATAATGCAATATATAGAACCTGCTTTAGTTCTCGTAGGTTGAATTGGAACGATGACATATTTGCCATATGAAAGATATATATCAGGGGTGCATGATCTATTATTGGATGAATTGATAAACTTAAGCGGCTTTATTAAAAATTTTTAGATTAGAGAGGTTGGATTTTGAAAATCAGGATGGCTATATGTTCCAATAAAACTAGAATAGCAGAATAAGAAACGGAATGGAATTAGAATAGTAAAAAGAATCAAAATTGAATCTTGGAGGATCAGCACATTCATTTCTATTGATGTTCCAAGCCAAATGTTTCTCGATCAAAAATATCTTAAAAAAAATCTAATATTATAAAATTTTAATAAAAATCTTGTACATTACCAGCTCATAGGCTTCCAGACGAGCACACATTGAGTGACCTCCCTTCATTGCCCGTCTTTAATCACGCCCAACATGAGAAACGACAGGTTGCGTTGCCAGTACACAATGTGGAATCATTGACACCCTCCCGTTCTCCCCACCCACTGCGCATGGTTCTCCCGTGTGCGGTCCGTCAAAGTTCGCGCCCGCATGGGGCGGACTCGAACAAGGAAACCCAAACCAATTACCTGCGTCCACGTGAGCTGTCTCACGATAAGCCTCGTGCCCCCTACTCTCTTAGAGAGAGAATGAAAGGCTTTAGAGATAGAAAGAAGAATGGGGCCCACCCACCACCATTCTCCCGCCTTGAGAGCCGCCCATCATCATCTCAGGCTCATTCCAAAAACAATTTAATTCTCAAATGCACCTCATGTACTACATAACATAAAAAGTACTCCCCTTAAAGGACAAGTTCATGAATTTGCTAGAGGACTTCGGTTTGTCTAGTCTTACGTAGTCTAATGTGAAATAAATGGTAGAGAGAGGATCAATGTAACGCTGTCCATCTCTTTACGCAATGTTTCCTCTCTGTACCGCATTGCAATTGTATGAGAGCAAAGCAAATCTTTCATCATTCGCTTGCATCAACAACACCACCATTTCCATTCCTTGCTTTCCCAACCCCGTTATCTCTCCTCATCACCATGTATACACCCAATGGAGAGGTGCGAGGGAATAAAAGATAAGGGAAAGAAGAGGAGAGAGTATATAGGGAAAGCTTGAAGCAATCCTTAAACTCATCTCTCTCTCTCTCTCTCACCTCTCAATCTCCCTCCTCCCTAACCCATCCCTTTCACGAAAATGACTTTAAACACTGCAGCCTTTGCTCTCTTATGCTGTCTTCCAGTAATCTTCATCTTCGTTGGTGCCGAGAGTCCGTATAGGTTCTTCACTTGGAATGTCACTTTTGGAGACATCTACCCTCTTGGTGTAAGGCAGCAGGTATTCTCCCTACTTCTATCACTCTCTTTCTTTTGTGTTTGTGTGTGTTCTTTCTTCTTTTAAGGAGATCTTTTTTGGGGCACTGTCATGATCTTTTCTTTGGTGAATTTGGTGTAGGGGATACTGATCAATGGGCAATTCCCGGGGCCAGATATCTACTCGGTCACCAACGACAATCTCATCATCAATGTGCATAATAGCTTGACCGAGCCCTTCCTCATCTCATGGCAAGTGTTGATTCCTACTTTTCTCTTCTTTAATTGTATTTTCTTTTTTTCTCCTTCATTTTTAGTGATTGAGTTTTATTATTTAATATGTTCAACTTCGCTAACTTAAGACGTTATTATACGCGGTTTATTGTAATTACATAGTATTGAGTTAATTGAGACCTTAGATGTGAGAACTGTTCTTGTTCCTCCACGTTAATTTTTTATGAGTTCATTCTTCTCTTCCACTTCTGCACGTGTTTCTGGCTACGGGAACAAACCGTACTCATTAAATCTAATTCGTATGATTAAGAAAATTAATTCTGAAATAACTCTTGGCGTTTTTAAGTATGAAACAGACTCGAGAGATCCACAATTTTTTATGTTTACTTCCTCAAAAATTGGATTTAATGCAACATGCATGAAGATTTACCATAATTGGAGTTCGTAATGGTGGATCTCGTCAGCTAGATGGTTGGTGGTCAAAAGTTAGATGCCTAAATTACTTATATGCTTTCTTGCTTCTATAACATGATCCATAAAGCTTGGTATCTAAATATGTTTATAATCTACTCTTCAGCCTTTTCAAAAGGACAGGTAGCACCATCAGCCGGGCAATGCTATTATAAGACAGGATTTTTCTCGCAAATTAAAAAGAATGTTACATTAATGATGAACAGTAACAAAATTTTTACTGCACTTTTCACTAATGGACAGTACGCGACAGGCTAGGTACTTGTTGCCGTTCAGAGGGGCAAACAAAAGGTTGTACACAAGTTTTTAAATAACGCATTGTTCGATTACATCGTCTCTCATCAAAACTGTTATTGTATGTTGTAACGGTTATGGTGACCCTTATTTATCCCAAAAGTAATTTTAGATTTTAATATTAAAATAACCACTGGCTAATAGTTATTATAATGATTTTATAATAGAAAATAATGAAAAATAGTACTATCCTTCCTTTTACTTTTATGAAATAATGTAATATAATTTTTTGCACTGTGCAGTCATTTGTAAGTAATTATGAGAAAAAAATTAAAAACAAAACTTTATTTAAAATAAAGTATATAAAAAATAACAGTCTGTTATAATGGAAAATAACATTAATGATGAAAATAGCAGTCATTATATCTTTATGTTATTTATCTCAACAACATGAAAGGAGTGGATAAAACTGTCATAATGCCGTTATAATGGTCATAACATTATTTTTTGAATCCATGATTATATTTATACATCAACTGTTTAGGCTTCAATGACCTCTCTCTCTCTCTCTCTCTCTCTCTCTCTCTCTCTTTATATATATATATATATATATATATATATATATATATATATATATATAATTTTCCGCCATCTGAAGTTCTGAATATTTAAAACTTGTTAATATTATAATAAATAATAATAATAATTTTAAATGTTTTACTTTGAATCTTCCTTGCTTTACTTTTTAGTCTTTTTAATCTTTTGCAACTCTCTTACAATCCTTTTTGCTTCGATATACTGAATGAAAGAGATTAAACAGTGGCCTAATCATTGCTGAAAAGAAATATTATATAACATTTTTGTCTTAAAAATCTAAGTTATTTCCATCATATAAGTTAGTGGATTCTTATTAAATTGGTACATTAATCTTGGGAACAGGAATGGAGTGCAGCAAAGGAGGAACTCATGGGAGGATGGTGTCTCAGGAACCAACTGCCCAATTCCACCTGGGAAGAACTTCACCTATATTTTGCAGGTGAAGGACCAAATTGGCAGCTTCTTCTACTTCCCCTCACTTTACTTCCACAAGGCAGCCGGTGGCTTCGGTGGTTTTCGAATCCTTAGCCGGCCTCTCATCCCTGTCCCCTTCCCGGAGCCTGCCGGTGACTCCACAATCCTCATCGGCGATTGGTACAAGGCCAATCATAAAGTAAGTCTCTCTCTCTCTGTACTCTATACATTAAGAATTTGTTCATGAACCAGTGTAAAGAGTAACGTCTCTAGGTTTAAGGGTGAGTCATGATGGCCAATGGTTGGATGGCAGATGGTGGGTTGCTAGTGGACGCAAAATGTCACAAGAAATGCTCCTGCTAAGGGTGCAACCGTCCAATCCATCCGTGTTAAAAATAAAGTTGGTGGATTGGGTGAATGGTGGGATGTGCGAGCCCACACTCATTTGATGTGTACTGTGGGAATCCGAGCTTCCACCTTTCTGTGCTTGGTGATCCTTCTAGCTTTTTCCTCTCTCCTTTGCAGTGCATGTTTTTCTAGTGCTAAGGAAGCTGCAATAAGGTATATTAATTTCATGGGTAGAAATCACTAGGTGAATCAGATCCATCATGGACCTAAAGTGAATTTATTGTACACAAAAAAAAAAAGAATTTTTTTTTTTTAACTTAGGTCCTCAATGGATCCAGCTAGTCCATCTAATAATTTATCATTACTCAGACTCTTTGATTGGGATTTTGATTTAGCATGGTGAATTTTCTGATTTGCTAGAAATCTAAGAAGGAATCCATAAATCAGTTCAAATTTATGTATAAACAATAAATATGTTAAAAATGTTCAAATAAGTATTTGAAATAATGGCTTATTCCTATAGTCAAAATGGACCAATCTTAGTGTTGGGCTAAGACTCATTCTTAGAGTCAAATATGAATTTAGTACTTGGCCAACAAATATTAATTTCCAAGTCTCAACTTCAAATTGGTAAGAACTTGGATAAAATTGAGAGCACCCCATCTTGGTCTTCAGTAAAACCATATTTTTACAGTGAAAGTAATTTATCTGTTGGTACCCGAACTGGAAATCAGCACAAGGCATGTACAATGCCTAATTCAGGTAGAAGCTGACGCAAATGTCTGCCACCACCTAAAAGTGTCTACGTGTCAGTAGTTGGTTTGCCAACTATATTTGTTTTGAGGTCTGTGGTCCCTGTGGAAGGTGGCCTAAGGTTGGAAAGATAGCAAAAGGTTGTAGAAAAGTTGCCATATATGTGATGATGTTTTTTATTCCTGTGGCCAGGTTTTGAGAGCCAGGCTAGACCGTGGCAAGAAGCTTCCTTTCCCTGACAGCATTCTCATTAATGGCCGTGGTCCCAACGGCGCTTCTGTTACGGTTGAACAAGGTACCTTCCAGCACAAAAGTTATCCCTTTCAGTTCCACTTAGATCTTATAGATTACTCACAACCCTGCACTTCACACAAAATTTCATGAGTGAACAAAATATTTAACAACAGATCAAACAAAATTTATTATAAAATTTTATAATATTAATTTAGTATGATTAGTCATATAAAATATCATCCAATCAACACCACTAATATTGACTAAGACATCAAAAGAAGCAATATGCAAAAACATGTATAATGGGATTTAAATAATAACCATTATTTAGCTTTTATTTATCACAATAATTTTTAGTTATATATATATATTGATAAATTTGTTTATATTTATTTACTTTATCATGAAAAATAATATTTTTTAATTCAGTGCATGTAAAAAAATTGTATGGCGAACAGTGATTTGAAAAAAAATGTCACTATTATTCTATTTTTGATCAAATTTACATAACAATAGTTAATACAGCATTAATTATTGCTAGTATTTTATTCAAAAAAAAAAATCAAGACTGAAAAATGCTCAATCCATTGGTCATATGTGAAAATTGATGATTGATCGAGTGATAAGACTGACTAATTGACACTACTTTCTTCCATGTACTACACTAGTCCCAACTATGACATCAGACTGTGATGGAGTGATTAATGGATAGGTGATCCAGCAACACTGAGTTGATCATGGATGCATGCCAATATAAGCATGGCTTGATAGAGTACATGTAAAGCTTCGGCTAGACTCCATATTAATACTCAGTGGTGGATCATGGATGGATATGAATAGGCATGACTTGATAGGGTATATGAAAAGCTTTGAGTAGACTCAACCTCGTAGCTTGTCATGAGAAATAATGGCTGTCATTTTTATTATTAGCAAATATCATCATTTAAATACAGCGAAAATGTTATTGAAACCTAGATCTTCAAGCTAATTAATATTGTGCGTCATATAAACTTTCGTGCAGGCAAGACTTACAGGCTTCGGATCTCAAATGTGGGGCTACAACATTCACTCAACATCCGAATCCAAGGTCACAAAATGAAGCTGGTGGAGGTGGAGGGAACTCACACCCTCCAGAACACATACTCCTCCATTGACATCCATGTTGGCCAGTCAGTATCGGTTCTTGTCACCGCCGACCAGCCGCCGAAGGACTACTATATCGCTGTCTCCACCCGTTTCACCACCACCATCCTAACAACCACTGCTGTTCTTCACTACAGCAACTCGAGGGACAAAGTTTCTGGCCCAATTCCTGGTGGGCCGACCAACCAGATTGACTGGTCTCTTAATCAGGCCCGTTCCTTCCGGTATCACTCCTTGATCACTTACAAATTTCAACCTTTCCCCTGGACTTCTATGCAGAAAATTAGCCATTCGTTCTATGAGTAAGAATAAGCTTTTCAAATGTAGTCTTGGACATCAAGCTTAATTTGAATAAGCTTTTCAGATGCAGTCTTGGACACCAAGCTTAATTTGGGTTATTATTATCAAGGCCCAACATGTGGCTTGGTCATATGAAGCCCAGTCCATTAACTTCCTCTGACCACGAAGTGCCTTCATTTGGAAATTTGGATGTCTGAGCTAGTTAGTTGATGAGGCTTATAATGGGAGTGGATCAGGTTTTATTTCAAGATTAGGGTTCGGATGGAACCATGACTGCATTCAACTTAGTCTAGGTCAAGTACAATTGACTCATCTAACCATGACAAGCGTTGAAAATACTCATTCTATATCCTCTAGGTCATGCTACTTGCTTTAGATTATATTGGCGTTCAAACCATTTTGATCTTTGAATCTTGAGGACTTCAATTGGAAGTTTCATCTAATTGTGGATGCCTTTCATTTCTTTCCTATCTTCTTCTTCTTCTTTTCATTCCTTTTCTTTTTATTCATTTTGTTTCCCTTTTTGTCTATATAAGAAAAGGAAACAACATATCTATATAAATTTTGGCAGCTATTAAGTTAAGAGGTAATGTATGCCATGTTATTATGTATATTATTAACCTTGTATTGCTACTTTTAATTTATTTCACTGAGGCTGCCCTCCCCACAGGATCTCTTCTCATGATGATGAACAAAGAGCTCTCATATCTACTCCAAGGACTTTTTCTCTGAGTAACTTCATTATTTTGAACTAACATCCTGCAGATACAATATCCTCAATATCTAGTCTTAGCCTTATTATAAGCAACACTGAGGGACATGACATGAAGGAGTTGATTCAAATATCTTACAATATAGTCATATAATTTTATAACATTGTTTAGAAAGAAACCAGTCTTTGAATTCTTGACGTCCCCTACTTGGTTAAGTCAATTGGCTGATTAACTAACTGCATTAATACTGATGGTTGTATCTCTGGAATCACAGGACCAACCTTACTGCTAGTGGACCGAGGCCAAACCCCCAGGGTTCATACCACTACGGCATGATCCCTGTCACCCGCACCATCAGGCTCGCCAACTCGGCCGCCCAGGTGAACGGCAAGCAACGTTATGCAGTTAACAGCGTTTCCTACGTCGAGCCGGACACCCCCTTAAAACTAGCAGACCACTTCAAGATTGGAGGAGTTTTCCGGCTTGGAAGCATCTCTGATAATCCCACAGGTGCAAATGTCTACCTCGACACCTCAGTGATGGCTGCTGACTTCCGAAAATTCGTAGAAATTGTGTTCGAAAACAAGGAGAGCATTGTCCAGTGCTGGCACCTTGATGGCTATAACTTCTGGGTCGTGGGGTATAGAGGCCATTTCTCAAAGAATTATAGTTGATTTTAGTGCTCCTTATCTAAGTTTTGGGCATTGGAGATGGTGTTCATTCTATGTATTTTTGCAGGATGGATGGTGGGAATTGGAGTCCGGTTAGTAGAAAAGGATACAATCTTAGAGATGCAGTATCTCGCTGCACCATCCAAGTAAGGCCTGAGCTCTTTTTTATTTTTTCTCGTGCAAACTTAATGGAGCATCACCAAAGAAAATGCACCTAGCTAGCTGGGTTGGAGTGTCTAGAAATAAAAAACTTAAAATCTTATAGACTGATGTCTATATATTAGTGCACATGAAACTAGAGCACTGGTTTCTATCCTGTGGCCCAGATTCTCGTCCAGCATAAAAAATTATTGGATCCGTTTCGAACATAAGAAGAAGAATTTTTAACGTGACACAGAATTTTTTTTGCAATATTGAACACTAAACCATGAGTGTTTCATTGTAGATGGGGATTATTATAAAAGATGGAACTCTTTTCAGAAAATCTTAGAGAATTAATAATTTGCAAACAATTTAAGAAGTTCATAGAATAACAAGAGTATGCCACAGCCGAGAGATGTCTAAAGCTTCACTGCTTATTGTTTCAAACACATGTTAGCCAATTTTTTTTTTTGGGCTCAAAGTTGAAAACTAACAGTATGTGTCTACGTTATAATTTTGTAAAAGCCTATCTAATTTGTCTTAAAATTCAGTAATCATGGTTGAGTTGTTGTTCTTGTAGGTATATCCCAGGTCATGGACGGCAGTGTATATTATGCTTGACAATGTGGGGATGTGGAACTTGAGGACTGAGTTCTGGCACGTCGATATCTTGGGCAGCAATTTTATCTGCGTGTATATTCTCCACTCGAATCCATAAGGGATGAGTATCCGATCCCCAAGAATGCCCTGCTCTGCGGCAAGGCAACTGGCCGACATACTCGCCCTCTCTGAACTTGGCCATGCAAGATTAGATAATAATTGAGTAAAAAGAAAATATATGGATGGACTTTATACATAAATAATTTATATGCTACAGTTCCATTTGGTGGTTTCAGCAAAAGATTTTTAGCTTCAAGTCAAAGTATAGATGGGGCGGCTGCCTTCTCTTCCCAAAGGGAACCATGGAGAATCACTAGGAGAAACTAAAATATCTCTGCTAAGAAGGATATCTGTTTCATTACCTTAACGAAACTCTATTAACTTTTCTCAAAAAGAAAAGAAATCTATGGAATTTATTGATAATTTTGTAGATGGATGCATGTGGATTTTATCCATTTTTTGTGGTTTTTTGTTAGGACTGAAACCTGATCGGATACTAACATATCCATATCCATATTTGTTTTATCTAATAAATATAAATACGGATGTGGATATTATTCGGATGCAAAAATTCATATCCATATTTATTTTAAATGGATATAGATATGATTTGGATACTAAAAGTAAGGATATAATTATGAATATAAGTTTAATAATTAAACTTTATAACGATAAAATCAAAGATATTACTAAATAAATGATAAATGAAGTAATTAATAGTATATCTATATAGTTGTATATTTCTCTTAAAAATTAATAAGTGCTATATAAAATTATATAGGGTTATAGATAGATTCAGATATGCGGATATGGATCGGATAGTTGTCTATACATATGCATATCCATTTTTCTTTGACGAATGTGAATACAGATATAGATATTAGTTGGATTCTTAAATTTCTGTTAATATTAGAATTGATTTGGATATGAAAATAGATCTAGATAGATATTATCCACACCACTTTCATCCCTATTTTCTCTTTGGACAATATATGGATGTGCTGGGTATATATTTTTAATGTCCTTTTCCTTCAGTTGCAAAGCCCGTAAAGGGTGTGGCTTGATGGAAGTCCCAAGGGAAAGCCAAATATGTAAGACACTCTCTACCATGCCCCTGAAGGATTTCTTTAGCAACCAAACTATTGGAATCTTATCTTGTGGTTAGGTGCATGCTTTCATATGGCTAGGCTTTTTTTTTCCTCTATCTCCTTTTTGGAGAACTTAATCCAATAGAGACAGTAAATATGATCTCATGGGATCAACAGCCTCGCCCTGAGAAAAGCCCACATAGACAGGCAGATAGGCAGAGATACATTGAAAAAAGAGAAATTCTTTGTACACCGCCTGCGGTGTAGAAAATCCGACATGGATCATACCACCTCATCCAAGTGGGCTATATAGTCACCACTTTCAATGCGCATTTAATGTCCGTAGTCTCCTTTTTCGGTTGAAATTTTAAATGATGAAAATACTCCTTTCTTTATGAAAAAATTATGATATTCTATATCTATATTATGACATTCTGCATTGAAATTATGACTTTCTATACAAGATGTCATAATTTTTTTACAAGATGTCATAAAAAAAAAGATATTTTCATCATTGAGAAAGAGTTGATGATCCCAATAGAATCAAATGTCCTTGTCGGAGATGTCACAACAATTACTTCCAGCCTACAGATACAGCATTGGAGATTTGTTGAATTGGGATACGGATCCAAAGTATATTATTTGGGATTTGCATGGGGAATGCAACCTACTAATATAAGAGACCAACATATGGATCAATAGCTTGAATCAATTGACATCAATGAGATGTTAGATGATTTATATAATGGGGCACATTTTGAAAACTCTCTGACAACTCTCCTGACAGTACGGATAATACAAATGATGGACATTTTGAAAAACTTATAAGAGATGCCAAGGAGCCATTGTATCTAAATTGTAAGAAGTTTTCGAAGCTTGAATACTTGATAAAGCTTCTCCATGATAAAATCATGTTTGGTTGGAGTCAAAAAGTCTTTTGACTTTATACTGAACTTAATCAAGGAGGCATTACCGGATGGTGAAAAATTTCTAAAATTATATTCAGAGGCAAAAAAGTATATGTGTGAACTTGGATTGGTTTATACACCGATACATGCATACAAGAATGATTGTGTATTATTTTATAAAGAGCATCAACACTTGGATTGTTGCCCAAAATATGGTGAGTCAAGGTATGCTAAAGATTTCGAAAGAGGTAAGAAGCAACCTCACAAGATTTTGAGATACTTTTCATTAACACCAAGACTTTAGAGACTTTATCAGTCATCAAGGACTGTCGAGATGATGAGATGGCATTATAAGATGAGAATTTCTAAGGATAACATCATTAGTCATCCAGTTGACTCTATAGTTTGGAGAAAATTTGACAAACAATATCCTTATTTTACTAATGACCCACGGAACATTCGTCTTGACCTAGCGTCTGATGGTTTCAATCCATTCGGGACCATGAGCAATGCTTACAGTATGTGGCTGATTATACTAATACCGTACAATGTTGTATCATGAAAATACATGAAAAAACTATTTATATTTTTATCATTGCTTATTCCTAGACCTACAGCTCCTGTTAATGAGATAGATGTTTATCTACGACTCTTAACCGATGAATTAAGAGAACTTTGGGAGATTAATGTTGTAACATATGATTTAGTCAGTAAAAAAAATTTTCGATTGTGTGCGATGATAATATGGACAATTAATGATTTTTCGATATATGACAATCTATCTAGATAGAGTACAAAAGAATATTTGACATGTCTAATTTACAACGGTAATAGCTGCTCCATTAGACTGAAGTATGAAAGAAAAATTATTTATATGTGTCATCGTCGATTTTTACCATCTAATCATTCTTGGAGAACCCATCAGAATCGATGCTTCAATAAAAAATCAGAGATGCGTGGGCTACCTTGTGTGATGAGCAGAGATGACATATTGGTACAACTAGAGGCCATTGGCGGTGTCAAATTCGGCAAAGTTTCTGGGAGTCACAAGTGAAAGTGTAATGAATCAGAGTTGAACTGGACGAAGTGAAATATATTTTTTGAATTACCTTGTTGGCAACATCTCCTACATCGTCATAACTTGGATGTCATGCACATTGAGAAGAATATTTGTGATAATATTATTAAGATACTTTTTAACATCAAGAGGAAAATAAAAGATAATATGAATTCTCGACTAGACCTGGAACGAATGGGATTATGGCATAAGTTGCACTTAGTGCCCCATGATGGTGTGAAATACGTACTTAATGCTAATTACAAGTTATACATTGCATGAAGATGAGAAAAGAAGTTTTTATGAGTGGTTAAAAATCACAAAGTATTCTGATGGTTTTACCTCTAACATTTCAAGCCGTGTGAACTTAAAAGATGATAGTATCTCGGGTTTGAAGAGTCATAACTCTCATATTATGATGTAGCATCTAATATCCGTTGTAACGCGTGGCTTCTCCACTCCAGAGGTACAGAATGCACTTATCAAAATGGGTATTTTCTTTCAAAAATTATGTTGGCAGAAACTTCAAATTGATATACTTGAAAAACTTCAATCAGACATTGCCCTAATTCTGTGTAAGCTCAAAATTTTTTTTCACTATCATTTTTTGATATTATGGTACACTTAGTGGTTTACCTTCCAAAAGAGGCTTTGCTTGTCGGATTAGTCTAGTATCGATGGATGTATTCTATTGAGCGATAATAATATTACAAAAAAATTATTTTTTTGACTTAATTTACAACCATTATAATTTAATTATGTGTGTTTTATATTTATATTTATTATTTTATATGTGCAGATTCTTGTATAAGTTAAAATATGTACAAAATAAGGCACGTATAAAAGGATCAATTACGAGAGCATACATTTTTACAGAGTGTCTTACATTCTATTCAATGTACCTCGATGATATAGAAACATGATTCAATCGTGAAGACCACAATGCAGATAGGGAGTGGGCTGACATTGAATCTATATTATCTATTTTTAAGATTAATTTTATTCCATTGATGAAAGAAAGTACAAATATATGGATATAGAAGAGCACGACCTAATGCATTTCTATGTACTAAATAATTATAAAAAAATCTATCATTTTATGGAGTAAGTACTTTTACATGATCAACATTATATACTTTTCATGAGGTAAAATAAATAATAAGCATGTATTTATTGTAGAGAGCATAGAGACATATTATTGTGATAAAATAATAGAGATATCGAGGGACGACATCGAAGGGAGTTCGTAACTTGATTCAGACAATGTGTAAGCACTATAGCATTTTATCCAACTTTTATTACATATAATGTATACAAATGATTTATCGTAACTTATATGCATGTTGTAGCAGATGATGTTAATATATCATAATAAGAAAGATGGTGCAATTGAGGAACTATATAATTTGGTATGCCATCTCGATCCTAGGATTTCATGTTATAGCTCATGTATTGTTGGTGGCATGAGATTTCATATAAGGGATCTTGATATATAGAGGCGGACTCAAAATAATAAAATTTTGATGTTGGAAACTGACGGAGATAATAAGATTGAATATTATGGTATCTTAACAGATATTATACATTAAGATACATGTCAAAATGATTTGTTTACCTGTTTAAATATCAATGATGGGATATTAGCAATAATAAGACTGATATTCACAAAGATGCATACTTCACAAGCATTAACTTTGCGAGAATATGGTACCAATGTGATCTATTTATACTTGCTAGTCAGGCAAAGAAATAATATACCTAAAGATATGAGATATAAAGACGAATGGTATGTTATACACAAGATTGCATCAAGAGGTGTTAATGAAATAAATATTCATTCTGAATACTAGCAGATGAGAATTTCTTTCAAAAAGAACAGAATACGTTGACTTGGATAGTAGAGTACCAATATTGGAAGCACATCTCCTTTGATTAGGATGATGTGCAACCTGATAATATTGATGCCAGTGAATTAAATTTGAACGTGTCGAGGATGATGATGAATGATGACAACTTCATAAATGATGCGAGGAAGATTATATATTAGTGGATTATGATGATGAAGATGTTGATAATCCTCCTGATAAAGATACAGATATTGAATAATAATATATAATTTTTTTAAAAAAAATTAATATATCTTATATTTCATATATCATTTAGTATCGATGTAATTTTTATCCATATTATATTGTCTCTAATATATTGTTTGATATAGGCATGCACCAGGAGGACGACTACGTAGGGTGGGCCCACGTAGAGATGAGGCAGCCATATAATCTCCTGTGATGACAGATTAATTTTATATATTATTATTTATATATTTAATTTTTTTATCATATATAAAAAATTGATTTTAAGCTATGCCACCAGGAGGACCATCTCATAGGAGAGAGCCACATGGAGATGTCGACGCATCTCCATCTTAGCAGTAGTCGATGGGTCATCCACAGGCAGGCATATCATCTCTGACCATGATAGATTGATTTTACGTATTATAATTTTTTATATTTAATTTATTTAATTTTTAATCATGTATAAATAACTGATTTTATGCTATGAATCAGGAGGACTATCTGAGAGGAGGGACCCACATGGAGATGTCGGTACCTCATCTCCGCAGCTATCTACCGAGGCAGTACATCATCTCCTATCATGACAGATTGATTTTATATATTATAATTTTTTTATATTTAATTTATTTTAAATTTTTATCATATATAAATAACTGATTTTAAGCTTTTATTTTGCTGCAGCTGATACTGTCATTAGGCGACTCATTGAGCCATAAAAAATGAGAAGCTTGAGGAGTGAAGGAGGGCATATCCCGGGAGAGAATGAGGGTTGTCATTCCATCGGGATATGTCATGCCAATTCAGTGCCACGTCAGGGACCCATATATATGTGAGGTTGGCATCATTGTCCGAGCGTACCTCCCCTGATGATGTTCGATTGGCAGAGGATTTCGAGGCTGCAGAAGCAGATTCTCTTCGACCATTTATCGATAACTAAATATAAATTATGTTATATTTTTTAAATATAGATCTTTCTATTTATTTTATATTTAATTTGATACATACTTAACTTTTATTTTTTAAATCTTATATGTTGTATATTATTTTTACAGTATGATTTTGATATCGAGGAGATTGATACCCCATGTGTGCGAGAGGTTTCTTTAGGCATATGGGGAGATTGCTTAAGGGATTCAGATATAAGCTCCATACCATTGGAAGGAGGTCTTTGGTGTACATGATCCGAGGGGGCATGTAAGACACCCCACAGGAATATTTCACATCCTGACTGAGATCTCCTCTATAACAAGTACAAGGACCCTGCATATCGGGTATAACTATTATATATAATAAAAATATGAATTACCGAATTGATGTAGTGTAATAAAAATAATATATTTATTAATATCTTGAATACATTTACTTATTAGGCCTTTTGCGATAGGAATACACAAAATCGATCGAAGCTCAGGTGATGCATTGTAGTGGATTGAAGTCATTTACGCAGCATCAGTATAAGCTGGTAAGTACATATATATATATCTCCAATGATTTTTTAGAATGTGTGTCTGTGTACTTATATTTATAAATTTTAAAG
>NC_026003.2:14186532-14322260 GCF_000442705.2 Elaeis guineensis | reverse complement strand
TTTTCTATATATCGATTAATTAATCCAACTCCATAAACTATATCTAGTCTGCTCATTATCAAATAGCGAAGACTGCCAACAAGACTCTTATAGATAGTTGAATCTGTTTTCTTTTCTTTATCATTTTTGCTAAGTTTTGTTTCATAAGCAACAAGAGTGCTAATTAATTTGCAGTTTTCTATTTTAAATTTTTTAGTATATTTTCAGTATACTTTTTTTGAGTGATAAAAATTTCATGCTCGTCTTGCTTAACTTCAATATCGAGAAAGAAAGTTATAAGATCAGCATCTGTCATTTCAAATTTTTTTGTCATAATAATTTTGAAATCATCTATCATATCTTGGCTACTTCCAGTGATCAGTAAGTTGTCTACATAAATATAAACAATTAAAATTCCTCCCTTTCTACTGATGTGCATTGCATACACATAAGGACATTTCTTGAAACTAATATTTTAAAGATAACTATTAAGATGAGTATTCCATGCTCGAGGAGCCTTCTTTAAACCGTAGAAAGCTTTATGTAATTTATAAACTTTATCATCCATACCTTTTATCTTATATCCTTCGGATTGCTCAACATAAACCTCTTCTTTTAGGTAGCCATTTAGAAATGCCTACTTTACGTTCATTTGATGTACTTTCTAATGATGTTATGCTGTAAGAGATAGAACTAATCGAATAGTATCAAGTCGGACAACAGATACAAATACTTCTTCATAATCAATTTTTTTTTCTTGTTTGTTTCCTTTTACAATGAGCCGTGCCTTATATCTTTTGATGTTTCCATCAGCGGTATGTTTGATTTTATATATCCATTTTACACTAATAGCTTTATGTCCTTTAGGTAATGAAGTCAATTCTCCAGTCTTATTCTTTTCTATTGCTCTTATTTCTTCATTCATAGCTGCTCACCATTCATCCTTTTTCATGGCTTCTTCAACAGTCAATGGTTCTTGATTAAGATGTAGACAAAATAAATTATCACCATCTGTTATTTCTTTCTCATCATATACCTCTTTGAGTCTTCTCATTTTTGTAGGTCTTTTACTTGGGATACCGGAATATGTAGAACTAGAAGAAGTTGATGATATTTGACATGGAGTCGTTGGAAGTGAAGGATCATAAGTATTTGACTCTTTTTCAATTTCTTCAATTTTTTGATCCATCATTTTCTATCTTTGAGTTTCTTCTTTTGTACTCCAATTCCAAGTATAGTCATCATTTTCTACTGTAGCTTTATATTTTTTAAATGTTGAGAATGCAGCAGATTTTTTTTTAATAAAGTAAATCTATACTTTTCTAGTATAGTCATCAATAAAACTAATGAAATATTTGTTATCTCCAAGACTTAGAAAAAGGACCACAAAGATCTGTGTGCACTAAATTCAGAAGTGCTGATGCATGCTTTGCCTTGCTACTAAGAAAAGAAATTCTAGTTTGTTTTCCAATGACACAGCCTTCACATACTTCTTTTGGGTGTTTAATTATAGGAAGTCCATTCACCATTCCTTTAGAAGATAATAACTTTAAAGTTTCATAATTTAAATGTCTATACCTTAAGTGGCATAAGCTTGATTCTTCTTTCAAATCTGCTTGATAGCACCTTTCAATCTCGATTTTTATATTAATAAGAAACATTCGATTCTTTGACATGCGCACTTTTGCAATTATCTTTTGTTTTTATCCTTCAAAATTAGGAAAGAGTCCTCCATTTGAACAGTGTAACCTTTCTCCAATAGTTGTCCAATACTTAGTATATTGCTCTTTAACTCGGATGCATAGTATACATTTGAGATGTATTCTTATTCACCACTCTTCGATTTAAACATGATTTTTCTTTTTCTTTTATAGGTACTTCTGATGAATCATCAAATTTTACATTATCATGTACATCCTCCTCCATTTCAACAAATTGTTTCTTTTCACCACACATATGATTTGAAGTCCCAAAATCGAGACACCATATGTTTTGTGGATCTTCAACTTCTTCTTGGCATGTGAGTAGAAGTATAGTTTCTTCTTGTTCTTCTTCTTCTATGGTTCCATTGATATAGTTGTTCATTTTTTCTATATTTTTATACCAACAATCTTTGCTGTAGTGTCAATACATTTTACAATTATAGCATTGTATATTAGATTTTGCACCACCATACAAACCTGGGTATTTGTAATTGTGTCTGCTTCTTTTGGTGGTAATCCCACATCGTGAATTATAATCACCTTTGTTGCTATTCGATCGGTCATGACCATACCTCCTTTGGTTTTTGTTTCTATTATGACTTTCTCTATGACTTTTGCCTTTTCGATAGTCAAGTTTTGATTTTGACTTGAGGGCTTATTTTGTCAGACTTCTTTTGCAATCTTTACTCATATACTTAGAGGGATCCTGTTAATTGGTTAATTGAAAAGGTACTGATATCTTTTGACTCTTTTATGGCAATAATAATGTACTCAAATTTCGATGATAGGGGACGAAAGATCTTTTCTATAACTCATATATTATCAAGTTATTCTCCATTTCGCTTCATGTGGTTTACAATAACCAAAATGTGAGAAATATAGTCTGTAATATTTTCGGACTCTTTCATATGGATAGCTTCAAATTCTGCTCGAAGCTTTTATAGATGAATCCGCTTCACTCTTTCATCTCCTTTGAAGATGATGGCAAGGACATCCCATGCTGTCTTGCTCGAAGTTACTTCGACAATCTTCTCAAATGTGGACTCCTCAATTGCTTGGTAAAGATAAAAAAGAGCTTTTTTGTCCTTCTTTCTTGTATCTTTCAACTCATTTCATTGATTTGTAGAGAGACTGGCTTCTTTTTGTGCTGTGGGTTCTTGATACCTATTGTTAACTACTTCCCAAAGATCTTAAGAGCCAATAGTGCTTTCATTTGAATGCACCAATTCTTATAATTATCTTTGGAAAGTTTTGAAATTTGAGGTTGGAAAAGATTAGTAGCCATTTTTATTTTTGTTGACAGAATCTCCCTTTCACTTTTGCCCTAATACCAAATGTTAGTGGGCTTCCTCACTAAATGAACTAATAAATATAAGTTTAAAATAAGATTTATTTATGGAATGAACTCAAGTACATAAATACTTACTTCAAACAAAAACCACATACCTCCTATTTATAGAAAATGGGGGGATACAACTTTTTATAAGAATCACTTATTAAGAGACACATCCCTACAAAGAGACATCTTATTTTACAAAAAACACATCCCTACTCTAAAAGACACAACTTTGAGAGAGAGACACATCCCTAATCCAAAAGACATAACCTTTCAAAAGAGACATTACCTTTCAACAAAATAGAAAAAATAACAATAAACAAACTTATAATCTAACATTAATCTCCAAACAAATTGGGATGTGATTAGAAGCCGCACTAAATAGGGCCTTTTGAATTGTGGTAGGGAAGAGGTTCTCCCACTCCAAAGAGATCAAAAATCTATCGAGGCATGCCAAAGAAGGGTGTTCACGTCTGTTACTCCAAGTGAACCTTCTACCCTCCAGGTCCAAATCAATGAGATTAAGTGAAGAGATGAAATCCTTGAACTCTAAACAATTCTTCCAACTCTAGGTGTTGCCTCTACGATCTGCATCATACTTAGTTATGTTAAAATCTCTGCCCCCCAACCAGGGCCACAATAAAGAAGATCGGGCTGAGACGATCTCGATGAAGAAGGAACCTCTAAGGTCTCTGTCATTAGGCCCATAAACTGCCGTTAGAGAGAAGTCTTGTTTTAGAGCAAAACAATGGAGAGTTAACGAGAGTAAGTCAGTCAGCTTGATAGAATGACGAAGATCAAACAAATTCGGGAGTTCCACCCAACAAGAATTCCACCAGCTGAACCAGTGGCATCCAAATGAGCCCAACAATTGAGTCTGTTACCACCCATGGAAGCCAAGAAGGCAGAGAAAGGGTTGGAAACCTTGGATTCCTATAAGAAAATGATGTCACAGGAAGAGTAAAGGATAAGATCCTTGATGACTCTTCATTTTTGCGGATCTCCAGCACCTCTGACATTCCACAATACAATGATCATGTCCACAATATCATAGCCCCTAGAAATCTCAGAACAAAGCATGAGAAAAGGTCAAGAGGAAATGGCCACTGTAAGTTAAGCCAGGCATAGCCACATAGAGGAGAGACACTTACAAGAGATAATCCAAAATTAGCCACTGAGCCACAAAGAGACAACTTCAAGAGAACAGCCGCAGAGCCACAGTGTGACAAACAAACCAGACAACAAACCAACCAGACACTTAAGAGAGGTGTCTAAAGCTTCACTGCTTATTGTTTCAAACACAAGTTAACCTTTTTTTTTTTTGGCCGAAAGTTGAAAACTAATAGTACATGTCTGAAGATGTGTTATCCACTTACTTATTTTAACTAGCAAGAAAAGGGCAACAATATCCATTTATTTTAGCTAGCAAGAAAAGGGCAACCAAGATTTGTTATCCAGTTGGTCTACTTACTCAAAGGGGCGCCAAAGATTTGTTATCCAGCTGATCTACTTACTTATTTTAGCTAGCAAGAAAAGGAAAAGATTTGCTATAAATCCTTTCTTAATCTGTACAGCTTAGCTAGCATTCTAGATCATTCTTTTGAATTCTAGATAGTCCTTTTCATTTGTATAAAAAAAATGAACCTCCTTATTAGTTTTTCAATCAAGAAATATGAAGATAATTTTTCTTCATTTTAGCTTTCTCTGTTTGCCTTGTTTGCATGGTATCAGAGCCACGATCATTGTGGCCTAGAATATTCTAAATTTTGTGATGATTAAAACTCATGGAAGAGGAAGCTCAATCCGGTGTTTCGATCGACAGAGTTCCTACCGACGATCCTTACAACCTTCCGAATTCTGATTATCCAGGCATGCTCCTGGTAAGCGCTCCCTTAACTGGATTGAATTACTTGTCATGGAGTCGATCGATGAAGATCACACTCAAGGCTAAGGATAAACCTGGCTTTATAAATGGAAAATGTGTTATGCCTGATATTGAATCACCATTGTTTGAGAAATGGCAACGAGTCGATAGCATGGTGCTGTCATGGATTTTGAACTCTATCTCTAAAGATCTAGTAGAGGCATTTCTCTATGTAACTACTGCATGTGAACTCTGGAATGAACTTGAACAAAGATTTGGTGAAAGCAATGGCCCGTTGCTTTACCAAATTAGACGAGAAATTAGCTCGTTCTCTCAAGGAAATATATCGGTGATGGTATATTTTACAAAGCTGAAAAAGCTTTGGGATGAGTTTTCTTGCTTGAGGAATTTTTCGATCTGTACATGTGGGGCTGCAAAAACTGTTACAAGTATTGAGAATGAAGATAGGTTGATACAATTTCTTATGGGTTTGAATGATAGCTACGATTATGTCCGCAACCAGATCTTGCTGCTCGATCCATTACCCACCGTGAATAAAGCATATTCTATGGTGCTTCGTGTTGAAAAACAGCATGAAGTTCTCTCTACTTCAAATTCGATGGATCATGCCAGGACAATGATGGTTAAAGGATTGAAGGCTAAAGGTACAAAAGAGGCTAATATTCAAAAAAGTCAGAATTTTAGTAGCAACAAAAAGCATGACTTTGCTAAAAAGGAGGATCGATTTTGTATCCATTGCAAGGTACAAGGTCATATGCGTGACACATATTTTAAACTACACGGCTACCCAGATTGGTACAAGAAGCTGAAGCAAAAATGTGCTAATCAACAAAATCAAGCATACACAGTCCGAGTTCATGAAACCCCTATGGATGATGATCCACTCAATCCTCCATCTCAGCCAAGTGATCGGAGCGCTAATCTGTCCACCGTAATTCAGCAAGAAATAGCAAAGTATATGAAAGGGAAGGTGACCATGGAGCCAAACACTGCAATTATTCAAACTTTGCAGGTAATGAACCTCATTGGTGTCTTCTTAGCAAAGGTAATGAGAATATTGGTACCTGGATAGTTGATACAGGTGCAACTAGCCACATATGCTCAAATATATAAATATTTTCTCAACCACATAGACCACCTAACCCCTCACCCATATACTTACCCGATGGGACCAAACAGAATGTCACATATATAGGCACTATTTCTTTACATCCGAAAATAACTCTCACAGATGTGTTGTATGTGCCCTCTTTCAAATACAATCTTCTTTCAGTCAGTAAACTTCTACAATCTACTAATACTATGGTTTATTTTTTTCCTTCTCATTGTACTTTGCAGGACCATTGGACTAAGGAGATAATTGCTATTAGAAAAGAACATGCTGGTTTATACAAGCTTGATTCTTCATCATTCACACACACACCTTCACAGTTTGTTTTTCATAAAAGTTGCAATAATGTTCAGTCTGTCACAAACTCTTGTGCTCTATGGCATGAATGTTTAGGTCATGTATCCAAGTCTACATTGTTCAAAATCCCAAATATCAATATTTCTATTAAAGATTCTCTACCTTGTGAAGTTTGTCCTTTGTCAAAATAGCAGCGATTACCTTTTTCCATCAGTACAATTTCTAGTAAAACTGTGTTTGAATTGATACATGTAGACTTATGAGGAGCATATCATATTCATACAATCACTGGAGCAAGATTTATTCTAACCATTGTAGATGACTTTAGTAGAACAACTTGGGCTTACCTAATGAGAGATAAAACACAAACCCTATCTCACCTCACTATGTTTTTGAATTTAATAGAAACACAATTCCAGAAACAAGTGCAATTCATTCGCACGGATAATGGCTCAAAATTCATCAATGCCTCTTGCCAATCTATGTTCCAAGACCGAGGGATCCTTCACCAAAAATCTTGTCCTCACACACCTCAACAAAACGGAGTGGTTGAGAGAAAGCACAAGCATATGTTACAGGTAGCTCGAGCACTCTTATTTCATTCCCATCTACCTAAACAATTTTGGGGTGAAGCCATACTTACAGCTGTCTACTTAATAAATAGATTACCTTCCTCAGTTTTAAATTGGAAAATACCCTTCGAAGTTTTGTATCACAAATTACCAGATTATAAATACCTTAGAGTCTTTGGTTGTTTATGTTTTGCCACCAATACTAAGCCACACAAAACATAATTTGAACCACGAGCTACAAAATGTCTGTTTCTTGGATATGCATCTGGGTACAAAGCATATAAGGTCTATGATATCAAATCACACACAGTATTTATGTCAAGAGATGTAGTCTTCCACGAGTCTATTTTTCCTTATAAACATGAGCCTTCCATTTCATCATCTAGTCAATATCCTTCATCCACAATTCCTGTACCCATCATACCTGTGACTACACAAAATGATTTTTCCACCCCTATTTTCAATGTTCCAGTTGAGTGTCCACCGCCATCACCTCATTAAGAGTCATGTCCTACACCTATTGTACCTCTTATTGCACCTTTTCGTAGAAGTACAAGGACGGTCTCAAAACCAGCTTGGCTACAAGATTTTGTAGCACAAATTACACATGATAATTCTTTACCAATAGTTTTACCTCTTAATCAAGATGGTTCTGCAGGTACATCTTTTTTCCATAACCATTTTATTTCTGCTCCTACCTTTAATTATGATTATCTTACTTTTATTGCTAATGTATCAAGTGTCAAGGAACCATCTTCTTATTATCAAGCTAAGAATGATGTCCAGTGGGTTCAAGCCATGAATCAAGAATTGGATGCCCTCGAGCGCAATAATACCTGGCAGTTGAACTTCCAGCAGGAAAAAGACCCATAGCTTCGAAATGGGTATATCGTATAAAGTACAAGCCGGACGGCACAGTAGATAGATTCAAGGCCCGACTGGTAGCTAAGGGCTATAACCATATTGAAGGAATTGATTATATAGATAGTTTTTCATCGGTTGCTAAAATAGTTACGGTGTGCATTTTTCTTGCCATTGCTTCAGCCAAACAATGGCCTATTCATCAAATTGATATCAACAATACATACCTTCATGGTTTCATTGACGAAGATCTTTATATGATACCGCCGGAGGGTTATACAAAGGCATGCAATGGTCAGGTGTGTAAGCTTATTAAATCTTTTTATGGGTTGAAACAGGTGGGGTGTCAATGGAACAAACAGTTTACAAGCAAACTCAATGAGTTCGGTTTCACTCAGTCATCTTCTGATCATTGTCTATTCATCAAATCCTCTGGAGATGATTTTCAAGCTCTTCTTATTTATGTTGACGATGTCCTTATCACCGGTACAAATGAGCATTCTATTTTCTCCACTAAGAAGTTTCTTGATGCTGAGTTCACCATTAAAGACATGGGATATGTTAAATACTTCTTAGGTATTGAGCTTGCTCGATCATCAGAAGGTTTGTTTATCAGCCAACGCAAGTATATACTTGACATGCTACAAGACGTTGGGATTTCTAATGCTAAACATGCCCCTTTTCCCATGGCAAAAGCTCTTCATTTATCACCAAATATGGGAGATTTAATACCAGACCCAGAAAAGTACTGAAAAGTTGTTGGAAAATTATTATACTTAAGTCTGACTAGACCAGACATTACGTACTCTGTTCAACAACTCAGTCAATTCCTTCAATCACCAAGGATTCCTCACTGGCAAGCTGTTGTACAAGTTCTCAAATACTTACGAGGATGTCCTTCCAAGGGAGTATTTTTCCAGCAGCATCATCCTTCAAGCTTCAAGCTTATTGCGATGCTGACTGGACAGCATGTCCAACAAGCTGCAGATCAATCATGAGATTTTGTATCTTTTTGGGCTCTACTCTTATCTCATGAAAATCAAAGAAACAAACGATCGTGAGTCATTCTTCAGCTGAGGCCGAATATAGAAGCATGGCCAGCACAGCTTGTGAGCTCAAGTGGATTTCATTTCTTCTTTAAGATTTTCAGATTTTCCTCCATACTCCCATTCCATTGCATTGCGACAATCAAGCTGCCATTCATATCAGTAACAACCCAACATTCTATGAACGTACAAAACATATCGATATAGATTGTCATGTTGTTCGGGATCATGTAAACAGCGGGTTTCTTCAAACTATTCACACTCCATCTCGTCTTCAATTGGCAGATGTATTCACTAAATCTTTGTCTGCTGCTGCCTTTACATTCATATTGTTCAAGCTTGGTCTGGTTGATCTTCACCAGCCTCCAGCTTGAGGGGGGGATGAAGATGTGTTATCCACTTACTTATTTTAGCTAGCAAGAAAAGGGCAACAATATCTATTTATTTTAGCTAGCAAGAAAAAGGCAACCAAGATTTGTTATCTAGTTGGTCTACTTACTCAAAAGGGCGCCAAAGATTTGTTATCCAGCTGATCTACTTACTTAATTTAGCTAGCAAGAAAAGGGAAAGATTTGCTATGAATCATTTCTTAATCTGTACAGCTTAGCTAGCATTCTAGATCATTCTTTTGAATTCTAGATAATCTTTTTTATTTGTATAAAAAAATGAACCTCCTTATTAGTTTTTCAATCAAGAAATATGAAGATAATTTTTCTTCATTTTAGCTTTCTCTATTTGCCTTGTTTGCAGTGTCTACGTTATAATTTTGTAAAAACCTATCTAATTTGTCTTAAAATTCAGTAATCATGGTCGAGTAGTTGTTCTTGTAGGTATATCCCAAGGGCATGGACTGTAGTGTATGTTATGCTTGACAATGTGGGCATGTGGAACTTGAGGACTAAGTTCTGGGCACGTCGATATCTCGGGCAACAATTTTATCTCTTGTGTATATTCTCCACTTGAATCGATAAGGGATGAGTATCTGATCCCCAAGAATGCCCTTCTCTATGGTAAGGCAATTGGTCGACATACTAGCCCTCTCAGAACTTGGCCATGCAAGATAAGATAATACTCGAGTAAAAAGGAAAATATATATATATATATATATATATATATATGGACTTTATACATAAATAATTCATATGCTATAATTCCATTTGGTGGTTGCAGCAAAAGATTTTTAGCTTCAAGTCAAAGTATATATGAGGCAAAGGGAACCATGGAGAATCACTAGGAGAAACTAAAAATATTTTGGCAATGAAGGATATCTATTTCATTTCCTTAATGAAACTCTATTAACTTTTCTCAAGAAGTAAAGAAATCTATGGAATTTATTGGTAAATTTTTTAGATGGATGCATGTGGATTTTATCCATTTTCTATGGTTTTCTTCTCAGGGCTCAAACCAAATCGGATGCTAGCATATCCATATTCATATTTGTTTAGTCTAACGAATACAAATATGGATACAAATATTATTTAGATATAAAAACCCATATCCATATTTGTTTTAAATGGATACGGATACAATTTAGATATTTGAAGTATGAATATAATTATAGATATAAGTTGGATAATTAAATTTTATAACTATGGAATCAAAGATATTAGGAAATAGATAATAAATCAAGTTAATAGTATGTCTATATGGTTGTATATTTTTTTAAAAATTATAATGAATACTATATAAAATTATATAGGATTATAGGTAGATTCATATATGGATATGGATTAGATAGTTATCTATCCGTATTCATTTCTATTTTTTTTTTTTGATAGATATGGATATAGACACGGATATTAGTCAGATTTTTAAATTTCTATCCATATTTAGATTTATTTGGATAAGAATACAGATATGAATGGATATCAACCATACCACATTCACCCCTTTTTTTTTCTCTTGGACAATATATGGATGGGATGGCCACATAATTTTAATGTCCTTTTCCTTCAGTTGTAGAGTCCATAAGGTAGCATTTGGTGATCCCATTGAGATCACAATGGTGATCTAAGATGATCGGTGATCCAAATCCTATGGTGATTTGATTACCTATAATGTAAGATCACAATATTTGGTAGGCAATGGTTTAGTAATTAAAAATTCTCGAATATCCATGAATAACCTATTTGATATTCTATGAGAACCCAAGATCATTGATTATATAATACCAAAACTATCCATAATATATTTCATAAAAATATATTTATTAATCATATATAATATATTATAAAAATATTATTATATTTATTAATATATTAATAATTAATAGATTCTATAAAAATATATTTATTAATCTTATAAATTATTAATCCTATCAAAATATATTAATTATTATTATAGAATTAATCTTTTTATTTAATATATTATTTATTCATATGAATATTTATTTTGATTAGAAAAAGAGATAAATTGAAGTAATAATGTATTAAATATTTTATTATATCAATATAAAGTACAATAAGATATTTTTACTCTAATTTAAAATTATCATTGATTCATAATATGATAATAATATGATTAATAGTATATTATCATATAATATATATCATAAATATAATATATAATATCAAATATAATATAATATTGTATATACAATATTGATATAATATATTAATGATATATTGATATACCAATTTTTTTACTAGATTGAGGGGTATTTTTGTCCTTATATTTTAATCCAAGACCACTGTCTGGGGGTGATCTTGAATTTCTGATCTGAAAGATAGGTATCCCATCACTGGATAGGGGGTGATTTGAGGAGTAGAGGTGATTTGAAATCACTACTATATAGGATCATCATGGTGCAACCAAATACGGTGATCTCATTATCTTTACTCACATCATTCTTGATCTTGGATGGATTATCCCATATCAAATCCCTCCTAAAGGGTGTGGCACGATGGAAGTAGGAAGGGAAAGATACTCCCTGCCATTCCCTTTGAGGGGTTTCTTTAGCAACCAATCTATAGGAATCTTACCTTCTGCTTAGGTGCATGCTTTCATGTGGCTGGGCCTTTTCTTTGCCCGCCTCCTTTTTGGAGAACTTAATCCAATAGGGACAGTAAATATGATCCATCGAATCAACAGCCTCGCCCCTAAAAAAAGCCCACATAGTAAAATCACAGATGGACACACATTGATTAGAAAACAACAAATGAGTCAATGGTTCTTGGAAAAATATAGTATTAGGGGATTTTAATGGCCAGTCCATTTGTTGACCCCACTTTAACTTTTAATCCTTGTTGACCAATTTTATAACAATCGATCTATATTTTAATGCCCTTATAACTTTAAATCCATGAAGGACAAAAATACTCTCCGTATTTCTTTTTCCCTCACACATGGGCTCTCTCTCTCATTCATTTAATTATGTACCATATTAATTTAACTATATATAATGATAAATTAATTATATACTATATTAATTTAATTATGTATCATATTTAATTAATTATGTGCTATATTTAGTTAATTATGTACCATATTAATTTAACCATGTATAGTATTTATTTAACTATATGTAGTGATAAATTAACTATGTATCATGTTAATTAACTATGTATAGTGTTAATTTAACTATATGTAGTATTCATTTAACTGTGTACCATATTAATTTAACTATGTATTATGTTAATTTAACTGTGTATAGCATTCATTTAACTGTGTGCAATGATAAATTAACTATGTACCATATTAATTTATTAATAACCATATACAGTATTCATTTAACTATGTGTAGTATTTATTTAACTATGTACTATATTAATTTAACTATATATCATGTTAATTTAACTATATACAATGTTTATTTAACTGTATATAGTGATAAATTAATTATATACCATATTAATTTAATTATGTACCATATTTAATTAATTGTGTACCATTCCTCTAACATCAAGGCTCCCATTATTGTTCCTCCAAGGGCATAGGTGGTCGGGTTTATTAACACTGTATTATGGTAGTTACGTACGGTCATGCTTCATCAATATCTCACTCACCAACTTATGCTAGCACCCCACATGGGCTCTCCCTCTCATTCATTTAATTATGTGCTATATTAATTTAACTGTATGCAATCGCAAATTAATAATGTACCATATTAATTTAACTATATATCATATTTAGTTAACTGTGTATCATATTAATTTAACCATATATAGTATTTATTTAACTATATATAGTGGCAAATTAACTATGTACCATGTTAATTAATTATGTATAGTGTTTATTTAACTATGTATAATTTTTATTTAACTATGTATCATATTAATTTAACTGTGTATCATGTTAATTTAACTATGTATAGTATTTATTTAACTGTGTGCAATGATAAATTAACTATGTATCATATTAATTTAACTATATATATTATATTTAATTATGTATCATATTAATTTAACTATATATAGTATTTGTTTAACTGTGTATAGTATTTATTTAACTATGTACCATATTAATTTAACTATATATCATGTTAATTTAATTGTGTACAGTATTCATTTAACTGTATATAGTGACAAATTAACTATGGACCATATTAATTTAACTATGTATCGTATTTAGTTAACTGTGTACCATTCCTCAGACATCAAGGCTCCCATTATTGCTCCTCCAAGGGCATAGGTGGTCGGGTTTATTAACACTATATTATGGTAGTTATGTATGACCATGCTTCACCGACATCTCATCCGCCACTTATGCTAGCACCCCTGCACATTCTCTCCTTAAATTTTAGGGGATTTTAATGGCTTATCCATTCGTTGACCCCACTTTAACTTTTACTCCCTGTTTACCACTTTTATAACAACCAGTCCATACTTTAATGCCCTTATAACTTTAAATCTATCAAAGATAAAAATACCCTTCATTTTTTTTTTCCCTCCCACATGGGCTCTCTCTCTCTCTCATTTATTTAATTATGTACCATATTAATTTAACTGTGGATAGTGACAAATTCATTGTATATCATGTTAATTTAACTGTGTATCATATTAATTTAACTATGTATAGTATTTATTTAACTATACGTAGTGACAAATTAACTATGTGCCATATTAATTAACTATGTATAGTATTTATTTAACTATGTGCAATATTTATTTAACTATATATCATATTAATTTAATTGTATATCATGTTAATTTAACTGTGTATAGCATTCATTTAACTATGTACAGTGATAAATTAACTATGTACCATATTAATTTAACTACGTATCATATTTAATTATATACTATGTTAATTTAATAATATACAGTGTTCATTTAACTGTATACAATATTTATTTAATTATATACCATATTAATTTAACTGTATATCATGTTGATTTTACTATGTACAGTGTTTGTTTAATTGTATATAGTGGCAAATTAACTATATACCTTATTAATTTAACTATGTATCATATTTAGTTAACTATATACTATATTAATTTAATTATGTACTATGTACAATATTTATTTAACTATATGTGATGACAAATTAACTATATATCATATTAGTTTAAGTTGTACCATATTTAGTCAACTATGTATTATGTTAATTTAACTATGTATAGTATTTATTTAACTGTATGTAATATTTATTTAACTGTGTACCATATTATTTAACTATCTACTATGTTAATTTAACTGTATACAATATTCATTTAAATGTGTGCAATGATAAATTAACTATGTACCATATTAATTTAACTATGTACCATATTTAATTAACTATGTATCATGTTAATTTAACTATATATAATATTATTTAACTGTGTATAATATTTATTTAATTATGTACTATATTAATTTAACTGTATATCATATTAATTTTAACTATGAATAGTATTTATTTAATTATATGTAGTGATAAATTAACTATGTACCATATTAATTTAACTATATACCATATTTAGTTAACTGTATACTATATTAATTTAACTGTGTATAATATTTATTTAACTGTATAGTGATAAATTAACTGTGTACCATATTAATTTAAGTTATACCATATTTAGTTAACTGTGTATTATATTAATTTAACTATATATAGTATTTATTTAACTATGTACCATATTAATTTAATTATGTACCATATTAATTTAACTGTATACAGTATTCATTTAACTATGTGTAGTGGCAAATTCATTTAATCTGGACATATTTGAGTTTTAATCAATAGGATTTTTTGTTAGAGTGGTGTCAAAAAGGATCAAAAATTAAATTTTTATTCTTTATTATTATTTTAGTTGGTGAAAATATTAGCTGACATCACTCCTATCACTCCATTTCTTCTTTCTTACCACATCACCCATAACTGTTCTCAAGCAACCCTCCAAATATCTATATAGATCCCTCCACTCAACTCTTCTTCTTGCTCACAGTCATCACTTCTAATTAATATAAAAAGACTTCAATTAATATGATGTGAAAGAACTCTAATTAATGTAATGTGATATATGGGCTCTAGCTACGTATTAGAAAAGGGCCCTCGCTGTGGTAGTCATCCTCCCTATGGCCGGATAAAGGTTTGGCAAGATAAGCTTTGGTAATCGTCCTCTTTGTGGCCGAATAAAGCTACATATTAGTATTCGATCATCGTCAGCTTTCTCCTCTCCCTCTCAGCCATTTCTCCACTGTCACGCCCCTCCACCATCTTCTGATGGCTCACCACCGCTCTCTATGATGGCTCCATCCTTTGCCTCTCCTTTGGCCGCCAACTCCTCGACGATCGCTATTCCATTAGCAAATCCCTCTCCTCCTCCTACTTCTCCCTCTTAGTCTCTAAATCCAACACCTCCCGCTGTGGCCATTGCCACCACCACCATGACCGTATGCTCCCTGTCCTCCTCTACAACTAATCTTGACGACCCGCCATCGTCGTTTATGGCCTCCGATGATGTCTCTATCGGAAAGTGTTCTACCGATATGGTCTCCAGCATCTCATTCCCCTCCATCTCTACCTCCCTCTCTCGCTTCTCAAAATAATTAGGTCCAGCTAAAGGTATATTCAATATTTTTTAAAGTAAAATGACGTCAAAAGAATATCTTATTACGGTATATCTAAAAGAAAGGATCGAAAGTTATAGTTTTGGTCAACAAGGAGTTTTTGTTAGAGTGACATTGATCGGGGATCAGTAATTAAATATCCAAAAAATATATAGCAAAAAGAATGCAAAGAGCAGTATCCTCTGCAGAGCAAGGTACGAGAACTGCAACAAACAAAACTAAAGAAGCAGACATCCTTTCTTTCTTTCCTTTTTTTTTTTTTTTTCTTTTTTTTTATATAAGATGGAGCAATTATACAAGTCTACTATGAATATAAACAAAAAAAAAAGTCAAAAAATAAAACCAGACATCCTTCATCAGCTAAAACCACCGCAGCAAGATAAATTGCTGCAGCCCTCGATTATTCCTCAACAACAAGGAAAAAAAGAAGAAAAGCAGAAGCGATACATATCTACTGTTGCATTCGAGTTGGGTAGGGTTGCTCATACAACAACCAGAGATTGACCTGAATTCATTCAGGTTGTGCTTTGCCAACCCAACCGTCACTAGACCGACCCTGCTGTCTTAATCCACAGCCATGGAAGCACTTTCTTTTCATCGCCAGAACACCTACGCAGTACCCCAAGGAAACTGCCTTGTACGTTTACAGTTTGTCAGAACTTGATTGGATGCGGTATTCCAAAGGTAAACGATCTCTCTAATCTGCAAGAAGTTTTACACATTTCTTGTGACAGTTTGGCTGTTGGGTGTGGCATATTCTGAATATCGCATCCCTCATCCGGCTAGATTTCGTCGTTTGGGAATGGCCACGCTGTCAATTCCGACGGACCCTAAAACAACAGAGGGAATGTAGTCGTCCAAACTTGTTTGCTGCTGCTTGTTGGAGCCATCAGAAGTTTCAGGGTCTATGAATAAATTGGTGTTCCTCACAAAACTTAGAAGCCATTAGAAGAACCAAGAAATATAGAAGCTTCATTGCAGCAGTTCCACTCTCTGCCTCCAATGGAAGGCAAAATTGCTCTGCTCTCACAGCTATCATTGCAATTTTATAGTATTGGGAGCACTAGCCTCTATCAATCCATCATTCATCCACCGCCCTGCTCTTATCATTGTTCTACCAATCAACTTGAAGGTAAGTTACCCTTATCCAATCCGAGAAATGGATTTCCACAGCCTATCAAGGAGAGATCTGCGGATGCTCTGCAAGAAGAACTGGATTCCAGCCAACAATATGATCCATGTCGCCACGGCTGATGCCCTCCGAGATGTCCAAACCGTTGAAGGTGTTGGAGTAATCAAAGAAACACCGCCGTTCCAATCCCCTATGAAACCAGAAGTGGGGTCCCTGAACCTACCTCGCACATCCTGGAGCACCTTGGCTCGGAGAGAAGTCGTTGCAGAGGAACCCAAAGAGCAACCGGCGATCCCCCTGCCTTGGGCTCATCGTGCGGCCATTAAAGGTTATGAGATCATGAAACTAATTTCTGAAGGCAAGGAAGAAAAGAAACAAGAAGAGGCTCTAGAAGATGAGGCATCTCAAGAAGAAGCGCAAAAGCAAGAACATGGGCCGAAAGAGACTTCCAAGACTCCAACAGTTGCCTGGAGTACAACGAGAAAGGCAAGCAAAGGAACAGAAAGGCACGCGGATCCTCTTGAAGTACCCATTACCAAAGCCACCCGATATAGCTGGAGAGCATCGAAGGGAGCCCCAACCCCCATGGCAAGGGAAGGGAAGCAAGAGTGGGCTTGAGAACCACTGGCAGAACAAGGCAATCAACCAGGAAGGAAGCAGATGGAAGACGTTAGTTTGAACATCTTCCAAATCAAATTAGAAATTCTATAAATAAATAATTATCCAAGATCAGCCCCATGAACTACATGTCTTCATGTGATGGATCAGGATTATACTATCCAGATGTAGCACCCTAAGAGGCAGCAGAACTGGATGTCTAAAAATTTAAAGCAATTATATGCTTTAATTTGAGTGTAATTATGAATATGAAGTGTAAGCAATAAGTAAATGCAAAGTTAAGTTAAGAGATGCATAGCAAAAAAATATAACAACACATAATCACAAACATAAGAAATTTATAGTAGTTAGTGCCAAACTTAGCACCTATATCCACTTCTCAGGATTTTTCTTGAAAATTCTATTATAATCATCTTGATTACAATACGATTGTTTTACTCGAGATCACAAAAAAATCTAGTTAGTTTTACGAACTCACCAACTAAAACCTTATATACCGATCATTTTAAGTGGATTTACAATCAAACTTAATTGATTTTATGAGCTCACCAACCAAAACCTTACATACCATCGAATTACAGATTTGGACAAGCCTATCCCATAAGTTTCTATCTCAAAAAACTTTAAAAAAGATAAAGTAAACAATTGAATACAAAAAATTAAGCTAAAGCACGAGAAAAAAACTCATTGAAGTGTAGTTTGAAGTTAATGATGATTGCTTTTTGAAGTTTGAACTTCTCTTTTCAATTAATGAGAGCTCTTTGAGGTTTGCCGTAGATGTAATAAAGATTTCTTACTCAATTAAGGCTCTTAATTCCTTTCTTTTTGGAGTTGCTCAGGATATATAAAGCTCCTACAAAAAATTGAAGTTTTTCACTTTTTTATTCACTTAGTTTACTTCTCAACTAAACTCTGGCCTTAAGTATCTTTAATTTTAATAAAGCAAGCGTACTACCCACTAGAGCAGTCAAACTAGTTATTGGAATGAAAATCTAGTTGTTTCAAGTTGTTTGAAAACTAGCCGTTAGACTGTTCATACAGAGGGGTCAACTTGTCTGGCTCATGAATCAACTCGACTAGAACTGGGGTCAACTCCTGAAGCACTGTCTTAAGCTAGCTCTCTATCTTTTGATTGTGGCCCTTAAGGGGTCAACTCATTCAAAGTTGGGGTCAAGTCATGAAGTGATGGGTCAACTCGAAAACATGACATTTTTCATTGCTTTCTACCTTCATCCTGAGACCAATTTAGGATCAGCCTTTATTCTACTGGGGTCAACTTGAGATAAGCTAGAGTTGACTCTTGAAAAGCGCCAATCTTACAGCTCTCTATCTCATACCTTAGGACTATTTTGGGGTGACTCTTGGAAACCAGGGGTCGGCTCGTGAAATTGCCTGTCTACTCTAACCACATTGTGGTCAACTCATGAATTTTGGGGATGATTCCTGAATACTTCAAAATTATTGGTCTGCTATTTCACTTTGTGGATATTCAGGGGTCGACTTATGACTTGCTAAGGTCAACTCCTGTAAGCTAAAACTTGAGTAATTCTATTTGAAAGCTCTTTTGACTTTGCTTCTTCGAAGGAATTCTTCTTGGATTTAATGTGTTTTTGTGAGTACCTGAGAGATCCTACATTCATTCTTGAAATATATACTTAGCATCATTTGTATTCAAAGGTATTGTTATCATCAAAATCAATCTTTGGGTCAACAATCTGCTCCTTTTTGATGACAACAAAACTTTGAGTATATGCATAACAAAGCATGGTGTGTTTCTATAATTTATGCATAACTAATTCATTGATATGAAATATGAAGTAAAAAGATAAATTTTGATAGATAACATACTTCATGATTAATATACTCAATAAAGTACTAGATCATATACTCAACTTAACTTCTCGCCTTTTTGATAGTATCAAAAAGTTTCATTTTAAAAATTTATGGAAAGTTAAAAAAAATTATAGCACAATCAAAACTTGTCTCAATCAATGTTCAATTCAAATAGTAAGCTTTAGGATGCAAACATGAAGGATCAAAGTTAGAGTATTTGATCATTCCAAAATTAATATATCAGAGCACTTCAGGTTCAAAAGCTAAATTTCTTCAAAATTTTTAGATTTAGTTTACTCTTTCTCTTTTTCATAGATTGAAACAATTCAAAATCAATTGTATTGGAGCTGAAAACATCAAATATGAGATTTGGAATTCAACTCATGATATAATAAAAGTAAAATTATAGTAATTAATGGAAAATATTGAAACATATAATATATCAAGCAAATCAAACAAATAACAAATATTAAGTTTTACACAGAGCAATTTCAAATTTGAATTTGAAAAAGGGACTTATTGGAGATAAAAAAATATTTCATAATATACATTAATCTCTTTTTCTCCCCTTTCTCTAATCTCTTCCTTTTTGTCTATTAATTTGAGTTTTGCAATTTTTCTTTTACTTCTCCCCTTTATGTTTCAATTTAAGCCACATGCTTCTTCGAGATTACATTCACTTTTCATCCCTCTTCTGCAATTTAAGACAAATATATATATTTTAACTTAAAATAGAGCAACAGAGTTAGAGATTAGTATCAGAGCAGAGATAAGCAAGAGCAAGTAGCAAATTATTTTTGTGAATAAAGATAGTTACTTTTGGAAAATTGGTAAGACGTTCAATCAGAGCAATAGATAATTTATAATTAAGCCAAATTTAGGAGAATTAAGCATCATTGCTATTTGGAGAAAAGATAATTTCTATTAAGCAAAGTAAATAGTACATAATTTACAAAAGATAAAGACAACATGACATGAAGATCGATACACCAGAACATAGACACCTAGGGCACAAATACTAGAGTTTGGATATAATCTTGTGTCTAGTCAGATGAGGAGGAACTATCAAGGGAGTGAAGGAGGCTCTCCTAGAAGGTTGGCTCCTATGATGGGTCAAAGTCTGAGCAAATTAATGGGAATGGTTTAGGCTGGATAGAATGCTGTTTTGATATGATTTTTCCAAGTTACTGGATAGCTTTCTCTACCACCTTTATCCGACAAGCCATGTCTGCCCTGACCTATGTGAATAGATCCCGCCTTTCAATCCTCTTGCTCTTCAAGTGGGCATGGATGGATCTGACCTCTCCCTCCAGGTCTGTAGTCCTCTGAATCTAAGGCTCAACCAAAAAATGAATGTTTGAGATATCGTGCCACAACTCTATGATCATTTGATGAAGGGTTGATGCATATGGCATGAGTTCTATTTGTCTATCATCTTTGGCTGATATGGGGGGTGTCTAATAGTTTGATCTACTCTCCCCATGATGTAGAGCACTCAAAGTCAAAACCTCCCTTGGCTACTCCACTGTCTTTCTTGATAGGTCAATATCTAATCTAATGGTCTCAAAATGCTCCTGCTGAGCATCTCGAGCCACAAAACTAGTCTCAATCTTTGGTTCTATAGCCTCTGGAGACAACTTTATAGCTGTAGAGGGCACAAAAGCTGGATCATGATCCTCTATCGGTGCATTGGTCTTGCCTCTTGGTAGTCATCATCATCATCCTTGCTCCATCTCTCAGCTCTTCCCTCAAAGATGCTCCACTACATATTCAATGACTGTCGACTTTTTGAAATCCCATCTAGCACAATGAACGGCCATCATATATGTCTGTGTGCATCAGCGCATTGGAGGTCACTCCCTTTAACTCAATCCTATGCTCTTTGAAGATAAGTGTGAAGACCATGCCATAAGGCAATGAGGCCTTCGATTGGCTGGCCACCTCATGCATCTATTAGATCATCAGAGCTGGCATTCATAGAGGGCACTCCCTGAAAAAATGATACATCACTGAAATGTCCCTCTCAGACACAAAATCAAACCACCTAATCTTGGAAAAGAAGATCCTATTGATGATATGATGGAGGTACAACTTGACTGTCAACAGGTAAGGGCTCACCTCGTCGATCTCACTAACATCATCTCAAGCCAATATGTATCAAGGGCCAATGCTCTGGTGATCAAGATGGACTGTAAAGCTACTGTCGATGGGCATGTGAAGAATCTAGCCAATGTTCTCAGCATCAAGTACAATCTTTACACCTTTCACCTTTGACTCTAGATTCCCTATCCTGAATTTTGCATTTCATAGAACTCTTTCACCAAATTTGGGTAAGTGAGTAGGTCTAGTGAGTACTATATTCCCACCCCATCTTCTTGATTTTTCTCTCTATGGAGAACCCATCACACTCTAAACAATCAAAGTTGATCTTCCAATCCGTCGTGACAATATGCAAGAAAATGGGTACCTTAAAGGAGGGAGACAGCTATAGGGAAGGACATACTGATTATAGAGGTGGAGAAGGAGGAGGAGGTGCTGGCTCTACTCTAGAAGATTGGTGAGGGTCAGACCTATACTTTGTTCAATGTTCCATCATGGGACTTTCATTTGGTAGAACCTGAACTTTTATTTTCCAAGCAATTCCATTTCAATCTCAGCACAAACTACTTCTAAGGAGCCATGGGGGACCAAATCCAAGGGGAAGTGAGGCAGAAAAGGAATGCAATAGTCTGCTTGAGGAGGAAAAGTAGTTTGGAGACACACAGGCACAAATGAAAAAAGAATTGAGAGAATAGCCCTCAGGACAACTTCATTTAAAGGGTCATTTTCGACATAGGGGTTGACTCCCCCAAAATTGTGAGTCAACTCCAGAAGAGAGGTTGACTCGAGTTAAACTATGAGTTGACTCCAAATGAGGATCGACTCGAGTATAGCCATGAGTCGACTCCTCAGAGAACTGGTTTGTCTTGGATTTAAGGGGTTGATTTTCCAAGTCTAGGAGTTGACTCCTAAATCTAGGAGTCAGCTCCAAGGGAAAAGGTAAATCAAAAGCATGGATCAAATCAAGCTCAATGAAATGAGAGAAAATTTAGATAAGAGCTTCTAAGGAAGGGCTCATCTAATGGGATCTCAAATACTTAGTTTACTTCTAATCAAACCAAATCTTGTTTCACTAAGGAATTTAATAAAAGTATCCATTAATGATTTTAAGTGAGCACAATATCAAGCATAATGTTACAATATTGCATAATGTTTCTCATAAAAAGATGTTTTCACACAATTTTGATTGATTAAACAGGATCTTATGATAACTTTATCAATTTTAATGCCATAAAGTTAATTATTACTTAATCCAAAAGAATTGCACAAAATGTTACCCATTCATTTTAGCTCAAGTTGATTTATCTTTCTTTAATTCAAAATATAGTGCAATTTTGAACCATTATCATTAAGAGTATTAAGACATAAAGAAGTACAAGAATATAGAAATGATATTTCAAGGTAAGAGAGTATATTTGTTTAAAAAATTTTAGAAACTTCACATAAATGAAATTGAAACAAAGGGGGTTAATAATGATGAGTTTTAGCAAATATTAAAATACCATAATATGTATTAGAGCATAATGCATGAATATCATAAATAATAGGGCATGTAAGAGCATAACACGATTCATCAAAATCAATCCATTCTTCAAGCAAAATATTTTCAATGAATAAAATAGGGTTGACTCTAGTATTGTCAATACCAAAGATTTTGTTTTTACCAATTGTCACCACCCCTCCATCATGTTCGATGAGCATCCGTTGTCCAAATATGATCTCCTCTTTGATGCATGAGATGTTGGGAAACCTATAAAAATAATTATTTTTTAAATTTTGGTACCCAAGTCATCTTGGATCTTTGAGGTTAAAAGGTTGGTTCCTTTTGGAACCCAAATTGCTTAACAACATAATTTCTGATTTTCTTTAAAAGCAATCAAAGGCTTTATAACCAATTTTATTGTATTTAAAACAAGTAATGGAATGTGCTTTTGAAGTTGGTTTAATACATATATTTTTTAAAAAACTTTTCTTTTTTTATACAGTTGAAATCCAATTCAGCTTTATCATAAACGTCTCTTTGATTTTCTAAAAGCACATTTAGTTTTTAAAACATAAAGTAAATCTTTCAACAATTGGTTTTAGTTTTTCAATTTCCTTTTTAAGAATGACATTTTCACCCAAGATTTTTTTCTTTCACAAAACTTTCCTTTTCTTTTTGAAATTTAATTTTTTCATTCATCAAAGCCTGATTTTGTTTCTTTTATTCTTTATTTTGAAACTAAGCAATTTGAAATCATCAATAAGCTTATAAAAAGCATCTTGAAGTCCTTCCAAAATAAAATCTTGAAGACTTTCAGAGCATACCTCATTCTCAAATGCTATGACGCATTGATTTGTAGCATCTTCTTTTTCATTTTCTTTGAGAGGTAAATTCATCACAATCACTCCTAGTTACTATCATGGCTTTCTTCTTATACTTCTTGGGATTCCTTTTGAGTAGAGAACAGTCGGCCTTAAAATGTCTTGACTTTTTGCATTCATAATATAGAGATTGAGGCTCTTTATCTTTTTCTTTGCTTACTTCCCTTTTAGAGAAGCCTTTCTTTTTGAAACTAAATTTCTTTCTCCTCATAAATCTTTTGAATTTTTTTACTGATTAAGGCCAGATCATTTTCATTATCAGATTCCTCCAACTCATCATCAGAATCTTCTTCATTTGCCACTGATTTTAGAGATATTATTCTTTTCTTTTTGGCTTCTTCATTAGTATTTTTGTGCATACTAAACTCATGAGTCATGAGACAGCCAATCAATTCTTCTAAGAACAGCTTGTTAAGATCTTTTATTTCTTGAATCACTGTCACCTTAGCTTTCTAACTTTTAGAAGAGACTTGAGAATTTTCCATATAAGATCACTATTAGTATAGTCTTTACAAACTTTTTAGGCCATTAATAATATCAGTAAATCTTGTAAATATTTTAATTATAGTTTCTTGATGTTTCATCTAGAAGCTCATATTTATATACAAGCATATTAATTTTAGATTTCTTGACTTAATTGGTATCCTAATGGATAAATTTGAGTTGATCCTAGATTTCTTTAGTATATAAACACATAAAAATATGATTAAATTCATTAGCATCCTACACAATATAAAATATTCATAACTTTAGCATTCAATTGAGCTAATTTTTTAATATTATCATCCTAATTCTTTTCAAATTTAGGAGAAGACATGTCATTAATCAAGATAGTAGGTGCATGATGACCATTAATTATAACATTGCACATGTCATGTTCTTATACTTGTATGAAAATTTTTATTCATGCTTTCAATACATGTATCTTGTACTAGTAAAAAGTAGTGGTTCGTTAGTGGATTGTCCTTAATTAATTGAAGTACCAATCGGGGCTACCATGACCTTTAGCTCTTGATGGTTAAATCAAAGTACTGAGCACCTGTTTTGATATGACTTATTGCCTAAAGATAGTAATGCAAGAGGAGGGGGTGAATTGGGTGGAAAAACTTTAGCTAACTTTAAAAAATATTGCATTATTGTATGGAGCAAGTAACTTAAAGTAAAGAGCAAGATCAAATCTTCTAACAAACTTTTAGAAATTTATGCCAAAGAGCAAGCATCCAAAATCTCAAGAGAATCAGTTAGTCAAGTACAAATAAAAAATATATATAAAAAAGCTAAACTAAAAATGAAATCAGTCGACACACAAGCATAAACACAATAAATTTATAGCGGTTCAATGTCAATCTCTATACCTTCATCTACTGTCCAAGCTCATCTACTTATGAATTCCACTATAATCTCTTAAAAGATTATAGCCAGATTATTTTTTGGACTCACAATCCTTACCTAGTTAGTTTTCTTAGATTCACCAACTAAAATCTTTTCCCAAACTAAGTCCCCTAACTTCGCTTAATACAAACATCTAATTACGGACTTGGATAGGTCTTTCATCCCAAGTTTCTTATCTTAGGAAATTTGTTACAATCATAAAGTATAAGAGATAATAAATTTAAAGCATAATAAATAAAACTCTTAAAATTTTGGAGGTAGTTGAAGTTGCAGCTTAATTATGAAAAACTCCTTCTTTAATGCTATAATACACTACAAGAAAAGAGAGTTTTCATGATGAATTTATTTATGATAAAAATATTTTCATCGTCAATAAAAATATTTATGATGAAAAATTATTTTATCATTAATAATAAAATATTTATGATAAAAATTATTTTTCATCATAAATAGCCCCATATTTATGATGAAAAAAATTTCATCATAAATACTTATTATTTATGATAAAAATAATCATCATAAATAATAAAATATTTATTTTAATTTTATGTTTCAAATATTCATGATGAAAATATTTTCATCATAAATAATGTTAGTATTTATGAAAAAATATATTTTCTATCCAAATACATATTATTTACAATGAAAAATTTTTATCACTAATATTTAAAAAAATAAAAAAATTTAAAAATTCAAAAATTATATATTATTTATGATGAAAGTATTACATCATAAATAATGAGTATTAACGATGAAAACTAAACTTTCATTGCAAATATCGAATTATTTAGGATGAAAAATTTTTATCATTAATATTTAAAAAAATAAAAAATTTAAAAATTATAGATTATTTATGATGAAGATATTATGTTGTAAATACTTGAGTATTTATGATGAAGAAACATTTTTTTGTCTCAAATACTAAATTATTGATGATAAAAATATTTCATCACTAATATATAAAAAAAATTGAAAAATATTCAAAATTTAAAAATAGTACATTATTAATGACTAAAATAATATATCACAAAAACCTGATTATTTATGATGCAACAATATTTTCCATCGTCAATAATCTAATATTTACGATAAAATTTTTTATTACTAATATTTGAAAGAGAATAAAAAAATTTAAAATTTTAAAAATTATAGATTATTTATGATGAAACTATTACATCACAAATACATGAGTTTTGATGATGAAAAATAATTTTTCATCATAAATATCTGAATATTTATGATAAAAATTTTTCATTGCTAATAGATAAAAAATATCAAAAAATTTTAAAAAATTTACAAACTACAAATTATTAGTGATAAAAATATTATATCATAAATATTTGAATATTTATGATAAAAATTTATTTTTTATCATAAATAGTCTACTATTTATGATGAAAAATTTTTATCGCTAATACTTGAAAAAAATAAAAAATTTTAAAAATTCAAAAATTATAGATTATTTATGATGAAAATATTACATCATAAATAATGTAGTATTTACAATGGAAAGTAACTTTTCATCGTAAATACCTAATTATTTATGATGAAAATTTTTCATCACTAATAGATGAAAAAATTAAAAAAAATTTAAAAATTTAAAAATTATAGATTATTAGTGATGAAAAATTTTTTCATCATAAATAGTCAATTATTTATAATAAAAATATTTTTATTACCAATATTTCTATAAAAATAAAAAATTTAAAAAATATAAAAATTATAGATTATTTGAGATGAAAATATTACATTATAAATAACTTAGTGTTTGTGATGAAAATATATTTTTCATCATAAATAGTCTATTATTTATGATAAAAAAATTAAAAATTGATCATTATTTATGACAATACTTTTCATCTCTAAGTTTTTCTGAATCTGTCTCATTGCTCAATTTTGCATAGGTTGTTGGTTCTATGGACTGACCAAAAATCACAAAGTACAAAGACCTTATATCTGTCCAAGAACATAGAAAGAAGATGATACTGGATTTTTATACGTTAAAACATGATTCACAAAAAAATTATTCATATGGTACTTGATCTTTATAAAGAACAAAACTTTATCAACTTCCAATTGTATAAAAAATAAAATTTTATTAACTGTTCGATGGACTAAATTATGTCATGTACTTCTAAACTGTATGCAGAAGGTCTTGTTGAGTCATTCAGTATTATTTTTCAAGAGTTTATTCATGATCTTAATTAGTATGCGATGATTGTTTGTCGCAGATACTCTTGAACTAACTGAACTTTTATTATTACTATCTAGTTCAAGATTTATCCTAAGATTGACATACTCTTGAGCAGGTATTATCCTTCCTGCTATGCTCTTTTGCATTAGATCTAAAAGGTCTTAGCTACTCACAGATTAAATTTGAATTCGAATGTTCATTCAAATCTTTCGATCAACTCATGACAGTATTGCCACCAAAAAAGTAAATCTAATTAGTTAGATTTTTTTAATTATAAATTATATTTGATTGTCAATTAACATCTACAATATATCAGTAGAAAAATACATCTCATCCGATGGTATATGATTACATAATATTTTTATGTACGTAATTTTTTTTATGTACGTAATTTTTTTAAAAAAATTATAAATTAACTATTTATATAAATTTTTTTATTAATATTTTATTTTTTATCATGAATATTTTTTTAATGTCATTTTTTGTTGTTAAATTTTTTGGATAGAAAATTTTCTTAGTAAAAAAAATCTAAAATTAAATTTTTATGAAATTATTATTGGAGAAATATTTTGCAAAAATTATTTCTGACAAAAACTATATTTACATTACTAATAAGATTATTAACAACTAAAATTTAGTTTTCATTGCAAATAAATTTTTTTTATGAAATTTTTCAAGATGGAAAAATTTTTTAGTTGGGACTTTTTTTTTGGTAGAATTATTGGCAATGAAATTTTAGTTTTCATTGCTAATAAGATTATTGATGACAAATCTTTTTCATCGCAAATAATTTTTTTATTTTTTGGCTAAATTATTAGCGATGAAAATTATTTTTCATTGCTAATAAGATAATCAATGATGAAATATTTTATTTTTATCACAAATAATTTTTTGGAAAATGAGGATAATTTTTTTATGAAATTATTAGTGATAAAAATTATTTTTTCATCGCTAATAACCTAATTAACGATGCAAAGCTTTTCATCATAAATATTTTTTTTTTGGTGGGAAAACTTTTTAAGCGAAAAGATGAGATATTTTTTTTGGCAGAAATTATTAGCGAAGAAAATTATTTTCCATCGTTAATAGTCTTATTAATGATGAAATATATTTTTCATCACAAATTATTTTTTTGGTATGAAATTTTTTTATCGAAATTTTTTTCTGAATTATTAGCGATAAAAATTTATGTCGCTAATAGTTTGTGTCCCATCTAGTCCTATCGCAAAACCCATTTTCTTCCCCTCCCCCCCCCCGTTTCACGCAAAACCTGTCCACCCCTCCCCCTCTCTGCTCTCCCCCCTCTCTCGCCTCTGCGTCCATCACTGTCCGCCATCCGTCGCCATCATCCGTCGTCGTCCATCATCGGAGGTAAGGATTTTTTTTTTGGTAATTTCTCGGGCCACCAGGGGGCCGACGGGGATGCGGTCGGGCTAGCAGGGATGGGGTCGCATCGGACTGGTGCGACTGTGATCAACCGGTGGTAAGGATTTTTTTTTTTTTTGATGTTTTCTCGAGCCACCAGGGGGCCGCGGGGATGGGGCCAGGTTGGTGGGGATGTGGCGGGTCGGGCCGGTGGGGATGGCTCCTGGCCAGGCGGGTCGGTGGTGATTGTGATCAGGTTGGTGGTAAGGATTTATTTTTTTTTTGGTATTTTCTCAAACCATCGGGGGGCCAACGGGGATGGGGCCGGCGGGCTGGCGGGGACTATGATCCGCCGGTGGGGATGGGGTCTGGGGTCGGGGAGGGTGTCGGCGGCAAGGAGGGAGCAAGGGAAGAGAGAAAGGAGGGAGAAAAAGAAAAAAAGAAAAGAAAGGAAAGGAAAAAAAGAAAGAAAAAAAGTGAAAAAAGAAAAAAAAGAAAAAAAAAAAAAAAAGAAAAAAAAAGAAAAAGAGAAGATTGAGTCGGGGAGGGGGCGCCGGTGGTGATGAAGATAGGGCCGAGAGGGTGTCTCCATGACATGCATCAGCATTGGTACCATATGGTGTAGGATCATGGGGAGGAGACAGCGCGACAGCAGCCCTATGATAGTATCACTATGGATGACTGGACTATCATATGCTGGCATTATGAGGATCTGGCATATCAGGTTACACATCCAAACTTCTTCTTCTTTTAGAGTTTAATTATTGAATCATTTATTCTTAAATTAAATTTATTATCTACTAATTTGATTGGTAACTGTACAGAGAAGATGTGCCCAAAACATTATGAATCAAGCAAGACAGATCGTACCATATTGTGGGGGTTCGAGGTCGTTCGCTTGTCACATGAAGCACATGGTAGGTAATTTTAAATTTTTAATTAGTATATAATTTTTTAGTTATTTAAATTTTTTTAATTAATTCTTAAATTGCAGAGAGATGCTGAGAGTGGCTAGCTTTTGGTAGGATCGATATCTACCAGCAGACCCATCAGCGATTATCAGGAGAGTGGACGATGGGGAGTCAGAAGCTCTTTGTAAGTTTTTTCAATTTTTTTTGCATTTATAGTCTGATTTTTATTACAAAATTAAAATAGCTATAATTTTAATTTTCAGAACCGTATGACAGATATGAGATCTCAGCCTACCCCTGAGGGCTCGATCACACCCATAGATGATGAGATCTGTGATCAGGTGCTTGGTATGAGATCCTATTATGTTAGGGGTCTAGGGTATGTGATCACTGCTCCCTCATTCTCATACTCATCTAGGGCTACATCCATTCTACGTGCGAGGCTTGACTGATGGAGGTATAGAGATAGGCTGTCGAGGATCGACAATAGACTGTCGTAGATCGACAGCAGATTGAACAGCGAGCTCAAGAGTTGGCTGCACACATCGACGAGTATCAGCAGCTCTAGATCTAGATGATGGAGTGGATGGTACAGATGGAGCAGACGATACAGCTAATGACGTAGCAGCAAGTCGGTATGAGCTCTTTCAAGTGCTCTCCTTCCCTAGTTCATTCTCCAGATACCGACACTTGATGCATTCTTCATGTATTTTTTTATTTTTATTTCAAATTTTTTATAATTTTAATTTAATATAATAAAAATAAAATTTATTAGTCAGTTTATTATTTAAATTTTAAATTTTAATTTTTTTTAATTTATAAAAAATATTATAGATATAAATTAAAAATATATATTCATAAATTATTTTTTTAAAAGATATGTTTAAATTATTAGTGATAGAATTATTTTTAATAAAATATTGGTCATCAAAAATATTTTAGTATGATAATTTTTTTAATAAATATAAAATTATTAAAATTTTATATATAATTAATAGCGATAAAAAGTTTTCATCATAAATAATTATTAGCGATGAAAATTTTCATCAGAAATTGTTATATTTATGATGTAAGTTTTTTATCACTAATATTATTTAAATTTAATTTTTTAAAATTTTATTATTAAATTAACAGTGATAAAAAAATTTTATTATAAAAAATATTATTTACAACGTAAATTTTTCATCACTAAAATTTTTTAAAAATTTTATTTCAAAAAAAATTTAATTAAATTAATAACGATAAAAAATTTTCATCACTATTAATTTTTTATTTATTAGTGATGTTATAATTCATCATAAATATTTTTTTTGTATGATTAAAATTTTTCATTGAAAATTTTTAATGATGAAAATTATTCATCATAAATAAATATTATTAGTGATGAAATATTTTTTTCATCATAAAATATTATCAATGATGTGATTATTTGTAATGAAAAATTAGCGATGAAATTTTTATCGCGAATAACTATTAGTGATGAAAATAGGTTATTAGCAATGAAAAATTTTCATCGCTTATAACCTGTTTTGTTATTGTGATAAAAGCTTAAGAGTGAACTTGATGAAAATTCTCTATAGTGGGTGTGCCCAATCAATGCACTCAAACTCTTATTTCTCAAATCTAAAGGCTATTGGATGCTCTTTTAGTGCTCTTTCTTTCATAAGGATTTTTTCAAAATTCTTCTATGTAAAATCTCATTCCTCACTTTTAATCCAAATTCAATGTTTAATATAAGTCCATGATAGGCTAGAAATCTTGAAATAGCAGTTAGAGAGCATAAATTAGCCATTTATAATTGTTAGAAAAAGTCTAACAAACTAGCAATTTAATTATGTTAGAACTCAGTAGAGTCGGCTCTTAATCTTCAAGATTGGCTCGACTTTTGATGGAGTCGACTCGACTTCTTGTTGGGGTCAACTCAAATATGAGGTCAGCTCTTGAAATCTCTAGAGTTGGCTCTAGCTGAGGAATTTGAAATTTATTTTTTTTATCTTTTAGCACAAGAAATTAGTGGGGTCGACTCTTGAACATTTGTGGTAGACTCATGAAACTTCCAGGAGTCGACTCGAGATGTAATCAGCTTGATTCAAAGTCTTTGGAGTTGGCTCGAATTCTTGTTCATAAAAATATGGTTCTCTATCTGAAATTCTAAATTCTCAGTCAGGTCAGCTCTTAAAATAGTTCGATTGACTCAAGTTTAGATTGACTCAAGAGTATACTAGGATTGACTCGATATGAAGTAGGGTGGCTCTAGAGATGATGGAGTCGGCTCGAGTATTATAGATCCCTTATACATTATCCATGTCAGAATATGCCAGAACTGATTTTCTTCTTAATCAAAATTAATTTTTAAGTAAATTTATTTGATAAATAATATTTCTAGACTAGACTTGCTTTATCAAAATGAGCAACCTGTTAGCTTAGAGAGTCTTCACCTACACATGATCTTAAGTATTTATTAGTACTAAAAGTACTTAAATATTTTGATATCATCAAAATCAATTCTTAGATCAACATTTCCTATGGGGATGGTTTAAAGTTGTAGATCTTGAAAATATACTCAATTATAAAAGAAGATCATCTTAATCAGATATTGTATGATCAAATTATGATATTTGAAAGTTTGACATGCAAGTTGACTTTTTGATATGGTAGATCTTGCTACTAGATTCTGTCCAGCTTTATCTATAGTGGCCAAGGTAGTCAATATTTAGTTTGGAGATCCTTCTATATTAGACCTCTCCTTGTTTAGCTCCTGCTAAATTAGAACTAATGATGAGGAAACATTTGCTTATCCATCTCATGGTTGAACCACCTAGCTTTGTTCGAAGATGGTTTCATTATCGATGATGATAATGACTATAATGATCACTCGATTTTGATCTCAATTTATTGGTCAGTGGAACTAAGGAATGAAAGCTGGCCTCTCATAGGTCATATAGCATCTCATACCATCACCACAAACTTGTTGCAGGTATTAACAAGTCATTTCTTCTAAGCAGTAGTCACAAAGTCTATGTTTTCTTATATTTGGGAGCCATTAATCATAAACTCTTCATTTTTTACAAGATGATACTTTCTTTGTTGCCTATAGAAGACTGCATTTCAATCCCAAAGGTATGAGCTCCCAAGGATGACTTGACAAACATCTAAAGGAATTGTTTCACATGTTAACTTGTCAATATACCTCTCAGTTATTGTGATATTGAAGGTATATTGCTTGGTAATCTTCAACTCAACATCTTTCCACTAATACAGAATGGGTCTATGGCAGTATTTACTATGGCAGTGGTTCGAAAATCACTATCATAAAGTCTACGGTAGCGGTTATTCATAACCACAGTCATAGTTTTGACCTCTAGCAGCAGTTATCTATAATCGCTGCCACAGGATACATATAGCAGCGGTTATTGAGTAACCACTACCATAAGTCTAACCTATGACAGTGGTTACACATAACTGCTGTCACACATCTGATATATAGCAGCAGTTAACCAACCGTGATCATATGTTAGACCTGTAGTAGTGGTTATGTGTAATAGCTGCCATAGATTTGAGATATAACAATGATTATACATAACCGCTACCATAGGTTTCACCTGTGACAGCGGTTATATATAATCGCTGCCATTGGTCAACCTATTGCAGCAGTTATGTGTAACCACTGCTGTAACTCAAATCAATGATAGTGATTATCGATAACCACTATCATATTGCAAATCTATAATCGTGGTTATACATAACCACTGTGATACGTCGCCTATAGCAATAGTTTTGTTTAATCACAGCTATATAGCTAGAACATAAATTTTTTTCATATTTTTCTCTAAACATGGTATAAATTTAAAATTTAAATTTATCTTCATCATTCATTATCTAAATAATTATCATTATATTATCATGATAAAAGACCATCTCAATCCGATAGTCCTAGCTATGTCGATCAATAAAATTTGATTTTGTAGTCATAAATAACCATATGATGATCTGATAGATAGAGACCATCGATGGATCTAAAAATTTGTAACAATAATTTCGATAATATTTATATTAAACTATCAAAATTTTACTCCAATCAAACATCATTATCATGTCAATTTAGCAAGCAATGATTTTAATCATTAAATAAAAAATGAGTGATCAAAAGGCCAAACTGCATCCGATTAAGATGATTTTTGAGATAAATGATCTTTACTATCACTTTAATCAATTAAATAGTAATGATCATAAAATCTAAACCATGTATATATGAACCATCAAGAATAGATACTGAAGTTGTAAAGAAGAAGAAGCTAGCCGTATTTGTTTCAATTGAGAAACAAATACTGAAGTTATAAGAGAAGAATGAGCTCATATTTAAAGAATAATATTTATTTAATTATTAATTAATAATTAAAGTGGCACCTTTTAGATTCTGATTGATATTTTATGCAACTTCAGTATCCGTTCCTCGATCGAAATAAATACTGCCTCCTTCTTCTCTCGCAACTTCAGATCCATTCTTTGATGGTTCATATATACACAGCTTGGATTTTATGATCACCATTGTTCAAATGATTAAAATGATAGCAAAGATTATTTATCTAAAAGTTCATCTTAATTGGACATAGTTTAGCCTTTTGGTCAGTCATTTTTTATTTAACGATTGAAATCATCACATGCTAAATTGACCATCATAATGATGTCCGATTGAAGTAAAATTTTGATAGTGTACTACAGATATTACTAGACCATCGTTGTAAGTTTTTGGATCCATCGATATTTCTATCTATTAGATTATTATGCAGTCATTGGTGGTCGTTGAAATCAAATTTTATTGACCGACATAGCTAGGACTATCTGATCGAGGCTTGTTATGACACTCTAACGATAATTATTTAGATAATAAATGGTGAAGATAGACTTTAAATTCTAAATTTATACCATATTTAAAAAAAAATATGAAAAAAAATTATATTTAGGCTCTATAGCAGCGGTTGCATTGTAACCGCTGCTATAAGTTTATTGCAGCAGTTTTTAAGATCACTGCAATAGACTATAGTAGCGATTGACAACCACTATTATAGACCTATGGCAGTAGTTTTTGAAAACCTCTACCATAGGTCTGAAAATTTTTTCAGACCGTGCCTTCTCTTCTTCATTTCGTGCGCCTCCTCTCTCGAAATCCTCTCTCTCTCATCTTTATCCGAATCTCTACCCACCCCCCCTCCGGCCCGGCCCACCGTTGTCCACTCCCGCTAGTGCCCTACTAGCCCCAGCCCCCTCAGCCCTACCCCACCTCCCTCGACCTTAGCCCCCTCGGCCCTGCCTCCCTCGACCCCCTCCGCCCCGCCTCCCTCTGCCCCCTTCGGCCCTGCCTCCCTCTACCCCGCCTCTCCCAGCCCTGGCACCCTCGGCTCCACCTCCCTCGGCCTTGCCTCCCTCGGCCCCTTTTGGCCCCGCCTCCCTCCACCCCACTGTAGGCTCGGCCCGCCGCCGCCCCTCCCTTCGCCCCGCCTCCCTCAACCCCGATCCCCTCAGCCCTGCCTCCCTCGGCCTCCTTCGCCCCTCCTCTCCCGACCCCCTTGGGCCCTAGCCCCCTCGGCCCACCTCCCTCGGCCCTACCTCCCTCAAACCCCTTTGGCCCTACCTCCCTCAGCCCCACTGCCTCTCTCGACTCTGGCCCCATTGGCCCCACCTTCCTTGGCCCCGCCTCCCTCAGCCTCGGCCCCCTTTGGCTCCAGCCCCTTTGGCTCTAGCCCCGATGACCCTCACAGCTTTGCGTGACCTCCTCCCTGCAGCACAAGTATGATTTTTTTTAATTTTATTTTATAATAATATTTATAATCATTTATAATATTTATAATAATTTCATAATTAATAATATTTAAAGCGAACCCTTACCGGTGGGTTCTAGGCCGTGCTGATGGATTTTGGGCCATCGGGTTCTGGGACAAATCTGGGTTAAGATCCTGGTCAAGATCTGGTTTGAATCCAGATCACGATCCAGATTGTGATTTAATGCATGCATTGATGTAACCTTAGACTTGTGTTCAAGAGTCAATCACAGGGTCCCCAAAACAGACTCTATGAACGGCTCTTGAATGCCCCATTTGGATAGTTCAAAAATGTATCAACTTTTTATTGTTTCATAGCATTCTTTGTTCTATTATGAAAAATTCTATCGCAGTTATCTCATTTGTTCTTCAAGTACATATTAGATGTGGTTAAAATATGATTCATCTATATCGTATACTTAAAGAACTGTAGGGAGATGCTGCTGGATTTTTTTGGATATGAAACAAAGAACAAAGCTGTGGTAATAATAAAAGTGATCCATTTTTGAAAGGAATAGGACCACACCTATTAGGAAGGAGTTAATAGAGTTAGGATTCATTAAGCATTATTTTGTTTGCCTATGTAATGATGTTATGAACTCTAAGCATTGATATGCATATGCAAATTATGACCAATTACTATCAAATTATCTTACTGTTATTGTGTTGTGTCTCATTTCCACATATGATTTAATTACAGTATCACCATTTTTATAATGGATAAGGTGTGGATGAAGTTAAGTAGGCTCTCATCAGAATATGAGGCTGGACTTTAAAAGTTTCTTTATTTTACTATAGAGAAATTTAAAAACCATGGACTTATCCAATATCTTTATAAGAAGTGTATGGGTGGGTCTTAACTACCTCATCAAAATGTAAATGATCACCTCACTATTTATGACTTTAAACCTGACTATAAAATTTGTTGGGATCAACATGGTGAGGGTAGGCCGTAAGAAGATGATCAATATGATGGGGGAGTGGAACAAATGGTTTATGATATCTTTCTATTTATTGGCCACAATGACGGTGCATCTACGTCTATGCCTAATCCTATGGTTAGTGGAATGATAAATAGTGAGGATGTGGAGAAGGTCCACAAGTTGATGAAGGACACTAATATTCTATTGTATCTAAGGTGTGAAAAGATGGTGAAGCTTGAGGTTTTAATCTAGTTATATCATGCAAAATGCTCCAATGGGTTCAGTAATAATGGAGTGAACTGCATACTAGAGCTTTTGAGGGATATTCTTCCAAACAATGCACAAATTTTGAAGAATAATTATGAGGCATCAAAGATTATTAAATAGTTAGGCTTTACTTACAACAAGATACATGCATATCCTAATGATTGCATGCTTTATTGGGAGGGGGATGCCAAGTGAAATGAGTGCATGAGGTGTAGTGTATCAAGATGAAAGTAAAATAAAGATGGCACATCGATCCATATTCTTCAAAAATTGATGTGGCATTTCTTTTGATATCGAGACTAAAAAGTTGTTTATGTCAGCAACGACATTAAAAGACATGAGATAGCATGAAGAGGGGTGAATAAAAGATGATACATTGAGGCATCTAGCTGATGGAGAGGTATAGCAAAAGTTTAATGAAATATATCCCGATTTCACACAAGAGATATGCAATGTGAGGTTGGGCTTGTCATGCGATGGTTTTAATCGTTCAAGCACATGCATACTAACCATAGTGTATGACCAGTGTTTGCTCATGTTTACAACCTCCCACTATAGATGTATATGAAAAAATCCTTCGCTTTCATGATAGTGCTCATCCCTGAATCGATGGAGGTAGAAAATGACATTGATGTCTATTTGTAGTCTTTTATTACCGAGTTGAAATAGTTGTGGGTTCAGGGTGTTTCAATTTTTGATGCTTTGATGAACGAGTCATTTTCTATGCACATAGTGCTTATGTGGATAATAAATAACTTTCCAGCTTATGCCCTAATATTGGATTGGAGCATGAAAGGTGAGCTAGCATACCCGATTTGTAAAAATACACCCAGTCTAGAAGGTTGACACATTGGAGAAGCTTTAGCTTTATGGGGCATCAATACTTCCTCCATCGAAACCATCCATATAGAAGGGATGCATGCTCCTTCGATGGCATTGTTGAAGAAGGTGAGGCACCTAGCCAGGTGTCTGAGAGTGAGGTGTTGAAAGAGTTGGATGATCTTAGTATTGAATTTAGAAAAGATGATCTGATTAATAATAAAAAGAGAAAGCATCGATCAAAGGCAAATGACATACACTTTAATTAGAGAAAAAAAAGTATATTCTTTGACTTGCCATATTGGAAAACAAACTTATTGCACCACTGCTTAGATGTCATGCACATTAAAAAGAACATATACAAGCTCCTATTGGCAATGATCTTAAACATCAAGGATAAGATCAAGGATGACTTGAATTCTCTATTTGACTTGCAAGAATGGGGTAGTAAGAGATCACTCCACCCGAAGTTGGTAGGAGAGAACAGTGGAGGCTCCTTCATGCATGCTATGTTATAATACCTCCGAACGGTCCACATTTCTTCATGTGTTGGAGAACATAAATGTTCCAGATGGGTACTCAAGCAACATATGACTTGGTGGATTGAAAACTCATGATTACCATGTGTTGATGCAGGAGTTGATTCCAATAGCTGTTTGCCGTGTGTTATCAAAAATGTGAGAATGACTATTATTCGTCTTTGCAACTTTTAAGAGATATTTGTGTGAAGAGGTTGCTTAAGAAAGATGTGAAGGAAGTGAATGTAAGGGCAATGATTATATTATGTGATCTGGAGAAGATATTTTCACCATCATTTTTTATAGTTATGATGCATCTCACCATGCACCTTGCGGGGAAAGTTGCACTTGGAGGCCCAGTGTTCTGTCAATGGATATATTGTTGGGAATAGTGTCCCAAAGCCAATCATCAGTCTGTTGACGATTGTGCTACTTTTTGTATTAGTATATGAATTATAAATAAATAAAAGTCATTTTGATATTTTTCATCACAAAATTTTCATCTTTTAATGAACACCTGTGTTGTGGTGAAGTCCTTAGGACTATTTAGACTCGACAAAGGAGGATTTATCGTTTAGTACTTAAATCTATTCGCGACCAAATGATACGTTGTTAAAAAGGATGATAACATTTATCAAGCATAGGTCGTTGTGTGTCATATGGGTTGGTTGTCCTTTTAACCAAGGAGTGTGGAGACACTGGTATGGCATACAGGTGAGATGTAAGGATACATCTGTACTGAACGTGACCGACTTCAGAGTAATTTTTGCTGTCAAGATTTGCTCCAATGGATATGAGTATAAATATCCCTCTGACCTGAGACCGTCACGGTGACTTGCAAGCAACTCACTGCACTTAGGCACTGGACTACCTGAATTTCTAATTCAGTGACGGAAGGATGCTGGGTGTAGTCAAGTACTTGACTTGTCGGTGCGTGTGTCAAGATGGGATTGACCACTCCAGTTGTAGAGCTATGTACAGTCATGTTTCAATTTAGCAAAACTTTGACCAGGGTAGTCCTAGTGAGGAGTCACAGGACTATTTGAATTGAGCACGATTCGGATGATCTAATCAGGGTTGACAGTTTAACCCTGAGTCGTCCTAAACACTGGGGTCAAAAGGGATGAATTATACAGTAACCATATTCACGTAGATTTTGAGTGTTGTGATTGCGACTATTCGATCTATCTGGATGTCGGGTACTATTGCTAGATGGTCACTTCGATTAGTACAAGAATTGGTTCCTATGCTACTGGCTTAGGTTCGAACCTACGGGGTCACACACATTAGAGATTCCTATCTGATCTAATGGCTGATGAAAAGTCCTACATGTCTGAGACTCTGTGATCGAGAATCAAGATTCTCTGATCATGAGTACCACACATTTTGGGTATCGGGGTCAAGAGTCCCACTGGTTTGGGACTTTTTGATCAGAATTTCATATCGATGGACTCTGATGCCCGATTGCCCATCGGATTTGAACTTAATATTTATGAAAAGTTTAATTAGTGATTTAATCATTAATTAACTTAATTTGATTGAGTAATTATTTTTGGATCAAGTCCAATTGAATTGGATTCAGTTGGGTTTGACCCAATTAGGTTAAGTGTTGACCTAATCGCTAAGGTGTTTTGGTCACTGATTTGATCAGGGATTGGGCTTAGTCAATTTTGATTTGATTAAGATTTTATTGAGCCTAATTAAACCTAATTAAGTTGGATTTAACTTAGTCTAATTGTGCCTAACCTATTTTGATTAGGTTGGTTCAATTAGGTTCAAACCACCTTAACTAATCTCCCTGCGCCACCTCACTTCTCATGCGCCCATTTGAATTCACGAGAAACAACTTCTCATAAATTTTCTCCCACACAAAAGCCATCCCACGCCCCTTCTTTGTGCACCATTTTGAATGGATAAGGATGAGATTGGTTGGCCATTTAAATTCAAAAGATGTTTGAATTTGAATGGATAACAAATCTCTGTGCCGACCCTTTATTTTGTGCACCCCTTCTTCCACATGAGAAAAGATTTCTCGTGTAAAGTCTCCATGCACAAATATGCCCACGCCCCTCTCTTCTCATGCATAGAGTGGATAAGAATGAGTTGGTTGGCATTTGAATTCAAATTCGATTTGAATTCAAATGAGCAACCACTTATCTTTATCCTCTCACGCGGAGAAAATGCTGCAAAGACTATTTTGCTCTCTTTTTAAAAGGAAGAGAAGATAGGGCATGCGCTAATCTAAAAGAGAGAAAAAGGGTACATGAGAAAAGTCTCATGCATGATAAAAGAAAGAAAAAGAAGAGAAAAGAAAAGAAACAGAAAGAGGTGCAAGCTTTTCTGAGAGTACCCTAGGGTTTTTGCCTAGGGTTCGGAAAGTGAGAAAGTGAGCTACGAGTATCGTGAGCCCACCAGATCTCCAGGAGAGATTTATCAACCTCTCAAGCACCTCTGCTGACGATTCAGAGCATCCAAAGAGTCGGCAGATCAAGATCGAAGGAGTTCGATCAACATCGGCCGTCAAAAGGGTTCAGCCACGAACTAGCATTCGTGAGGAGTCAATCAGATCGGGAGCTTCATGTGGATGATCCGCAAAGGCTAGACACACTGTGTGGCTGCGTTGCAATGATTAGACCCTCCTAACGATGATCAGATTGTGGTGATCGACTACCCGCACAAAGGTAATGTGTTCTGAACACATAACAGTAAAATATTTACTGTAGAAGTTTGAATTTCAAATTTAAATGCATGCTATATATATATATATCATATTTAGATCCTTGTGTAAGGTTAATACATGTTAATTAACTAGATTAATTAATATTTTTCTACTGTAAAATTATAATTTTGAAAAGTTTTAAAATTATCATTTTACCCCTGCACTCTTTTTCCCATAAATGGTATCAGAGCAGGTTCTAAAATATGATATACATTTGCATGTGTAGATTAAGTTATAATCTAAAAGTTTAAATTTAAAATTTAAAATTCAAAATTTAAAATTTAAATTTTGAAAGTTATTCAAAATTCAGAAATTTGAAATTTAAAATTTAAAATTTGAATTTGAAATTTAAAATTAAAATTCAAAAATTTGAAATTCAAAATTCAAAATTTTTAAAAATTTAAATTTAAATTTTAAATTTTAAAATTTGAAATTCAAAAATTTAAAATTTGAAATTTGTTTGAAATTTGAAATTCAAAATTTAAAATTTAAAATTTGAAATTGATATATTTAGATATATTTGATCCAAGTAGCAAGTAGTCTAATTGGGTTGGTTGCCATGGTCGTCCGGTCATAGGAGAAAAGTAGGGTTTAAAAGTCCTCTCCTCCCATTCGATGGAATTCTCCTATGGCGGTAGGGGTGCCGCTGTAATTATATCCCATGCAGATGAAGCAGCGAAAGGACTTAATTGTAAAGGTTCAATTGTAAAATTTATCATGAATGTGTTAGATTAGATCTAAAGTAATATTCATGATTTATTTTGATTGAGTTATTTTTTGTTATGTAATTAGCAATAAGATTGCTGTTTATGAAATGTGCTGATCCGTTTGTGAAATGAGACAACACATTTGATGAATAGAAAATAAAATCTTTCAAATTTGAAAATTATTTTCGAAATACCAAACCCTGACCCATCAGCCTAAATATTTAATTAAAAGAATTAAGTATTGTCTAGTTGGTCTAGAATTATGAATTAAGACCTAAGACAATTGCATAAACTTGTGAATCAATGGGTTAGATGGATTAGGTCCATAATTGGGTTAGACCTAAGGTTAGCTTAAAGAAATAGACTAAATTAGAGTAATTGGTCAAATCTAATCAAAAATTGAATTAGATTAGGTCAAGGACACTCTAGACTCAACTCCAATAGTTGTAGTTGAATGGGTCCATGTCTTTAACTAGACCAAGATGGACTTAATTCATGGCTACGCAGTGGAACCCTATTTACTAAGTTGATCAAATTAAAACTAATGAACCGGTTGGTGTCTGAGGTAAGTACGGCAATCTGACCAATGGTTTTTAAGTGAGAGCTACTCGCATTGATTTGATCTCTGACGAGTTAATGGCTTATCCTCACCACTGATCTCACTTACCTGGTTAACCTAGTGAGTTAGGTTTTGATTAGATCACTTGGTGATTAAGGCTCACCCATGTCATTAGGTTAATCAGTGTGACTGATTTAAGTGCTCCTAATGTCGGCTTTAATTAAATCCTTTTTAATCTGACTTAGTGAAGTCAGTGGGAGGATTGAAATTGGCTGGATAATTTTTTCTCTTCTATCCTTTAATAAAAATCCTCAAAAATTATTAGGTCCCTAAAATGATTAAGTTATAGTGATAACTAAGTCATAGCCTTTTATTAAGTGAGTGATAATGAGTCCATTAGTTTAATAATCATTGGAGGCCCAAAGGCCTGGTGCTTATTGACTAATGGAATTATCATTCATAATATGATAATTTGGTTGAGTCTTTCTGATGGTGGTCAGGTTGGCCGGCCAAAGTCGGGTCTGATCATTTGTTGGTCCGATTCATCAAATCTAATCATGTTAATGGTTGGACCTAACCAGATCTTTTCAGTGGAGGCCAAAGCCTACTGATTAGGTTCTGGGACAAAATTAATTACTAGAAGTTGTTTAGAGAAACAACTGATTATAAACCTACCCATAGATGCACATGGGTTGACCAACCAAAGTTGGACTCGTGTGTAGTCTGTGTGGATTCTAGTTCCCACTAAGGAATTAAAGTAATTCCTCGAATTGGAGGTTGAGGCTACCAGTTTGTAAAATACTGAGAGAAACTTTAAACTAAAGTCGAAGTCTTTAGTGTTAATAATTTATATACTAATAATGGTCTGGTTTTTCTTTATGCAGCTATGGCCACTACCTTGTCACTCCGATTATTATTAGATAATGACAAGCTCATGGGACCTAATTTCGATAGCTGGTATCGAAAATTGAAAATCATCCTTGAGCATGAGCGGATCCTTTATGTAGTAACGGATCCGGCACCTGAGGAACCAGCCCCGAACACTAGAGGGATGGTCCGAGACACTTACCAGAAGTGGCTCAACGACCGCATCACCGTTCGGTGCATAATGCTGGCGGCAATGAATGATGAGTTCAACCATAGGTTCGAGAACGCCCAGCCGCAGGAGATGCTTCAAATATTGAACGACTCCTTTGGCACTCCTAACGACATTGAAAGGCACAAAACTAGTTGTGCCATTTTCAATGCTCGGATGAGGGATGGGGCTCAGTCACCGATCATGTACTGTACATGATCGAAATGATTGAGCGCCTAAGTAAACTAGGCTTTCCCTTGCACGAGCAGCTCGCTAAGGATGCGATCCTTAATTCTTTGTCCAAGTCCTTCCTCCCCTTCTTTACTCATTTTCGGATGACAAAGCCTGCAGTAAACTACCACAGCTTGTTGGGGTTGCTGCAGAACTTTGAGAAGGACCACCAGCTCCATAAGGAGTCGGTGAATATTGTGGGAGGGTCTTCTTCTGGTCGTCGATCCTTTAAGAAAGGGAAGAAGAACAAGAAGAAGAAGAACAAGAAGGTGCAGCTGCATGCTGGGATGTCTGCACAGGGTCAGACCAAGAAGCGCAAGCCCGACCAGAGCCAGACGGAGTGCTTCTTTTGCAAGAAGTAGGGGCACTGCAAGAGCAACTGTCCTCTATACATTGCCTCCCTGGACCCAAACAGACCGAAGAAGAAGAAAGATAATTATATGATAACACCTTACAACTTTTCTATTTGTGATACTACTGCCTGGGTATTGGATACCGGAAACCCTTATCATATCTGTAATTCGATGCAGGGTCTGCAGGTCAGTAGGAGATTTGATGAAGGCGAGAGATTCCTGAACATTGAAGATGGAAGCAAAGTTTCAGTTCTAGCTTTAGGAATCATGAACCTTGTAATCAACTCTCGTAATGTAATTCTGAGTGAATGTCACTATTGTCTAAATTTTTATTAAATATTATTTCTGTAAGCTGTTTGGCCATGTATAGTTATGAATTTTTAATAAAAAAAAATATTTACAATATCATTTTGAATGGTGTTACAATGTTTGTTGGATAACTAAATAATGAAATTTACTATCACAGCCTGTTAATGTGGTTCAAACTTTTGGTAAATACCTTAGAATGAATAATGTGTCAGAAGTCTACCTTTGGCACTATAGGTTAGGTCATATCAATAAGAATAGGATAAACAGGTTGGCTCAAGAAGAAATTCTTGAAGTTGGTGATTGTGAATCACTTCCAACCTGTGAGTCCTGTCTTCTTGGAAGATGACCAAATCATCTTTTACTAAAAAGATGAGCGAGCCAGTGAACTCTTGGGTCTGATACATTCTGATGTATGTAGACCCATGAGCTCAAGTGCAAGAGGTGGATATTTTACTTCATAACCTTCACAGACGACCTATCGAGGTATGGGTATGTCTACTTAATGAAGCATAAGTTAGAGTCATTTGAAATATTCAAACTATTTCGAAATGAGGTAGAAAAATAAACTGAAAAGTGTATTAAAACTCTTCGATCTGGTCGAGGAGGTGAATACCTTTCCAATGAATTTCTGACATATCTTGGAGAGAATGAGATTCTCTCTTAGTGGACACCTCCTAGAACACCACAGCATAATGGTGTGTCTGAAAGGAGGAATCGGACCTTGTTGGACATGGTTCGATCCATGATGGGGTTTGCTGGTCTGTCGATCTCTCTCTGGGATATGCGCTCGAATCGACTTGTTACCTTCTAAATAGGGTTCCGAGTAAGTCTGTAACCAAAATGCCATATGAGATATGGATAGGACGTAAGCCAATACTCTCGCACCTTAAGATTTGGGGGTGTCCGGCTTATGTTAAATGATTAATTACGGACAAACTTGGACCTAGGTCTGACAAGTGTTATTTCATAGGATACCCAAAAGAAACCAAAGGGTATTATTTCTACCTAGCTGATGAGCAAAAGGTGTTTGTCAGTCTTAAGGCAATCTTTTTGGAAAAGGAGTTCCTTGGTGAAGGGACTGTTGCCTCTAAGGTCAAACTTGAGGAAGTTCGGCAGGTGAAAAAATCGACACAAGTAGCTGAACCTGAACCAGATTTGGTTAGATCAGATCCGGAGCTCATTGTTCCTGCACCCTTAAGATAGATTGGTAGAGTACCACATCAACCGGACAGATACTATGGTTTCTTGATCCGGGATGGTGATCCTGTCGAACTTGATGAAAACGATGAGGATCTGATCACCTACATGGATGCAATGTAGAGATCTGACTCTGAGAAATGGTCAGAGGTCATGAAATCCAAAATAGAATCCATGAAGGTCAACGATGTATGGACATTGATTGACCCACCCGAAGGAATAAAACCCATAGGGTGTAAGTGGGTCTTCAAGAGGAAGAGAGGTGCAGACGAAAAGGTGGAGACCTATAAAGCCCATCTGGTTGCCAAGGGATATCGTCAACATTATGGTATAGACTATGATGAGATATTTTCTCCTGTGACAATACTCAAATCCATTCGGATTATGCTTGCGATAGCTGCCCATCTGGACTATGAAATCTGATAGATGGATGTGAAAACAGCTTTCCTAAATAGAGAGCTGGACGAAGAGGTGTATATGATACAACCTGAAGGGTTCATATCCACAGATGAGTCTAAGGTGTGCAGGCTACAGAGGTCCATTTATGGACTTAAGCAAGCATCCCGGAGTTAAAACATACGTTTTGATAGGACGATCAAACATATGGCTTCGTTAAGAATGGAGAAGAGCCCTGCATTTATAAATGGGCTAATGGTCCAGTAGTGATATTTTTTGTATTGTATGTGGATGACATTCTCTTAATCGGAAATGATGTCCCTACATTACAGGAATAAAGATTTGGCTGTCGTCACAGTTCTCCATGAAGGATCTGGAAGAAGCTTCCTACATCCTAGGGATGAGGATCTATAGGGATAGATCTAAAAGGTTGCTTGGCTTATCCCAGTCTACGTACATTGATACTATGCTGAAGAGGTTCAGCATGAAGAATTTCAAGAGGGGCTATTTACCGATAGGCCATAGAATTTCTCTCTCGAAGAGGGATTGTCCAACAACACCTCAAGAGAGAGAGCGTATGGGTAGAATTTCATATGCTTCGGTAGTGGGATCTATATGTACGTCATGACATGTACATGACCAGATGTGGCATACTCACTAGGGGTAGTGAGTAGATACCAATCTGATCCAGAAAAGAATCACTGGAAGGTTGTTAAAACATCCTGAAGTATTTAAGAAATACTAAGAACCAGTGGCTTGTTTATGGTGAATCAGACTTGAGACTTATAGGGTTTGCGGACTCTAGTTTTCAGTCTGATCATGATGACAGCAAGAGTGTGTCGGATTTATTTTTATCCTTAATGGTGGGCTGTCTGCTGGAAGAGTTTCAAGCAGCACACTGTGGTGATTCAGTTTGCGAGGTGGAGTATGTCGCTGTATCAGATGCTGCCAAAGAAGCGTGTGGCTGAAGAAATTCATCACCGAGCTCGGAGTAGCACCCTCCCTCGTTGGTCCAGTTTTGCTCTACTGTGACAGCTCTGGAGCCATTGCTCAGGCGAAGAACTGAAGGTACACCAGCGGACAAAGCATATTCTGCGTCGCTACCATCTCATCTGAGAAATCATGGATCGAGGCGACGTCGACCTTCAGAAGATCGACGGGAAGGAGAACCTGGCCGACCCATTCACTAAAGCCATTGTGGTGAAGGAGTTCGATGACTTCAAGTCGAAGATGGGTATTAGATACTGCACCGATTGGCTTTAGGCCAAGTGAAAGATTATTGAAATAGTGTCCCAAAGCCAATCATCAGTTTGTTGACAGTTGTGCTCTTTTTTGTATTAGTATATGAATTATAAATAAATAAAAATTATTTTGATATTTTTCATCACAAAATATTTCATCTTCTAATGAACTCCTGTGTTGTGGTGAAGTCCTTAAGACTATTTAGACTCGACAAAGGAGGATTTATCGTTTAGTCCTTAAACCTGTTCGTGACCAAATGATATGTTGTTACCAAAGACGACAACGTTTATCAAGCATAGGTCGTTGGGTGCCATATGGGTTGGTTGTCCTCTTAACCAAGGACTATGGAGACACTGGTATGGCATACAGGTGAGATGTAAGGGTACATCTGCACTGAACATGACCGACTCCAGAGTAATTTCTGCTGTCAAGATTTGCTCCGATGGGATATGGGTATAAATGTCCCTCCAATCTGAGACCGCCACGGTGACTTGCAAGCAACTCACTGCACTTAGGCACTGGACTACCTGAATTTCTAATTCAGTAATGGAAGGATGCTGGGTGTAGTCAAGTACTTGACTTGTCGGTGCATGTGTCAAGATGGGATTGACCACTTCAGTTCTAGAGCTATGTACAGTTGTGTTTCAATTTAGCAAAATCTTGGCCAGGGTAGTCCTAGTGAGGAGTCACAGGACTGTTTGAATTGAGCACGATTCGGATGTTCTGATCAGGATTGACAGTTTAACCCTGAGTCATCCTAAACACAGGGATCAAAAGGGATGAATTATACAGTAACCATATTCACGTAGGTTCTGAGCGTTACGATTGTGACTATTCGACCTATTCGGACATCGGGTGCCACTGCTAGATGGTCACTTTGATTAGTACAGGAATTGGTTCCTATGCTACCAGCTTAGGTTCGAACCTGTGGGGTCACACACATTAGAGGTTCCTATCTGATCTGATGGCTGATGAAGAGTCCTACATATCTGGGACTCTATGATCGAGAATCAGGATTCTCTGATCATGAGTACCATACATTTTGGATACTGGGGTCAAGAGTCCCACTGGTTTGGAACTTTTTGATCAAGGTTTCATATCGATGGACTCTGATACCCGATTGCCCATCGGATTTGGATTCAGTATTTATGAGAGATTTAATTAGTGATTGATAAACACTTAATTTAAGTCATTTAAAGTAAAAAATTATATTTAATTTATTTTATTTATTAAGAATTTGATGCTTCTTTTTATGTTTTACAGAAAAGGTACTCGCCGATATAAAGAGTCCGATTCATAGATCAAAAAGACTCAAGTTTGAAGAAAATTAGACTTAAAATAAAATTAAAATAAAAAAAAGATGCATACGGTATTATAGAAAATGAAGATACGATGCAAGGAATCCAAAAATGATATAGATGTCATTGTGAAGAAACAAAAGTTTCTTTTTGGAATTGGAATAAAAAAGGCAGTGTTCATGCGGCATGGACACGCGGGCATGCACGATCGGACGCGCGGGCAGACGCACGGGTGCGGGCGCGGCAGCGGACGTGGCAGCGGGGCACAGGACGGCGGGTTCGTGGGAAATTTGGCATGGCGGACACAGTGGTGAGGGATCTGGAAATTAAAAGAAAAAATTTAATTTTTAAAAATACTTCAAGAGGATTATTTAGTCCCACATCGGAAAACCATGTAAAACTCCTCCCTCCTAACACTTATAAAAAGGCTTTTGTACTTCCATTGGAGGAAGAGCCCAGAAATTCTTCTAGAGCCTTGCATAGAGAATAGAAAGGGACTACTCCATGAGCAGCTAGGCTAACAGTCTCAGGAGTGGAGAAAAATTTTTGTAACGACACAGAGATGGTTTATTGTTCTAAACTTTCTTGTATTTCTTTATATGCAATAAAGATTATGCTTTTTATTTAAATCGTCATGAGTTCTTTATTTGCTCTCTTTCATATACTTTTATTTATGCTTTCTTGTTAGATTAATATTAAAAATAATTTTTACTTTTCGAAGATGCACCGTGATCTACGGGTACGGAGCGTGCCGAGGAAAGAAGAGTTGTTTATCTAATACTTTTTGGAGATGCACCGTGATCTACGGGTATGGGGCGTATCGAAGAAAGATAGGTATTTTTTTTAAGATTAATTACATCTATTTAATTAAAAAAGAGATACAACTTTGCTAGTGTAAAATTAATTCAAAACTTCTGAGCTCTTTATTTTCTAATTATATCAATTTTAAAATAATTTATTTTTTAAATCAAAACAATGCTTCTTTCTTTTATTTTGTAATCTCAACTTAGCTCAAGGTCCCTAAGGATACGATCTCGACTCATCCTACCTACGTAGTGAGTAGAGTTATATTTGGTGCTATCAACGACTACGCATCAAATTTTGGCGCCGTTGCCGGGGATGTTGGCACGATTGAATAAAAAAAAAAAAGCCACTGACATTTCATAACACTTAACTAAAATAGCGTAACCTCAAATATAAAAATTTCTAACTTGATTGGACACCTTGTTTCTTTGCATCTCATATCCATAATTAATCTTAAGGGCAATAACCCATTAATCAGATAAGGTAGAGATTTGATCACCCTTCCTTGGCCCACAAATCACTCCCTTGCATTTGCATAACCTAGACCTTAATCTAAAATTAATTAGACGTTGACCCCTAAGGATTTCGAGCTCATTAGGACAAGTGACCCTGAGAGTTGAACCGGGTTAGACTTGGTCAGCTAGCTGGTGTCTAGGCAAGTGGTTTGCGGGACGACTGGATCCAAAGGAAGGTGGTTTTTAATTAGTTCTGTTCACTGACCTGACCAATTTAATTGGTGTCTAAGAAAAGCAATGGGGGGACTCCCACCAACCTTACACTTACCTGGCCAGTTGGTTGGTCAAGCTCTGACTTGGAGGGCTTGAAGGCTAACTACAGTTAGGAGCTATCTAGAACTAGGATAACTTTAGGATAGAGAGTCCACTACGTGTTAACTTGATTGTAATTAAAATCTAACCACAACTAATTCTTCTATTAGTTTTAGGACTTCTTAGGATCTCTTCTTTAGAACTCTTTTCTCTCCTTTCTTCTCTTCTTAATAAAAAAAAAATCCTTAACAGACTAGGATAGTCCTACATAGACCTTTTAAGTTGCATGTTAGGTCGAGGATCACTAAAACCTGATTTACAACCATTAGACGAAGAATTAGAAAAGACTCTTAGGACTATCCGAGTTAGAAACATGGCTGCACCTGGTGAGGCTAATCCTCCACACTCATTGAGAGAATACTTCACTCCATCCTCGTATACCTACTCTCCATGCATTCATGCACCTCCAGTAGAAGCTACCCAATATGAGATTAAGTCTAGCATTATTCAAATATTGCCATCGTTCTATGGACTTAGTAACGAGGACCCATACAAATACTTGGATGAATTTCTTAAAATTTGTACCACAGTAAAAATCTAAAACTTCTCAGATGATGCCTTTAGGTTGAAACTGTTCCCTTTCTCACTTAAGGACAAAGCCAAACATTGGTTAAACTCCTTAGACTCTATAACCATTTCAACTTGGGATCAGCTTCAGAGAGAATTTCTAAAAAAATACTTTCCAATCGAAAAAATAAATCAAATTAGAAAAGCTATCACCAGTTTTTCCCAATTGGAGGGTGAACTTTTTCATGAGACATGGAAAAGGTTAAGAACCTCATTCATAAATGTCCACACCATGCTGTCCCTAAATGGCAACTTTATCAGTATTTTTATGATGGTCTATCGGAGAAATACAGACAAATGATTGATGCATCATGTGGTGGGACATTCATGCTAAAGAGTGAAGATGAAGTCTGGCAGTTCTTTGAAATACTTAGTGAGAATTTCTACATCATATGTCTGCCACTTCTAGAGAACAACCCATGCTTCAACAAAAAAGAAGTGGAATTTATCAGATTGAAAACATCATGGATATCCACAGTAAATAGATGAACTGTCCCAAAAATTAGACCGTCTTCTAAATATTGGACAATCTATGATTCCACCTAATCCAATCCAAGAAGTTTGTGCATTGTGTGCAAGTCCGAACTATTTTGTTAGTGAATGCCCAGCCGCACTTCAATTTTTTGAGTTTGTGCACGAGCAGGTTCAGCAAGCTCAAGTCTAACAAGCTCGCAGACTAGGAAACAATCCTTATTCGAACACTTATAACCCCGGCTGGAGAAACCATCCAAATTTTTTCTGGAGACCACAACCAATGGTTGACCTTGCCGCACCTCAACCTCAATATCAAGACCACATATAGGCATGGGCCATACCATCAATTTCAAAATGCTCCTCAACCGTCTACTACTGGTCACAGCTTAGCTTTTGAGAAAAAAATTCTAAAAGCACTAGAATGATTAGAAGTCAACACTCAGATCTTTAACTCCCACACACAATCCATTGCTAAGCTAGAGACCCAAATAGGTCAACTAGCGACTGCATTCAGTAGGAGGGAAGGAGAAAAATTATCTAGCCAACCTGAGAGCAACCCAAGAGGGTAATTTGTGATTGAGAGTTCTAATACCCCAGAAGTTTTTTCTGAACATGCTAAATCAATCATGACTCTGAGAAGTGGGAAGGTCATTGAACACACTAGTAAAACCAATGAGACCGATCCTAAACCTCTAACCGAATCCAAATCATCCAAGAATAAGGAGGATCTTAAAATAGAGAAGGAACCAACTGCACCAGAATCATCTTACTTGCCTAAAGCCCCATTTTCGGATGCCCTGAAAGCTCCTATTCCTGCAGATAAGAAGGGAGGAAAACTCGATGAGATGTTGGAATTGTTTAAGCAAGTTCAAATTAATCTTCTCCTTCTAGATGCAATCAAACAGGTCCTTGCTTATGCCAAATTTTTGAAAGATTTGTGCACCCAAAAATGTAAATCAAGATCACAAATCTCAAAGAAAGTGCGCCTCACTGAACAGGCTAGTTCTGTCGTCCAACATGCCACTCCTCCAAAGCTTAAGGACCCAAGAGCCCCCATCATTTCTTGTGTTATAGGAGATTATCATATTGAAAAAGCTCTTCTGGACTTAGGAAGAAGTGTGAATCTTTTACCTAGTTCAGTGTATGAACTTTTTAGATTCGAAAAATTGAAACTCACATCAGTCACACTGCAGTTAGCCGACAGATCAATTAAGGAACCACGTAGAATGCTTGAGGATGTCTTCGTCAAGGTAGATGGGTTTTACTTTCCAGTTGATTTTCTGGTTCTCGATATGGAACTAAGTAGCAACCCAAGACAAATTTCTATTATCTTAGGATGACCCTTTCTAGCTACAGCAAATGCATGCATTAATTGTAGGACAGGAGTCATGGACGTATCGTTTGGGAATAAGAAACTGAGACTGAATGTGTTTGGTGCTTTCAAAGGACCATCAATGGATAGTTACTTCAAAGTAGATACACTAGAAGACATTATAGAAGATGCAACACCCACAATTCTAGCATCAGACCCCTTAGATACTTGCTTGGCTCACTTTGGAGTATATGACTTTGAGGGATATATGAAAGAAGTTAACACCTTGTTGGATACACCACACAATAAAATCACTCCTCCATGGACAATCAAGTATGAGCCATTGCCTACCTTTTGTTGGTTTTATTGCATATGACATCTGGCTGAAGATGTTAAACTTAGCACTTTTTGGGAGACAATCCAAATTTTTTTTATTTTGTTTTAACTGATCTTCATTTTTTTTTAAGAATAAAGGACCGCTCTATATGGAAGAGTCTGTCAATAAACTTGACGTCTGGCTGAAGACATAAAACTTAGCACTTGTTGGGAGGCAACCCAACGATTTCATATATATTTTTTTTTTTACTTTACTGCAGCTGTAGGAATTTAGAACAAGAGCCTATTAATCAATGAAGCTATCTTCAACTTTTGAAGTAAAATTATCTCAGGTGCACTCTCTCCTTTTATTTTCTTTGCTTTCCTACTCTATTGAGGACAATGTAGATTAAGTTGGGGGGGAAGAAAATTAATCAAATCCTCGAGTATGGTCAGAAATAATTAGTTTTGTGTATCCAAATTTTATTTTGATTAAGAGTCAATTAGGCATCCTAATCAATGAATGATTAACGGTCAAGAGAATTTTAGAGATACTGAGGAATAAATTATTAAGAAAATCCAATGAATGGTAGAGTTTGAACTAGACTAAATTTTAGGAGTGATTCTATAACCCTCTTCTTACTAATCTCAATAAAGAATCTGCTTCATGAGAGATTAGATGGAAAGGTAGAGGTATGCAAAAAATTTTTTAAAATATATTTTTTATTAAAAAAAAAATATTGGTTTTCTACTGAGTAATCAGACCCCTTCACCTAAGTAAGTGTTGTGGTTCGCGTAAAAAGGTGGGCAATGTTAAAAAAAAAATAGTGAATAATAAGGGGACTAAATTGCAAGAAGATAATAAACCTCTCTCACATTAAGTTAGAGGATTTAAAAAGTAAAGTGGAGAGTTGGTGAAAGAAAAGCTCTTGAAATTTTTTAGTTAATACTCAGCCACTAATTGGGTCAAATTGATAATCCAATGAAATATCTCTTTAATGGTCTGACCAGGTATCATTTATCTTTTGGAATGCCTAACCTAACTTTTTATTCAAGACCGAGTCAGTACACAATGCTGATATATCTATTTTACTCGAGGATGAGCAAAATTCAAGTTGGAAGGTGTGATAAACACTTAATTTAAGTCATTTAAAGTAGAAAATTATATTTAATTTATTTTATTTATTAAGAATTTGATGCTTCTTTTTATGTTTTACAGAAAAGGTACTCGTCGATATAAAGAGTCTGATTCATAGATCAAAAAGACTCAAGTTTGAAGAAAATTAGACTTAAAATAAAATTAAAATAAAAGAAAGATGCATACAGTATTATAGAAAATGAAGATACTATACAAGGAATCCAAAAAGGATATAGATGTCATTGTGAAGAAATAAAAGTTTCTTTTTGGAATTGGAATAAAAAAGGCAGTGTTCACGCAGCATGGATGCATGGGCATGCACGGTCGGACTCGCGGGCGGACGCGACAGCGGGCGTGTGCGCGACAGCAGACGCGGCAGCGGGTGCACGGGACGGCAGGTTCGTGGGGAATTTGGCATGGCGGACACAGTGGCGAGGGATCTAGAAATTAAAGAAAAAATTTTAATTTTTGGAAATACTTCAAGAGGATTCTTTAGTCCTATATCAGAAAATCATGTAAAACTCCTCCCTCCTAACACCTATAAAAAGGCTTTTGTACTCTCTTTGGAAGAGGAGCCCAGAAATTCTTCTAGAGCCTTGCATAGAGGAATAGAAAGGGACTACTCCATGAGCAGCTAGGCTAATAGTCTCGGGAGTGGAGAAGAAATTTTGTAACGACACAGAGATGGTTTATTGTTCTAAACTTTTTTGTATTTCTTTATATGCAATAAAGATTATACTTTTTATTTAAATCATTATGAGTTCTTTATTTACTCTCTTTCATATGATTTTATTTATGCTTTCCTGTTAGATTAATATTAGGAATAATTTTTACTTTCTGAAGATGCACCATGATCTACAGGTACGGAGCGTGCCGAGAAAAGAAGAGTTATTTATCTAGTACTTTCTGGAGACGCACCGTGATCTACGGGTACGGAGCGTACCAAAGAAAGATAGGTATTTTTTCTAAGATTAATCGCATCTATTTAATTAAAAAAGAGATACAACTCTGCTAGTGCAAAATTAATTCAAAACTCTCGAGCTCTTTATTTTTTTATTATATCAATTTTAAAATAATTTATTTTTTAAATTAAAATAATACTTCTTTCTTTTATTTTGTAATCTCAACTTAGCCCAAGGTCCCTGAGGATACGATCTCGACTCATCCTACCTACGTAGTGAGTAGAGTTATATTTGATGCTATCAACGACTACGCATCAGTGATTTGATCACTAATTAACTCAATTTGATTGAGTAATTATTTTTGGATCAAGTCCAATTGAATTGGATTCAGTTGGATTTGACCCGATTAGGTTAAGTGTTGACCTAATCATTAAGGTATTTTGGTCACTGATTTGATCAAGGGTTGGGCTTAGTCAATTTCTGATTTGATTAGAATTTTATTGAGCCTAATTAAGCCTAACTAAGTTGGGTTTAACTTAGTCTAATTGTGCCTAACCTATTTTGATTAGGTTGGCTCAATTAGGTTCAAACCACCTTAACTAATCTCCTTGCGCCACCTCACTTCTCATGCACCCATTTGAATTCACGAGAAATAACTTCTCATGAATTTTCTCCCACGCAAAAGCCATCCCACGCCCCTTCTTTGTGCGCCATTTTGAATGGATAAGGATGAGATTGGTTGGCCATTCAAATTCAAAAGATGTTTGAATTTGAATGCGCCCACCCTTTATTTTGTGTGCCCCTTCTTCCACATGAGAAAAGGTTTCTCGTGTAAAGTCTCCATGCACAAATATGCCCATGCCCCTCTCTTCTCACGCGTAGAGTGGATAAAAATGAGTTGGTTGGCATTTGAATTCAAATTCGATTTGAATTCAAATGAGCAACCACTTATCTCTATCCTCTCACGCAAAGAAAATGCTGCAAAGACGTGTTTTGCTCTCTTTTTAAAAGGAAGAAAAGATAGGGCATGCGCTAATCTGAAAAGAGAGAAAAAGGGTGCGTGAGAAAAGTCTCGTGCGTGAGAAAAAAAGAAAAAGAAGAGAAAAGAAAAGAAACAGAAAGAGGCGCAGGCTTTTCTGAGAGTACCCTAGGGTTTCTACCTAGGGTTCGGAAAGTGAGAAAGTGAGCTACGAGTATCGTGAGCCTACCAGATCTCAGAGAGAGATTCATCAACCTCTCAAGCACCTCTGCTGACAATCTGGAGCATCCAAAGAGTCAACAAATCAAGATCGAAGGAGTTCGATCAACATCGGCCGTCAAAAGGGTTCAGCCACGAACTAACATTCGTGAGGAGCCGATTAAATCGGGAGCTTCATGTGGATGATCCGCAGAGACCAGACATATTGTGTGGCTGCATTGTGACGATCAGACCCTCCTGATGGTGATCAGATTGCGGTAATCGACTATCCTTACAAAGGTAATGTGTTCTGAACACATAACAGTAAAATATTTACTGTAGAAGTTTGAATTTTAAATTTAAATGCATGCTATATATATATATCATATTTAGATCTTGTGTAGGATTAATACATGTTAATTAATTAGATTAATTAATATTTTTTTGCTGTAAAATTATAATTTTGAAAAAATTTAAAATTACCATTTTATCCCTGCACCATTTTTCCACATATATCTCACTAAGAGAAATATACAAACACTAAAATCTTATGTAAGGATATGAATCACCTGGAGGGATCCATAAAAGAAGGTTATCTGGGTCCAGAGTGTATGGATTTTTGTACTATGTACTTAAACAAACTCAAGACATGTCGTAATCGGTCAATGAAAAATCAAGATGATCAGTATGATCCAATTGAGCCTGTATTTGAGTCCATTCCACAGTCAGGTGGACTTCCCACTCCATACCGCCTCACTGATTTGGGTCTTAAGAAAAGGGATAAGGTGCACTGCTATGTGTTATTCAATTATGATGTCATTGAGTCATACATATGGTGTGTCACTCAACCTTATTTATTTCTCATTACTTAGAAAAAAATATCTCATTGCACTAGTAACTCTAAATTTGTTCCTTATGTAGCAAACACAAGAAGGTCATAAGAGTAAAATACGGTGCTCTAAGCATGCAGAAAAATGAGAAAATACACAGCAAAGAGTTTTTTGAGTGGTTCAAAGATCATGTAAGCAAGTACATATTCCTATCTGGTACATCCTATTTGAACATGTTTGCTAATGAGGTGTCATCTTTCTTAGATGTGGAGATTATTGCTCGATGATGTCAGCCATGAAGTGCGTGACCTATCAATAGGACCTAATTGTATCATACGTGAGTACAAATAGCTCGTCATCAACGACTACAAGTTTAATATTCACAGCCGAGCCCAAAACCTGGTAACACAAAATAATGGCGTGATGTTAAGCGCCACCACTGGGTGTTATGCTAGCTCAAGAGATTCACAGCCTCATATAGAGGATCTGAACTATTATGGAGTTGTGGAGAAGATAGTCATTTTGGACTACTATTCTAAAGAAAGGATTGCATTGATGAAATGTAATTGGTTTGATACCTTATCTCAATCAGGGATGAAGACTGATCAGTGCAGTTTTACTCTCATCAACATGCAATGTTATCTCTGCACTAAAGAACCGTATATACTTGCCTTCCAAGCTAGTCAAGTTTTCTATGTTAGTGATCCTTTGGAGCCTCAATGGGGTGTTGTTGTGAGGATGGTGCCTAAATATTTCTTTGATGACACCGAGGTTGATGATGATGTTGGATCATGCATACAAATTTTTCTCTAGGACAAAACTAATCTGGTGTTGTCGAGATCCCAGATACATTTGTTAGGAGAAATGGTGATGTCCATATTGTAGATGCTAGTAGGCGATGAGTTCAACATCCTGGTATAAATGATAATGTTTATTTATTTATGCTCTACTAATATTATTGTTCAACAATATATTATATTTGTTAATATTCATTAATAATGTAGGTCACGATGGCATCAAAATGCCATCTAGTTTTCACCCCCGCCCCTCGATGGGCTACATGGAGCTCCGCCTTTGCATCCAGCTTTGCATCCACATCAGCTTCGGAGGCACATACTCCTCCCACTACATCAGCCTTAGCTTTGGTGCAGGCATATCTTCCTCCCACTGGCACATCTGAGCCTTCACCGGCTGCCACATCTTCGACACACACTCCACCCACTGATCTAGCTCCACCAATATCCATGTCGCATGATCCTGGTGAGAGTAGGGTTTCATTATGTCAATTATTTTTTATTTATTTTTTGTATAGTTATTGCATACTCTTATATATTAGTAATATATTTTCATTACAAGTGCATCATCCAGTAGGATATTTCATGGTCCCACATGCATGCCACATTTGTGGAACCGCCAACATCAGGTCACGATGGAGTATGATCAGGAGTGGAGGCCAGTAGGAGAGACCACATGGGAGATGCATTTCTTTTTTAGAGTGCTTGTGAGACGGTCTGACATCATTCTCATACTGCCCACAGACTGATGATTGATGGACCCTCGATTCAAAGTCCGAGTGTGGGAAGAGATTTGGATAAGTGCATCTTAATTATATATATGCATGTGATATGTTTACACTATATTTGGTTAGAATAATTTTATAACTATTTTTTCTGATAATTTTGTATAGAGGAGGTACGACTTTCTAGATCATAAGAGGGCTCGAGATGTCCGACTGCATAAGATTGAGTTGTACTAGAACTACAAAGTCAAGCTCTACAAAGGATGCTAGAGCACCATAGGGATACTGAGGAAGAGCTTGTTCTTTGGATCCAGGATTGTCCCCCGAGTTAGTGGGAGGAGGAGCCAGAACTTTCAGGTTTAATTTGTAACTTGTGAATTTTTTATTACACTGAAAATTATATTTAATTTTAACTTATATGATTGAAATACTTTTTAGACTGTATCTCGTCAGAATCAAAAGAACCAGGCTGCTCAGGAGTACACGCATACTTTCGACCGTGAGTCCATGGCCAGTCATGTGCATAGAGAGATAATGAATTTTAACCCTTTAGTTTATAAGTTATTGAGTTGTTGCTTTTTTATGTATTTCTAATAAGTTGATTGATTGTTATAGCTGATAAGAGAGGGGGTGATGCCCACCCATAGCGTCATCTTTCGATCGAGTCGTACGGACAAAACGGGCAGGTCAATGAATGCCACGATCGGAAAGATTTTTGTAAGTAATATATAACTAGAGTATGATTAGTATGATTAGTATTATAGCATTTATTATAATATTTTATTTGAATTTACAATTATAGGAGTAGTTAAATGCACTTTAGAGTGAGGACTCGGACACCTCTGGTCCCCATGATCATCTGTCTCAGATCTTAGGACAAGAGCACTCTAGGAGGATTCGTTAGAGGTCCAAACATACACCAACGAGCTAGTGGTCTACTTTGAGCATCTCCTCATACAATTCTAGGGTGTCAGTCGGGAATAGCTTGATGAAGCCTTAGTGCAGGCAGCTCAAGCTCAAGAGCATGCATTTCAAGCTTAGGAGCATTCATCTCAGGCTGAGGAGCACGCATCTCAGCTATAGAGCATCGTATTCGCTATGGTGAGTCAGCTCTCCACTTATCTTGGGGCTAATTTTTTGAGCATTTAGGATATGTTGGCTAACATTTTAGCTCCTCCAACTCTAGCTCCAGCCCCTCCGGCTCCTGCTCCTGCTCCAATCCCTCTCGATAATGACGAGATGCTTAGAGAGAAAGATTTTGATTTAAAAAAATTTTGATGTATTTTATTTTTATTTAAAAAATATTATAATATAATTTGATCATAATATAATTTAAGTATTTGAGATATATTTCTATATTATTGTTGAGTTTATGTGAAATTTTTAGTTCTTGTAAGTTTTAGTTTGAGTAATTATATATTAAACTGTGTCTATCAAGTAATAAATGATAAATTTAAGCAATTTGAAATTACTATTACAGGAAAAGGCTACGACAGTGATTCACAACCACTATCATAGTTAAAAAATCACTGCCATAGCTTGCAACAGTGGTTGCACAACCACTGCTGTATCCATTCCTTCCACTGTCGTGGGTACATGCCAACCACTATCATAGAGCTATAATAGCTGTTAAACAATCGTTGCCGTAGTCTATAGTAGTGGTTTCTTTATCGCTGTAATAGAATTTAAAGTAGTGATTGTTCGACCACTATTATAGCTTTTACAGTAGTGGTTATTTAACCGCTACTATAGATTTGATATAGCAGTGGTTGAATAATCGCTGTTATAGAAGCTATAGCAGCGGGTGGATAACCGCTACTTTAAATATAGTAGCGATTACCTAATCACTGCTATAGACTCTATAGCAGTGGTTTGTAGACCGTTGCTATATCTAAAGATATAGCAGCGATTGAGCAACCACTGCAATACCCGATATATGGTAGTGGTTATATAAACTGCTGTAATAATCGCTGCCATAGACTTACAGTGATGGCGACAATGGTAGTGGTTGCGAAACTGCTGTCATACACTATGATAGCGGTTCTTTGGCTACGACAGCGATCAACGACCGCTGCCGTGGCTCTTTTCTGTAGTAGTATTCTATATTCAATTAAGAGGGTAAGGATATGGATAAGGCTTAAGTCTTCAATCTTAGTTTCTAAACTAGATTCTCAAATATGAGGTTTTTCTAGTTTTCAAGATGTAAAAAGCCTATTGATCCTCTGCTTCACTTGGATCTTTAAACGAAAGAGTTTCTCTTGTACCTCTAGATTTACCTTAATTGTTGTCTCGACTTTCCTCATAAGCAAACTCAATTTTGAGTCTGCTTCCTCCAGCTCGGGTAGGTCCTCAACCTTTACAATATTTACAACTACCTTTCCTTTCTTCTTGGCATCATTATTCTATAGCTTCCTTCTCTTTAGCTACAATGTGCGGTAAAGTTTTTAACACTATTTGCTCCATTCACAAAGGTTGTAATGATCATAGTAATTTTTTTAACTCATGTCGGTCTACTTCTTATCCTGCTCCCCATTCTGGCTAGATTTTTCTATGGCCTTTCTTGAACTTGTCGCCCTTCTTTTTATCCTTAGGTTGATTCTTCTCCTTAATCCTCATGGCTTTCACACTAGCTTCATCAATATCTTCAACTTTGAAGAATTTTAGTTTCTTTCAGATGCTCTCTTGGAGACCTCCGAGTATTTCATAAGGACTACATGATCGTCGATGGAGATTTCAAGTGAAACTATTTGCTTGTGAAACTCAGTGATATAGTTCTAAATATATTGATCATACTTCTACCATAGGTAATTGCCACTTGATCCACTGATCCTTGACATAGTTGATTGGATAAAACTGCTTTTGGATTCTTTTGAATTTGCTCTATGTTATATTAAAAACATCATTATTCTTCATGTATGAATTTTATTACTTAAAATTATGGCTAGAAAGCTTGAGATGGGCAAAAGCTATCTTCTAGATACCAGAGTATTCATAGATAATAAAGTATGTCTCTAACTGGTATAGTCAATTATCCAACTTTTCTACATCAATAGTCTCATCGTATATGGCGATCTCGAATCATGCTTCAATTTTTTTAGATAATTGAAGAAAGAGATTTTGTATACTTATAAATCACTCATCCTCCTCACTGGATGGTGGATCTATATCTTTAGATGTAGGAGACAACTTTACAACAGAAGTTGCTAGTGTTTGTGCTGAAGATATCACCGGTTGAGAGATAATCCCAATGAATTGGGCAATCTTTTCCTCTAGTTATGGTAGACATTCTTTCATTTTATTATCTATTAAGGAACAACTAGTAGTCATACTCGCCTTTATCCTTTGATGTATTTGAAGCATAGATAGCTTTTTTCCTAATTGTTTGTATTATTCACATATTTGGATCATGAGTAAAGCCCCCATAGATGTACAGAGCAGATGCTTTCATGCCAACTTGATTCGATCAGAGGGAAGAAAGATTTTCTAAATTTGTTCAATTCAAATCTCTCAAAAGAAAACTAGAAAAAGAGTAAATTTCAAAAATGGGGCTTCAGTCGCCTTTTCTTTCATTGATTTTCAATACCTTATAAAATGAGGTACATGACTCTTATTTATAATACTAATAAGGTTCTTCCTTATATAATTTGAGTAGGATTCCTTCCTAGTTCTAATTGAACTAGATCTCTAAAAAGAATAGACTAATATAAATAATCATAAAAAATACTGAAATCTTACAAGAGGTAGATCTCAACTCCTATTTCAATTTTGCCTTTTACCACTTTGTCTAATTCTTCATGGATTCAAGGATAACACTCAATCAAAGTATTTTTTTTTAAAAAAAAATTTGATTTGACCAACCTATCTTGGGCCCAAACAATAGAATTTTAGTCTAATTCAAACCCCTAGAGATTGGCTCAAAATTATAGATATCAAAAAAATATTTATTTTTTAAAAAAAAAAGATTATCTCAATTGGGTGTCGTATGATCAAGGTTATGGTCTTCAAAAGTTTAGCACATGATTCAGCTTTTTGATGTGATCAATCTTACTCTGGATCCTATCTAGCTCTACTCATAGTGGTCAAAATGATCCACACTGAGTTTTAGGATCCTCCTAGATTATGCTTATCTAAAAGAAGCTTAAATGACACTAATGGTTCCCTCAAGGACCTGAATGAGTCAGCTTGGGAATTTTATATGGCCACAGAAGCCATTATGAAGGATCTAAGATGTGAACACAAAGGATTGAAGTACTCTTTTGAAGATGCATGCAAGATGGTTATCAATTTGATAAGTTTTTTTTTTTAAAAAAATGCCACATATTTCAACACTAATTTAGTAGAATAATTAATTCAAAGATTAGTTATTGAAAGAACTAGATATTGGGGTCATTTGAGGAGCATCTTCCTTACTTTTCTCTTTTTCTTGGTGCAATCAATGTAGGATTTATAGAGCTTAAGAGTGCACATTGTGGAGCTGGCAATTTTAATGAAGAATCTCTCTATCTTCTTTCTTCCTCCCACTCGAGTAGGAACAAGTACTTGTTATAGGACTTATTTCACCCTACGCAGGCCACTCCAAAGTTAACAACCCTAACTCTGTTCAGGGACTTCGATGAGTTTGTAACACCAATCAATTTGGGCCAATTTGCTGAGAGTTGTTCTTAAAAATAACTAAAGATCCACTATTTCATGGAGAGTGGTGTTTCAAGACTTGGTGAGAGTTAGCAAAATGTCTTTAGTTACTAGCAATGAATTAGATTATTGTTGTAAAGAAAGTTGCCACTTCATTTTCTTTGTAGCTTGTTTGGAATGTCTGCCAGGCATCAAATACAAACAAAGGGAGAGATTTTTAATGGTTGTGGTTTCATTGAGAATACTTTGATGTTGTAAAATGTGTTTGGAGAAACATCATACGACTTCTATTTTGGATGATAAAGAATAACTATGTCAGCCATAAAATTTAACATAACATGATTAATTTATCTTGCCTAAAAAAATAATTAGTAGGATTTTTAGAGGACAATTGAACCAAACTTTATCATATTTAGAAGTTTTCGTCAAGTAATAATGTTCTAGAGGACATGCTGATAACCAATCTTGATCATATTCAAAAATTCTACTCAAGGCATGATGATGGTGGGGTTAATTTATCAAATAAATGGTTTGCTAGGGATTTAAATTCATAAGCTTTGGAAAATTTGGCTTTCATGTTATATTAACCAACTAACTAGTTCCTAAAAGTTCTAAGTTAAAAATGAGTAAATAATGTATATCAAGCTCAGCATAGAGAAAATTATAACTTTATAAGAACTATATAGCATTTATAAGAACTATAAAACAACTAGATATCTTGTTCCAGGAGGATCTAGGCCTGTTGTAGACCATCCTAGCCATGCACCTTGGATAATATTAGATAGGTTTTTGGGGCATGATCTGCATATCCAGGAATCAATCACAAGTTTTAATTTTTGGATCATCTACTACCTATTTTTGACATGTTGGAAACCAAAACAAAGTTCTCAATGAGTACTACAAGTATGCATCTACCTCTAAATGTTTCAATGCATGTCTGGGACATCCAACTTTTGGGTCTTGACATGAGCTAATCAAAGTAAAAGTTTCCTTTTTAGGAAAAAAATTGATTGGGCATAACTCTTGATCCAAAAGGAATTATGTGTATAGAGTGAAAATAAAGTTAACGTAGAATTAAAGATTTAGGCACTAGATTCAGTCACAAGCCTTAATCTATTTTCAGAAAGTTACAATCTCCTCCAACAAGGAGAGGATATATCTTACTAGTGTAGATGGAGTGATTGTAATCCATTGTAGATGGATCTTCAAGTTGAAAAAGGATGCTTTCAAATATATAGAGAGATATAGAGCCCGTTTTGTGGTCAAAGGCTTGATATACTAAAAAAATTAAGTGTTGACATCAATGAAATTTTCTCCAATTCTTCATTGTGAGATGATTAGTACTATCTTGAATATGGCAATTGTACTTGATTGCAGCTTGTGCAATTAGATGTGAAGACTAAATTTTTACATGGTAACTTAGATGAAATGATTTATATAACTCAACATGAAGGCTTTGTTTGAATTAGAAAAAGAAAGATTTGATTTGCAAGCTAAACAAATTATTGAATTGGTTAAAGTAGGTACCAGGGTGCTACAAGTGGTTTGATTCTCTCATTTTGAGCTTGGAGTTCTATAGATGTGAAGCTAAGCATTGTGCCTATATATGCAAATTGAAGAATTCTGACTTCATTATTTTCTTACTCTATGTCAGCAAGAAGTTAGTTGTCAAAACTACCAAGGATACTACTGTATCACTAAAAGATCCGCTGGTTAGATAGGCAGGATTTGAGGCAAGTGAATAAGATTCTAGGGATGATAATGCTTAGAGATAGAAAATAGGAAAGTCTAGATAACTATAAAAGTTATGTGAAAAGGTTCCATGTTGCTTCAACATGCACAGTGTTGAGCCAACTAGTACTCCAATTTATATAAGTTACAAATTGCCTATAGAATAGTGCCCTAGCACTGAAATGGAAGGTAGAAATATCATGGTACATCTTCTGCACCAGGCCTAACATTGCTTAAACAGCATGGAAATGGTCAAAAATTATATAACAAATCCAAGTAGAGATTATTGAAATGCTGCGGTACTACTATATAATATTGCTATCTATTATGGTGGTAGCAATTTCGAGCTAGTTGGTCATGTAGATATAGAATTTGCCAATGATAGAGATTGCAAGTATTCAATCAAAGGTTATATTCTCTCTATTATGAGATATACTAGGTTGGGTGTCTAAGCTAGAATCTATTTTTATTAGAAGTTAGTATATGTGAATGGAAGGAAGCCACATAGCATAAGAGATTACTAACAGAGCAACATATAAAGTAGGAGGTGATATCGACTCATTGTGATTGCCAATATATGATATACTTGGCAAGAAATCTAGCATGCATTTTCTGCAAGGATAGAGCATATGACATTCAATATCACATTGTTCATGACATTGAGGAGGACCAAAAAGACTCTTTGTTACCAAGCTCGTCAGAAAGGACAAGTCACATTTTGTAAAGTTTCTCTTGAGCTTGATCTTACTTGATGATTGTCAAGATTGAGCTGTGGTCTCTTCATACCCCTAGTGTTTGATGTTTTTAAAGAGATGTTGAAGCAAGTCTTTAAGAGAAATTAGGAATGAAGACTTGGAGAGTGGGCTAGGATCATGCTTACCCATGTTTAAGCATGTATGGGATTCCTTCTCACTCACCTTTATGATTTTGAGCAGGAGTAGGAAAGCATCTTATGAGCCATTTCCTCTCTCATTCCTTTACTCACCACCTCACTCTCTCACACATCGCATGTTTCCACAACTTTCTAATCACTCATACTTTTATGCAAACTATGCTTTTGTTGGCTATAAATAGAGGGGATTGTTAGGAGAAGCATGTATGTAGCAAGAAAGTAGTTTTTTGTGAGTGCTTAGTGGCTTGGCATGTTGAAGAGCAATATTATAGAATTTTCTTGGCTGATTGAAGGTGAGATTTTGGAGCATCAATTCAGCTATTAAGAAGCTTTCCTCACGGGGTTATTTGAGCACCTATTATATTTATTTTTGCTTTCCTATTTACTAAATTATTTCAATTAGAACTTTGCCTCTTGGATATAGGCAATTTTCTCAAACAACATAAATTTTTAGTGCTCTATGGTGTTTTAATTTTTTTTTCTATTATATCTTTTATTTGTTAGATGTATGTCCTAGAAGTCAATATGGCTGATATATTGTAATAAGTTTAAGACATAATTTTATATTTAATACATTGATTTGATTAATAAAAGAATAAATTTTATTTTTATTCAAGTGTGATGTGTCCTTAAATCATCTATAGAATTAATACTTTGATATATATTCTCAAAGTATTGAGAATTAGAGGCATATATATAATTTCTAAATGCTCTTGATCATAGTATCATCATGAGAATGATGATCGATCTAGATAGATCGGTGCACAGATCGCTTCCTTCAGAGTAGATGAGTCTCTGATCTATAGTGTAGAGAAACTGAGCGATGAGTGTGGGTAGTTATTAGAGAATAACTAATACTGAGTATGACCATATGAGAGATCACTTATATTTTTAATCAATTGTCAGTGATTATCTCGATACTGTAGTTGCATAAATAGTTTTTTGATTTATGATGGTACGACTGCTCGTAGTGAAACTGCTGGAGTTTGACTGACACATAAACATAACCTCATTGAGATCTTGTAGTGGATATTGGCGATAATTGATCCATTGTAGGAGTAAAATACTTATCTAGATGGAATCTATCAATCTTGATAGAGAAGAGAAGTCCTATGAGATTTGAGAGGCTAAGTTTGAGAGTTTGTGGCCACAGTAGTATGATTGATGAAAAATTTTTTTATCAGGATCACAATTGAACTTGAGCTAATCAAATCTATCATATGATTGATGATGAGGTTTGATGATTTATCCATGACCTGCCATCTAGTCGGGACTCACAATAGAGAGACTGAATCACATGCGAACCATACCTTAAGGTTCTTTATTGGTTCTATTGGATTGCCACTAAATACTGCTAGGTATCACTGATGGATTGTGAGAGCTCACTAGAATAGCTCAAAAATGATAATCCTTGATGAGTTAGAGTGAAATCGTTTCGATCCATTAAAAAGAGTTTCAATGATACTATGATAGAGATCATAGTATATCTCACTATCAGATAGAATTGAACCTATGGGGTCATACAATAAAGAGATTCAATCTGGAATAAGCAATTGGACTCATGAAATCTCAATTAGATTTAAAAAAATCCTATTGGATTTAGGATAACCTTACTGGCATATGGTTGAATCCAATTTTCTCTTTGCACTTGAATTACTTATTTGATAAGATTAATTTAAGTTAATTACCTACTAATAACCTAAATAAATAGATTTATTGAGCTCTAATTATTGAATACCTAAGATTTTGGATCATATAAATTAAGAGATCAAACCCTTAATCAATTTTCTTGATTGTTTGCATGGGGCACCACTTGATTTGATCAAGTTGGGTGTGTGGGATCAGATTGGGGCATCCCCTAAGTGCCATATGGCATGTGAAAAAGTAGGTGCAAAGGCTCTAATAGTTAGCACCTAATAGATCTCCTAAAGGGGGTCAAATAACTAAGGAAAAAAAGATTTCTAATGCAAGTAGGACTTGTATTAAGAGGTTATTTGATTTTAAATAAATTCAAACTTTTTACCTATTTAAAGGAGCCTTCTCTAAGGCTCTTTAGATCTGATTTCTAGCAGCCCATGTCTCCAATAAAGAGTCCCCATGCCTCCTTCTCTTCTCCTCTAAGGTTCCAACGTCCAAAGGTGTTGGACATCCACCATCTCCACGCCCAAGGGGAGCTTGGGCATCCCCTCTTGCTTGCTGATTTTTAGATCTTGATTGCTTCATAATAAAAAAAAAGCGTAAGAGAAGAAAAAAAGAAGATCAAAAAAATAATCAAAGAGTTGATCACGATCCAAGTTTCATTCAGATTCATAGGGTGATTGTTTTTAGAGAAGAAAGATCAATATCAAAGAGGGCTATTCCAGACTGATCTTGAGTAGATATCCATAAAGGTTGGATACTTGCATGGCTAAGGGAGAACCTACTCTCTTTCAAATCTAGATTCAAAGAAAGAAATTATAAAATAAGTATGTGATTCGATCACATATTTAATTTCAGCATAAAATTCAGTATGTGTTCAATTTCAGTATATGAAGTAGATCCTTATGTTCTATATTTTATGCATGCATGATTAAGATTAAAAAATATTTTAATCTTTTATTTTATTATATTATTTAAAAAAAATTTAAAATATACATACATATTTTGACATGAAATTCTAATAGTGGTATCAGAGCCATAGGTTGCATATGCATGAAATTGACATACATATTTTGAAAAGAGTTTCAAAGTTTAATTTTTCTTGATATATGAGATGTATAGATGATTGTTTGAATCTAAAAATTTATTATAGATCTAATTTTTAATTCATATATTTGATATGAGAAGGTATGCATAGATCTAAAATTTATTCTAGATGGGATTCTAGTTCATGCATATGTGATATATAGATATATGCATAAATCTAAAAATTATTTTGACCTGATTTATTATTCATATATGAGATATATAATTATAAATTTAGGTCTAAAAATTAGTTTCAATATGATCTATGATTTGTATGTGATATATATAACATCATGTTATGATCTAAATTTTATTTAGATCTGAATTTTACGTACACATATATGATATATGCTTGTATGTTAAATCTAAAAATTAATTTCATGATTTAAAACTTATCATTCATATAAAAAATTTAGATCTAAAATTTAGTTTTAGAATCTAAAATTTATATTTGTACATAAGGGTTTTGATCATGAAAAAATTAAAAATTAGATCATGCAATTAGATTGCATCTAAGATTTTTTGATTTGAACATAATGGGTCTAATTTGATTAGGTAATTGATCAAACTGAGTCAAGTGTTGATTAAGATTAGATCAATTAAGTTATAAAATCATATAATTGATATTGATCAAATCGATTAAATTCTATATATAGAATCGATTAATCTAAGGATTTAATTTTGCTCGATGGCTTGAGCCTGATTCGCTTAAGCTAACCTATTTGGACTAATTGATCTATTGATGTTTAAGGTAAGTAATTGAGAGGTGATTATTTAATTGATTCCATTCGTTGATCTGGTTAATTTATTGATGTCTAAGAAAAGCAACGGGGGGAGATCCCATTGATCTCTACCTATCTGGATAATTTAGAAGATGGAGTCTTGAATAAGGTTGCTTGGTAGTTTGGTTTAGCCTATGCTAATTAGATCGATCATATGATGACTGATTAGATGAGACCTAAATATAAATCTTTTCATAAATATTAAGTCCATAGGTCTTCTACCATTGTAGATGTACAGGCATGGTACTAGTGTTGATTATTCTCGGTTGGTCACAGTGGTTCAGTTGCATCGAGAACACGCAACCACTCTATTAACAAAGAGTTGTTCTAGGGTGAGGATGGAGTTGGACCCAATAACTGTTAAGTGAGAGATCAAATAACGGTCTTGCACCTCCTTGTGAATGGTGGGTCAGATTTAACTAAAAAGTGTGGTCATTAATTGTTAGGTGAGCTCATATAACTTAGGGACCAAGTTGCTGCAACATATTTAGAGAAGCATCTGGGTAAAGAGTTATCCATACATTGGTGTGCATGTTATCAATAACTGTTAGGTGAGATACATGACATCGATGGGACCGCAACATCCACTAAAAATTTAATTATCGTGTTAGGATTTTCGCTTTCCAGCCAGAGAGTAGAGGGATCCAAAAAAATAATGAGAGTTATTATTTGCTTCTTAAAGTCCCTAGAGCAAATATAAATTTAAAGTACAAAAGTCTAACTTGAATCTCTACTCTCACAGTTAAATCATGTCAGCTTCAAATCCTCTAGCTCGTATCCTTGAGTCCAATTATTTGATCGGAATAAATTATAAAGACTAACTAAGAAATCTCAAGATTGTCCTGACTTTTAAAAAATTAGGTCATGTACTCGATCAGGAACTCTTAGTGTTATCAAACCATCCTACTACTGAGCAAAAAATAGCTTATGAAAAGTGGACAGATAAAGTAGTCGGATTAAGTGTTATGTGCTGGCATCAATGTCAAAAGAGTTGTAGAGCCAGCATGAGCATATGCCCATTATCAGGGCTATGATCACTCACCTACAAAAGTTATATGGTGAGTAGAGCTGTACAACACACTTCGAAATATCCAAGAGACTCTTTAATCTAAAGATGCGCGAAGGACAGTCAGTCCATGAGCACTGTATGACAGTGATCAAGGACATTGAGGAGCTTGGCAGCTCGAACTTGATATGTAAAAGAAATTACTGATGGATTTGATCCTTCAATCCCTTACGAGTTCATATAGTCAATTTATTATAAATTTTTATATGAACAAATTTGATTGCACTATATCCAAACTGATTAACATGTTGGTCATTACTGAGAAAATCTTAAAGAGTTCAAGGGGTACTGTTCTTGCTGTGGAGTGAATTTCTTCGACTAAGAGAAAGTCTTGTTGGAAGTAAAAGAATAAATTCGCTAAGAAGTAGAAGAAAGAGAGCAAGCCAAAAAAGGATGTTCCAAAGAAGATTGATGCAAAGAGAAAGTGTTTCTACCGTGATGCTGATGGTCATTGGAGAAGGAACTGTCCACTCTACCTAGAGAGCTTAAAGACCAAAAAGGATGATAAACTTTCAAAAGGTATGCTCGTAATTGAATCTAACCTTATAGTTTCTTCTATTTCTAATTGGATATTGGACTCTGGTTCGAGTGCTCATATATGTACTTCAATGCAGGATCTAATAGAAAGTAAGAGGTTGAAAAAGATGATATGATCCTTCAGATCGACAATGGAGTAAAAGTTACTGCAGAAGTTGTTAGCACTTATCCTCTTCAATTACCGTCAGGATTTAGATTAGATTTAAAAGACTATTATTTTATTTCTGTAGCTAGTCGAAATTTGATTTTCATGTCTGTGATAGCACAGGATGGTTTTGATTTTAATTTTAATAAAATTTTTTATTTTATTTATTTACAAAATAAATTGGTTGCACATGATCTTTTAATTAACAGTCTATATCACTTGCATGTTGATGCGAATGTGAATTTAAATGAGTAAATAGTGAGGGCCGAAGGTCAAAAGAGATTCAAAGATGAAATTAACCAAAAGTACTTGTGACATCATAAACTAGGCCATATTGGAGAGGAGAGGATAAACAAACTAAAAAAGGATGGGATGCTTGGCTCTTTTGTTTCAAAGTTGTACCTAGCTTGTGAATCTTGTCTTCAAGAAAAAATGGCCAAGTTATTTTTTATAGAACATAGAAAAAGGACCACCGAGTTACTTGCTCTGGTACACACCGATGTGTGTGGATCATTTGATGTGCAGACTAGGGGTAATTATAGCTATTTCATCATTTTTATGATAATCTATCTCTGTATAGATATGTATATCTGATGAAATACAAGTCTGAAACTTTTGAAAAGTTCAAAAAATTTAAAAATAAAGTAAAAAAATAAATAGATAAATCCATTAAGATTCTTTAATCTGATCGAGGAGAAGAATACCTTAGTTAGAAATTTTTGAGATATCTTAAGGACAATGGTATAGTCTCTCAATGGACTCCTTCCGAAATACCTCAGCTCAACGAGATATCTGAAAGGAGAAATAGGACCCTATTAGATATGATCAGGTCCATGATGAGCTTCACTGATTTATCCTTATATCTTTAGAGACATGCGTTATTAACTGCAATTCATCTATTGAATAGGGTTCTATCAAAATCCATTTCTAACACACCATATGAGATATGGTACGGTAAGAAATTGAGTCTAAGTTATCTTAAGACTTAAGGATGTCCAGCTTATATCAAGAGACAGATGGCTGATAAATTAGAAGATAGATTTGTAATAGCTCGTTTCATTGGGTATTCAAAAGAATCAATGAGATACTACTTCTACTTTCCACAAGATCACAATATGATTGTGAGTCAGAATGTCATATTTCTAGAAAAATAATTTATCAAAGATGGTGGCAGTGGGAGGTTAGTCGAGCTTGAAGAGAAGGTCTCTAAAGAGCAAAGAGCTATAGATTTTCGGAAACCCATTATTCATAAGCTAGTAGTTGATGTTCCTCTGCCACTCGTAGATTTAGCAAGATTTTCCAACCTCCTGAAGGGTATATAGGTATGCTTATGGAGAAAGTAAAGAAAATATTCTTTATAGGAGATAAGGGTCATGGTGATGATCTTAATACTTTTGATAAGATGATGTCTGACATCGATTCTGAGAAATAATTAGATGCAATGAAGTTAAAAATTGACTCAATACATTCGAACTAAGTATAGACCTTAGTGGATCTATCTGAGGTGTAGTATCTATTGGGTGTAAATGAATCTACAAAAAAAAAATGTCGATGGTAAAATAGAGACCTATAAAGCTAGACTTACGATAAAAGGTTATAATCAGCATGAAGGCATTGATTATCAATAAATCTTCTCGTCTGTAGTCATGCTAAATCTATTCATATTTTATTTGCTATTGCAGCTCATTATGATTATAAAATCTAGCAGATGAATGTGAAAATTGCTTTCCTTAATGAATATCTTGAGAAAGATATCTATATAGAGCAGCCTTTGAGTTTCACATCTGGTGATAGTGATCATTGAGTCTGCAAGCTGTAAAGATCCATATACGGATTAAAGCAAGCTTCTCAAGTTGGAATCTTTATTTTAATGATGCAATCAAATCGTTTGGTTTCATCAAGAATGAAGAGGAACCTTGTATATATAAGAGGATCAGTAGGAGCATAATAACATTTCTCGTATTGTACATGGATGATATTCTCCTCATTAGGAATGACATTTTCATACTGATCTCGATCAAAAAATGATTGTCTAAGAAATTCTCCATGAAAGATCTTGGGGAAGCATCTTATATTCTTGAAATTAAAGTCTATAGAGATAGATCCAAGTGGTTGCTTGGCTTTTCATAGAATAGTACATGGAGGAGATGCTGAAAGGGTTCAGCATAGAAAATCTTAAAAAGAAACTTCTATCTCTTGGGCATAAGAGTATATCATATTATGTACTTAATCTGATATAGCCATTGCTATGAATGTCACGAGCAAATATCAGTCAAATCCAGATTGAAAATGCTGGATTGCTGTGAAAACTCCTTAAGTACTTGAAAAACACTAAGGATTTAAATTTTTGATCTTTCGAGAAAGGTCAAAGCTAAGAGTGGGAGAATACACGGATGCTGATGATAGAATGTCTACATCAGGGTGTATTCTTGTTCGATATATTAGAAGGATTCTGAGTAATCGATCAATGAAAGCTAAGTATGTTGTAGATATGTAGGATGAATTCTGATTCTAATATTAGTTGTAGAACTAGATGTCATGCCATTAGATGTCATGACACAGTGCTGCAAAGACAATGACACCATAGCCCTTGCTAAGGAGCCAAGGTCTCATCAAAAGTCTAAGCACATAGAGCAGTGGTATATGCGACTACCTCGAAAAAAAATATGTTAAGATGCGAAGAGTAAACTCCATGAACAAGTGGCAGACCCGCTGACAAACAATTGAGCCAGTCTAAGATGGAAGTCCACCTTGAGAAGATATGACTTAGATTAGTGGCTGATTAGCTTTAGTCCAAGTAGGAGATTGTTAGATGTATGTCCTAGAAGCAATACGGTTGATGTATTGTAATAAGTCTAGGACATAATTTTATACTTAATACATTGATTTGATCAATAAAAAGATAAGTTTTATTTTTATTCAAGTGTCATGTGTCCTTGAATCATCCATGAAATTAATACTTCGATACATATTCTCAAAGTGTTGAGAATTAGAGGCATATATATAATTCCTAAATATTTTCGATCATAGTATCATTATGAGGATGGTGATTGATCTGGATAAATTGGTACGCAGGTCGCTTCCTTCGGAGTAGATGAGTCTTTGATCTACAGTATAGAGATACTGAGCGATGAGTGCATGTAGTTGTTAGAGAACAACTAATACTGAGTGTGACTATACGAGAGATACTTGGACTTTTAATCAATTGTTAGTGATTATCTCAATGCTGTAGTTGTGTGAATGGTCTTTTGATTTATGATGGTACGACTGCTGGTAGTTAGTCTGCTAAAGTTTGACTGACACATGAACATGACCTTATTGAGATCTTATAGTGGATGTTGGTGATAGTTGATCCATTGTAAGAGTAGGATGCGCATCTAGATGGAATCTATTGATCTTGAAGAGAGAGAAGTCCTATAAATTTGAGAAACTAAGTCTGAGAGTTTATGATCATAGTAGTATGATTGATGGAAAAGAATTTTCATAAGGATTACAATTAGACTTGAGCTAATCGAATCTATTATATCACTGATGATGAGATTTGACGATTTATCCATAACCTGTCATCTAATTAGGACTCACGATAGAGAAACTGAATCACATATAAACTATACCTTGAAATTCTTTTTCAGTTCTACTGGATTGCCACTATATACTGCTAGGTATCACTGGTGGATTGTGAGAGCTTACTAGGATTGCTCAGGATCGACAATCCTTGATGAGTTAGAGTAAATTATTCCGACTCATTGAAAAGAGTTTCAATGATACTATGATGGAGATCAGAGTATATCTCACTACCAGATAGAATTGAATCTATGGGGTCACAAAATAAAAGGATTAGATCTAGAATAAGTAATTGGGCTTATGAAGTCTCAATTGGGTTTAAAGAAACCCTATTGGGTTCAGGATAATCTTACTGGTATATGGTTGAACTCAATTTTCTCTTTGCACTTGAATTACTTATTTGATAAGATTAATTCGAGTTAATTATCTACTAATAACTTAAATAAATTAGATTTATTGAGCTTTAATTATTGGGTGCTTAAGATTTTAGATCATATGAATTAAGGGATCAAACCCTTAATCAATTTTCTTGATTATTTGCATAGGGTGCCACTTGATTTGATCAAGTTGGATGTGCCCACTTAAAAGTGGACACATGGGACCAGATTGGGGCGTCCCCTAAGTGTCATGTGGCGTGTGAAAAAGTGGGTGTAAAGACTCCAATATTTGACGCCTCATAGATCTCCTAAAGAGGATCAAATAATTAAGAAAATAAGGATTCCCAATGCAAGTTGGATTTGTATTAAGAGGTTATTTGATTTTGAATAGGATTTAAACATTTTGTCTATTTAAAGAGACCTTTCCTAAGGCTCTTTAGATTTGATTTTTAGCAGCCTATGCCTCCCATAAAGAGTCCCCATGCCTCCTCTTCTTCCCTAAGGTTCTAATGCCCAAAGGTGTTGGGCATCCAACATCTCCATGCCCAAGAAGAGCTTGGGCGTCCCCTCTTACTTACTGATTTTCATATCTTGATTGCTTCATAATCAAAGAAAGAAGAGTAAGAGAAAAAAAAGATCAAGAAAAGGATCAAAGAGTTGATCGTGATCCAGACTTCATTCAGATTCGCAAGATGATTGTTCTTAGAGAAGAAAGATCAATATCAAAGAGGACTATTTCAGGCTGACCCTGAGTGGATACCCGTAGAGGTCGGACACTTACACGGTTAAGGGAGAACTTACTCTCTTTCAAATCCAGATTTGAAAAAAAAAATATAAATAGGTATGTGATTCGATTACATATTCAATTTCAGTATAAATTCAGCATGTATTTAATTTTAGTATATGAAGTAGATCCTTGTGTTCTATATTTTATGCATGTATGATTAAGATTAAAATATATTTTAATCTTCTATTTCATTGTATTATTTAGAAAAAAAATTAAAAAATATATGCATGTCCCAACACGAAATTCCAACACCATTGCCCTTATAGGATTATATCATGTTTTGATACAACATCTACCATTTCGTCTTAGGCATCCTAGTAATGTTTAAATGGCCCAATTTCAAAGACAAGACCTCTCCAAACCTATACCATCTGGATAGTGTCCAAACCCCATCCAAATCCACTCATTTTAATTTGTCGTTTGTCAGGGTCTAAGAAATTAAGGTGCTATTTGTGGGCGACGAGGAGCACATACAATTCTTCTGCTTATAATTGCAATCAAGCTGATTTCAAGATTAGATATCAATAGCTTCTTTATCACACAAGTTTTGTTGCCCTGCATAGGTTAGTATCCTATCTATTTTTTTGTGGTCTTTTCTCCTTGGACAATATATGGATGTGGAAGGTACATATTTTTAATGTCCTTCTCCTTTAGCTATAATGGGAAAGCCAAATATGTAGCACACTCTCAGTACCATGCCCTAAAGGGTTTCTTGAGCAAACTAATCTATTGTAGTCAGTAGGAATATATGTTTTATTTGTTATATCTCAAAAAAATAATGCACTATGGACATCCTTGAGAGTGAGAAGGGTCCCCCCAAAGCAAACAAGAGCACTAGGATTGCATGGTCTCAGTGAAGCTATGGGTAATTTGGAGGGAGAGGAATAAAGGTATTCTTGGATAAGTGTCCCTTCATTGAATAATCCATTTGAATGAGTTTCATTTTTATAGTTCTTAGCCCTTTTATTGTTCTATTCACTTTCTTCATGATTTCACATCTAATGAAGTGGTGGTAAGGGTTCCCACTTCATTTCTCAGAAAATCTCTCTCCATATTAATTATGCTTCCCATTAGGGCATATAGATTTATTGTTAAAATAACAATTCTCAAGAATGTTATTGTGGATATATACTACAAAAAATAGAAAAATATTCATGGTAGTGGAGAGTTAGTAATGATATTAGAGGAGTTAGGACTTAACTGAACAAAGACCAAAACAAACTTAATTTTTCCTAAGAATGGAATCACATTACAACGTAGTTATATGGATTCATAAGCAATGGATCAACCAATCAAGCAAAAAAGAAAATGTGACAACCCAGGACCTTATCCAAAATAGCTAGCTAAAAAGTATTATTTGAGTTCCTTAGTTTTGTATGAATATGTAAAATCTACTTAGTGCGTAGCTGATATGGGACTAAAAGTAAAATTCTTTATACACCGCATCCAGTATAAAAAAAATATACCACTCCTTCTAATTGGGCCATATAGCCACCACTTTCTAATGTGTATTTAATACTTGTAGTTCTGCTTTTTCATATAAAATTTTGAATGATAAAAATACCCTCTCCTTTTGAAAAAATTATGATATCTTGTGATCAAATTATGACATGCTATAGTCAAATTATGACTTCCTATATAGGAAGTCATAATTTAGCCATAAGATGTCATAAGGAAGGGAGGGGCATTTTTATCATTTAAAAATTTTATAAATTTTCAATAATAAAAATATCCTTCATTCTTTATGACTTCTAAAAGAAAAATTATGAGATTCTATGCTGGAAGTCATAATTTGACTACAGGATATCATAATATGGCCACAGGATATCATAATTTTTTCAAAAGAGGATGGGCATTTTTATCATTCAAAATTTCAAACAAAAAAAGCGAAACTGCAGATATTAAATGCATGTTAGAAAGCGGTGGCTATGTGGCCCAATCAATGGGACACTGTATTTTTTCTACACTGATTGTGGTGTTCAAAAATTTCTCTTTATGCCTGCATAGCTTCCCACCTCTCACACCTTCAAGATTTGGAAAAACCTATGTTCGGCTAAAATGATTTTCGATCATAGAAAGTTTTGGAGCTCTATATCTTTGGCCTCATTGATGACAGTAAGATCTCATTACTGTTAGAACCCAGCTCCCTTTCTTTCACATACCTTCTTCTCTATGTATTTAATTATCTGTATATTACCCAACTATATATATATATATATATATATATATATATATAAAAAAAAAAAAAAAAAAAAAAAAAAAAAATATATATATATATATATATATATACTTTGTTTGATAAATAAATTTGAGTGAAGTATCTCACTCCTTCCATTATTCTTCAAAAATAGAAAAAAAGAAGCGATATATTTTACTGTTGCAGCTGAGTGGGGTGAGGTTGCTTAATACATCAACTAGAGCTTGGCCCTAAATTCAGATTAGTTGTGCTTTTCCAACCCAACCTTGTGTTTTAATCTACAACCATGGAGAGTTTGGATTCTCCGTACCATCGTAAATAGCTACCACATCATCCCTTGGAGATGAGTGACTCTTTTCATTTTGATATGCGATGAGGCACCATTATTAGTATGATCCACTGTGTGTCACAGTGATGAAGGAGAGCCATCCATCTCTGACCGAAATGGATGATGTACGTGGCAGCTATCCATGATAGTGCCGTACTCTAGATGCAAAGTAGAAAGATCTCATTTCCACCATAGAAGCCCTTTGTTTTCATCGCCAACACTAGACTATGCAATACTCGAGGAAACTGCCTTGTACCGAGATGGTTTGTTAGAATTTGACTGGTTGCGGTATTCGAATCCAAGGTAAATGATCTCTCGTCTGCAAGAAGTTTGTCTCATTCTTGTCACAATTAGCTCTTGGATCCGGCATATTCTGAATATCATATTACTCGGCCGGTTAGATTTTGCCGCCATGGAATAGCCACCCAGTCAATTCCAACAGACTATAAGATGACCTAGTAAAAGTTCACTGGTTAGTTGTTGCTTGTTGCTTGCATTGTCCGTCCATTGACCGGCCTCCTTTTGTATGTATTTAAATAAAACATTGTTCTTGGAACCATCAGAGGTTTCAGAGAACCTATAAATATATGTTTTTCATAGAACTCAGAAGCCATGAAAAGAACTTAGGATTATAGAAGCTTCACTATATCAGTTCCACTCCCTGTCCCCAATGGAAGTTAAAATTGCTCAGCTTCTCACAGTTATCTCTATGATTGTTCTAGTTCTGGTAGCAGTGGATGCTAGTGTTCCAGCAGTGTTCATATTTGGGGACTCCACAGCTGATGTTGGGAATAATAACTTCTTGCCTGCTAGTAAGGCAAAGGCCAACTTCCCACCCTATGGCATAGATTTTGTGCAGAGTAGAGCAACGGGCAGGTTCAGCAATGGATTGAATAGTGCGGACTTCTTAGGTATCTTATCTTTAATCTATATCTTCTATTTCTTTTTTCACTTATTCAAGTAGTTGTAACCGACTCAGAATAATGGATGAACTAATCATACCAAAAATCATGAACTGTTTGAAGTTTTCTATTTTAATCCCAAACTTCAATTTAGTTCAATCTTATTATCGGACTTTCAAACTTTTACAATTGATACCTTGATTGTGACTTTTGTTTGATGGCTATGATGGAGATGGCCATGTGCTATTATGTATCATCAAAAGAGTTACTCATGTGGCACTAAATTGAAGTACTGGGGCAAAATGGAAAAGCTGATGCACAAGTTCTGGTCAAGGACTCTTTTTGACAGCATGTGATAGCACGTGATCACCTTCGTCATGACCATCAAACAAAAGTGACAACTAGTGTCTCAATTGTAAATAATTTTAAAATGCTAATGATCTGATTACACTAAATTGAAGATCAAGATAACAATGAAAAAGTTGTATAAGTTTAGGATTTTTTCCTTGATTAATGCATAATGCATTGCTTACATGATGCAAAAACAGTAATTAATTTAGAGGATATCTGGATTTTTGCATGATTTTGGATTTATCAGATGATTCTTACACCATTTTGAAGGCACATCAGGAATCAAGTTTGTTTTTCCTAGAAAAGCATATAATTTCTATTTATTTAACCAAAATATTTAAATAGTGGGTGTTATTTTTTAAATTTTTCTAAAGAGTTTTAAACATGTAACCAATTCGCATGATGACAAGATTTCACGTTATATGCCAACTACATCTTACGAAAAAATGCTGTTGGATCGGTGATAAATGATGTGACTTTGCCCTTTAATTGCAATAGCATAACACCAATTGAACCCTATAAATATTAGCATCCCTTTGTAAGCTACGAAATATAATATCATTTATGACCGAAGGTTATATTACCATATTAGTTAAGCCTTATAAGTGTACCATGATAACATGAATACTCCAAACAAATATACAGTGAGATCTTGCATCAATGGGATGACTTGTGCGTACTACGTAATCCTAATACATTCAATAGTCTGAGATAAACAAAAAGAATGCATTGGCTTTTTTTTTTTTTTTTTTGGTAAAAAAAAAAGAATGCATTGGTTAAAAATTAGAGTGCATCAGGAATCGTGGTGATCACTGTTCCCTCTCTTGTACCATTATCTATCCACGCTTCTCCTAATTAAGTGTATCGCGTGTCCAGTAGTAGTCTTAATAATACAAACACGAAACGTGGGTGCTTATCTTGAACTTGTATATTTGATAAAACCCCTAACAAAAATTCAAACCCAACTACATAGGGCCTTCTCCAGAACCAATTAAGGTCTATTAAATTCTTTAATCAACGTTAAGTAGCCTCATCCCGAGATGACTCTACTAACTCTACCATGATTAGTATAAAAAAAAACATTAAAAAATTCGAGCTAGATGACTGAGTTCTCCCCTTCAACTGTTATAATGGCAGCCAAGATGATGGGGTTTAAGAGGAGTCCGCCACCTTTTCTTTCTCTTACCAATAATACATTGCTGAAGCATGCCCGGCGAGGGATCAACTTTGCCTCAGGAGGATCTGGGATCCTTGACACAACAGGGAGCATATACGTAATAAACTCTCTTTAGATGCATTCTCGTAGAACCCCTTTTAACTTTTACTGATAGCTCCATTAAAACACCACTCTTTTCTGTGGCATCAGGGCCAGGTCATCTCCATGGCGAACAAGTCCAATACTTTGAGACAGTGCGTGCAAATCTCACAGCACACATGGGAACGACCGCAACGGAAAAGCTGCTCGAGAAGTCTATCTTCCTCATTAGCACTGGAAGCAACGATATTTTGGATTACTTCACGCCCAATGGTTCTGTTAACCGTCCTCCTATGACTGCCTTCCTTTCCACTCTTTCCATTACTTACAAAGGCCACCTAAGGGTAGCTTCTTTTAATTTCTTTGTTTTTCCCACTCAATAAATTATGCAAAGAGTATGCAATTCATGTTTCAGTGGTTTGATAGAGTAAAATTAGTTAATGGTTGTGGCAGCAACTATACAACCTAGGAGCAAGAAAGATTGGGGTGATCAGTATCCCACCTATTGGATGCTGCCCATCTCAAAGAAGCTTAAATGACACCGGTGGTTGCCTTGAGGTCTTGAACGAGTCAGCTCGGGCATTCTACATTGCCACAGTAGCCATTATGAAGGATCTAAGCGGGGAACTCAAAGGGTTGAAGTACTCCCTTGGAAATGCATACGAGATGGTTATCAATTTTTTCAGAAACGCACTTAAATTTGGTAAGTTTTTTTTTTAAAAAAAAAAATTACAAACATATTTCTTTACCAATTTGGTAGGATACTTCGAAGATTAGTTATTGAAAGAACTAGATATTGGAATTATTTGAATCTTCTTCCTTTTTTTTTTTTTTTTTTCTCTTTTGGTGCAACTAATGTAGGATTTACGGAGCTCAAGAGTGCATGTTGTGGAGCTGGCAAGTTCAATGGAGAATCTCCCTGTCTTCCATTTTCCTCCCCCTGCTCGGCTCGCGAAAAGCACTTGTTCTGGGATTTATTTCACCCTACGCAAAACGCCTCTAAGATAGCAGCCCAAACTCTGTTCAGTGGCTCACATGAATTCGTAACACCAATCAATTTTGGCCAATTAGCTGAGGGTTGTTCTTAAAAACAATTAAAGATCCATTCCTTCATGGAGAACAGCGTTCTATGACCTCGTGAGAGTCAGCAAAATGTCCTTGGTTATGTGCAGAGAATTAGATTATTGATAAAAAGAAAGTTGTCCGCTTCATTAATTTCATTTTCTTGGTGGCTTGACCGTAATTTCTAGCACACCACATCAAATACAAAAGAACGGGAGATGTTTTTAATGGTTGTGCTTTCAGATGAGTATATTTTGATCTTTGCATATGTGTTTGAAAAAACATCATACTCCTTTTGTTTTGGAAACTACGATGTCATACAGTTAACATCACATGATCCATTTATCCTGCCCAAGAAAACTAATTAGCAGGCATTTTTAGAGGACAAGTTGAGCCAATCTTTATCAGATTTAGAAATTTCGTCAAGGCATGATGTTCTAGAGGACATGTTGGTAACCAATCTGGATCAGTTCAAAAATCTAGTCAAGTCATGATGATGGTTGGGTTAATTTATCAAATAAATGGTTTGAAAGGGATTTGAATTCATAAGCTCTAGAAAATTTGGCTTTCATACAATATTAACTGACTAATTAATTAGTCCTGAAAATTCTAAGCTATTAGAAAATGAGTAAATAATGTATATCATGCTTAACATAGTGGAAATTATAACTTTATGAGAACTATAAAATATTTATAAGAACTATAAAACAGCTAGATATCTTGTTCCAAGAGGATCTAGGCCCATGTGGACTATCCTAGCCACCTTGGATAATACTGGATAGTATTTTGGAGAAAAATCTGCAATATCCAGGATTCAATTACAAACTTCAATTTTCGGATCATCTGGCACCCATTTTTGGCATGCTAGAACCAAAACAAGGCTCTCAATGAGTACTACAAGTGTGCATCTATCTCAAAAGGTTTCAATGCATATTAGGACACACAATTTTTGAGTCTTGAAATAAGTTAGTCAAATTAAAAGTTTTTTCAAAAAAAATTTTGATTAGGCATAACTCTCAATCTAAAAAGAATTACAGTGAGTGAGTGATAATAAAGTTAATGTAGGAATCAAGATTTATGTGTAGGAGAATTTTAGTTTTTTCATAATCATTTTAACTAATCGCATTTATTTTGGAAAAAAATGTAATCTCTTTTGACTAGAAGATGATTGCATCTCACTAGTACAGATAGATAGATCAGTGATTGAAATCGGTTGTAGATAGATCTTCAAGTTGTACGAAGATGCTAATGAGAACATATAATGATATAGAGCCCACTTAGTTGGCAAAGGAAATGCTCAAGAAATAAAGTGTCATTGTTCATTTAGAGATGATTGATACTATCTTGAATACATAGCCATTATGTTGCATTGGAGCTTGAGCAGTTCGATGTGATAAATTTCTTTTTGTATGAGAATCTAGATAGAGAGATTTATATGACTCAACATGAAGGCTTTGTTGAAGAAAACAAGAAGGATTCAATTTGTAGGCTAAACAAATTTTGTATAGGTTAAAGAAAGTATCAAGATGTCTATACAAGCGGTATGATTCCCCCATGTGAGCTTAGAGTTTGCAAATTTAAAAAGCGGGGCATTGTGCCTATGTATACAAATTCAGGGATAATGACTTCATCTTTTTCTTAGTCTGTATCAATAACATATTAGTTGTTAGCAGCAGTCAGGATGCTATTACAACACTAAAAATCTGCTGGCTAGATAGTTTAAGATGCAGAATTTGAGGCTCAGGAGCTAGATTTCTAAGATGAAAGTACTTAAATAGAGATAGAAAATAGGAAAGTCTAAATAACTCATGAGGGTTCTGTGAAAATGTTTTGCATTGCTTCAACATATACAATGTTAAGCCAACTAGCACTCCAATTCTCATAAGCTATAAATTATCTTTGAAATAGTGCCCTAGCATTGAAATTGAGAAGATAGAAATATTATAGTACCAGATTCATCTGCACAAGGCCTAACATTGACCAAGCAGTGGAAATAGTCAATTAGTATATGTATATCGCAAATCTAAGTAGATTATTGAAATATGGTGGTATACTGTTGTTGCTATCCATTATGGTGGTAGCAATTTGGAGTTGGTTGGTCATGTGGATGTAGATTTTACTAGAGATAGATATTACAAGTACGCGATCAAAGGTTATGCTCTGTATAATATGAGTATCTAATCTAAAATCTATTTTTTGTTCTTTCTACTATAGAAGCTAGGTACGTAGAAGCTACACTTGAATGCAAGAAAGCCAAATAGTATAAGAGATTACTTACAGAATGTTGCCATTAAGATCTGAATTGATTTAAGCAATAGCTAGAGAGACTTAGGATCTTAATGATTGGTAAAGAACTCTGGAATAGAATGGCATAAACTTGATCCAATAGCATCTGCTCTACCTATAATAGGAAAAAAGTTCACTGCTTGCCAAAAAATCTCTAGCGAGAGACTTTTTGATGCTTAAATCAAATAGAGATCTTAAGAAAACAAATGGAATTTAAAAGAGAGACAAAGTGAATGAGAGAAGAGGAGAAAGAGTGAGGAGAGAGTTTAGGCATCTATCCCTCATAGCTTTCGCTTACCCTCTCTTGCTACTAGTTGAGTCATATTTATAGATAAAGTTTGGTAGAATTTGTAATGGATTACTAGCTTTTGATTTGGTTGGCTACAAGATAACTTTCTGTTAATATGGTTGAAATACACTGACTTTTTGTTAGGTTAGTTAGAAGATACCAATTTTTAGTTAGGTCAATTGGAGTGTAACGGCTTTCAATTATATTTGTAACATTTCCTGAAGAAGTGAAACATGTGGAAATTTTGTGATCTAATTTGGCTAAGGATCACCTATTAGATATGACACATCTTTTTATTGGTCGATTCTAGTTTAATCATAATAATTGTCCCCTACTTTCAACATCGAGCTACTAATTTTTGCTTGGATAAAGGAAGTAGATATATCAATCTATTATTTTGAGCTATCAGTCATGATGCTTGAGTCAAATCATAAGTTGTCAATCTAACAATCTAACCTGGTGAACTGCCAAACCCCTAGATTGAACCATGGAGCCGATGAATTCGTGAACTAAGTTGGTTTGGTGAGCCGAGCTGGCCTTTGAGTGTAAGCCATTGCTAGAACTTTCTAAGGTTCTAGTTACTTCATGTTGCCCAACTATGCAACCTAAGAGGGGGGGTAAATTGGATTTCTAAAAAATTTTAAGCTTAACTTATGTCTTATGAAAAATATTTGACAATAGCTAAATAAATAGGGAGAGTAAAGTTAATTCAAGACTAATGGCTAAAAGCAAGAATGCAAGAGAATAATGAAGAGTTAAAGAAGAGCAATTAGGTATAACACAAACAAAAAAAATTATAGTGGTTCGGTGCCAACCTTGCACCTACATCCACTCCCCAAGCTCCTACTTGAGAATTTCAATCCACTAACTTGTATTCAATCCGAATACAAACGTCGGAAACTCCGACTCTAGCTATCCCAAGTTAGTCCACTTATTTTTCAGATACAAGCCAACCCAATACACTCCGATTCAAAGTTCGGATCAACCTTCTCTTATTTTGAAACTCTTCCAAAACAAAAATACTAACTCAAACAGAGTATAACAATGAATAGCACAAAAAGTACAGAGAAAGCTCCTTTAATGAGCATATGAGACTTTAAATACACTTTACTCAAGAAGAAGAAGACCCTTTTTTATTTCCTCAAGGTGGTTGGAGACTTGAATGTGCACTTGAGGAGTTGGTGAGCTTGGATTAAAGACTTCTTGAATGCTTTGAGTGAGCTTTTGCTTAGGACTGAAAAGTTAGCTTGAAATCCTCTTTTCAAAATCTCTCTTCTTAATGATTCCCACCTATTTGTCCCTTTTATAGTTTCAAAAAATAGTGAAAAATATTCTGGGCTGAAATAGAGCCGTTAGACCACATTAAATGAGCATTAAAAGTACTTAAAACGGGTTAAAAACTAGCCGTTGCGAAACAATCCCGTCACAGGGGTCGACTCATGCCTGGGGGTCGACTCATGGGTCGACCTTTGTGAAAAAATACCAGAAAACCAAAAGGGAAGTAAGGTTCTGTAAAATTGGCCCAAAACCTGCAGAGGTCGACTCATGGGTCGACTCATGCCTTGGGGGTCGACTCATGGGTCGACTCACAGGGTGTGCCAAGTTTGTGCTGGCCAAGAATTCAGCATGCCAATCATCTCATGTGCCATGAGTCGACTCATGGGTCGACTCATGTTTTTCAAACATGCATATCTTTCAAAATACAAGTCCAAAAATAATAAAATTTTTACCAATGAATCACAAATCTTTTGTTCTATCACTTGATGTTTTCAAATCAGGATTTGGTAAAATTATGATTTTGCCCATGAAGAGCAATAAGTCTTTTTCAAGCAAAAATTATTAGTACCCCTTCAAATGCTTTGTAATCATCAAAATCAATCCAAGGAGCAACAATCTCTCCCTTTTTGATGATAAAATACTTGAACAAAAGCATATATATGAAACAATATGCATGAATTTCAAAGGAATGAAATGCATTATAGGTAGTTTGAAGATAATTAGGAAATTTACTACCAACTTGAAAATTACTTATAAGTGTATTTGCTTGAAAAGAAGATTGATTCTTTTGGCATGTTATACATGTGCCCATTTGCTTGTGTTGCTCATTTGCATAAACTATTTGCCTATTGCTTAATAAATTAAAAATTTACTCATTTGATTATGTGATTTTGGTATCAAAGCAAAATTTATTTTTGTTATTAGAGCAAAGCAGAATTTGCCTAAGAATTTTGAAAATTGCTCATTTGAAAATATCTCATTTGCTCATTTGCTTGTTTTTTAAATTGCTTAGCATCTTGAAAATTTGCTCATTCTCATTTGATTATTTAATTTTGGTACCAGAGCATGTCTAAGAATTAATTTTAAAGTTTGCTCATTTGCTTTTGCTTAACAATTTACTCATTTTGCTTTTAATTCTTTTATTAATCTGCTTTTGATTCTTTAATTTCTCCCCCTTTTTGACAGCATCAACAAAAAAATATTGTTTACTCTCCCTTTTACCAACAGTAATTTTACTAACATCAATTTTACTAACATTAATGTTTACTCCCTCTGAAAACAACAATCAAAAAAATATACCATTGGATATCATAGATATGAAATAGCAATTCATAGTATTTTAAGCATGCATACAATTGAAAGTGACTCAATTTGAAGGTCATACATTAAAAGTCAAAGAGTAGATATATATATATAATCAAAAAGTGACTGAAACCATAAAGTTGTTCCACTACATATACCAAAACATAAAAGTTAATCAGTCAACATCATTACATGGCCCAAAAGATAGATCCTAGGAGACTAAAGACAAGACTAACAACAAGGATCTAGTAGAGCTCATGACTGGATGGATCAGAATCAGATGTATCAGAGATAGGGTGGGGAGATGAAGGATCACAACCAAGAACTCATCCTCTACCCCGTCTGCCTCTGCCACGAGTGGAGGTGCTGGCACAAGTAGGTGGGCGAGATGATCCTGAAGGCTGAGAAGCAACAGACTGAACTGCAAGAGAGAGCCTGATGGTGTCTAGAAGGTTCAGAGCTCTCGAAACAGACTGAAGCAGTGCAGTGAACTGGGTGGATGCATGCTCATTAGAGCCTCTGATCTCTCTCCTCAGGAAATCAAATCCACTCTCCAATACTCCTCTAAGTATGGCTGCCTCCATAGATAGGTCTGAGACCTCAGTAGTGCACTCCTGTGGCTGTGGATGGGTCAGAGCTAACACTTGCCCCTGCAAGTCAAGTACCCTCCCAGTCAGTCTCAATATGTAACCCTCAAGTTGCTGAATGCGAACTGACTGATCTGAGATCATCTAGAATACAGTGGAGATGTGGGGGATCAAAGTCTGATCAGATGCATCAAATGATGTGGATCCCGGTGCAAAAGCTGAAGTGCCCTACTGTCGAGAAAGCAAGGAAGCCACACGCTGAGAAATCATCTCAATCTAGTCATCAGCTAATCTGATCTCTGAGGGAAGTGCTCTACTGTCTGGCTGCTGAACTGGAGTGTGCCTCCTAGTGGACTCTGAAGGGCCAGCCTCTGGATTTGAAACAAACTGAATGTCTGGCGATGCTGCCCTGATGTCATGGAGAGGTGATGAAGGACCTTCTTCCTCAGCTCTGTCCTCAACTCTTTCTTCTGCACCCTTAATCCAACCACCATCAGTCCTAGTAAATCCCATGCGGTGCAAAGTATGTTGGTTGATGGTGTCAGAGTGAGAAAGCCTAGCTGATGCCTCCCCCTCAAAACTAACTCCAAACCTCCTGAATACCAATGTAAGGACCATACCAAAAGGCAGATGTGCCTTGGATCTATTCAAGATTTCCCTCATGGCTTCTATCATTAATGCAGGGAGGTTTAAGGGGGTTTGGGTAATCACATGAAACATGATGTAGATGTCTCGGCCTGAAAGGAGGTCATATCTACCACTTCTTGGGAAGAAAAGCTTTGTTACCAATTGATGTAGAATCCTCATTTCAATGGACAGGATCTTGGCTTCTAGTTTATTTAGGCTTCCCGAGTAGGTTTCTCCTAAAATCACATTAATTCCTTTTTCATTCACCGGGAGTTCCATGTTTGAATATCCCTCACAGGGCAAATGAAGAATCTCTCCCAGAATAACAGGATCTAAATAGATATCAATTCCCTTAACAGTGGATGTTACTGTTCCATTGCCATAGCACAAATTCAGATAAAACTCTCTAACCAGATCCACATATGTAACTTCTTTAAGTGAACAGTAAAATCCTAAACTTTGGTTTTTGATCTTTGAACCAATGGAGAACCCCTCTTTTTCAAAAAATCTGAAGTCAATATTTTTTCCGGATTCTACCTTTCTAACAGATAAAGAAATTTTACTGGGGCTTAGTGGAAACTGAGAAGAACCTGGAGCAGATGCCGAAGCAGGAATGGAAGCAGAAGAGGTCTGAGAAGCTTGTCTTTTCCTGCGCACGCCCTCTTCCAACTCACGGATTGATTTTCTTCTTTGAGGGAGTTTCATTTTTGGAGCCATTCTCACCACTAGAACAAGCAAGGAGACTTGGAAGATCAAATGTGTGAGGAGGTAGAGGGTTATTAGGGGATGAATAAGGATTTTTGGAGGAGAGAAACCCCATTTTGAAAGAGAATGGTGGAAGCTAGGGCATGCTCCAACCGCTCTAATCAGAGGAGAAAAATGGGAATAGCTCCTTTCCCAAGGGGCAATTTGAGGTGGAGGGGTGATGGGAGAAAGATCTTGGGCTTAGACCTTGGATTTGGAGAGAAAGAAGAAGAGGGCTATGGATTTTGGAGGGAGGAAGATGAAAATGGAGTGGGTCGGCTCATGAACAGGTTTTAATCTAAAAGAGAGGAACTCGTGGGATGTTTGCCGAAAATTGCAAGTATGCCACTGGGTCGACCCTAGGGGGTCGACTCATGTTTCACAAAAATTCAAGAAAATGATGAATAAATTCTGAAAAATTCAAAAACTTTCGGAGAGAAATTTTTGCTCTATGAACAGTTATGAGAATGATAATCTTGAGCTTTTAGGTCCAAGAGAAATGATAAGAATTAAGTTCATAGAATTTTTGACATTGATTCCTTGGAATTAGAGAGATATTTAAGCAGATGGATCAAGAATTTCTAGCTCTCTCTTAATTTCACAGAATCTATCTTCACTTAGGGCCTTTGTAAAGATGTCAGCTAATTATTTTTCAGTACAAACATAGTCAAGAATTATATCTTTATTTTGAACATGTTCTCTTATAAAATGATGTCTGATTTCAATATGTTTAGACCTAAAATGCTAATTAGATTTTTAGTAAGATTTATGGTACTGGTGTTATCACATCTTATGGGTGTTTCATTAAGTTTAATACCAAAATCTTCGAGTTGTTGCTTAATCCACAAGATTTGAGCACAACAACTTTCGGTTGCAATGTATTCGACCTCAGCCGTAGACAGTGGCACCGAATTTTATTTCTTGCTAAACCAGGAGATTAGGTTAACTCCAAAAAATTGACAAGTTCCACTAGTGATTTTTCTATCTAATCTACATCCAGCAAAATCAGCATCTGAATATCCTATTAAATCAATTAATGAGTCCTTAGAGTACCATAATCCTAGAGTTTGAGTACCATTCAAATATCTAAAGATTCTTTTAACAGCATTCAAGTGAGATTCTTTAGGATTAGATTGAAATCTAGCACACAGACAAACACTAAACATGATATCAGGTCTACTTGCAGTTAAATATAATAGAGAGCTAATCATACCTCTATAATATTTTAAGTCTACACTTTTACCTTCTTCATCCTTGTCAAGCTTACATGAAGGGCTCATGGGTGTGCCAATTACTTTAGAGTTCTCTATGCCAAATCTTTTGAGTAATTCCCTTGTGTATTTGCTTTGGATGATGGAGATTTCTTCTTTTGTTTGTTTGATTTGGAGTCCGAGGAAGAATGTAAGTTCTCCCATCATGCTCATCTCGAACTCTCCCTGCATGAGCTTTGCAAAATCCTGACAAAGAGATTCATTAGTAGACCCAAAGATAATGTCATCTACATATATTTGTATAATTAATATATCATCTTTATTTCTTTTGATGAAAAAGGTTGTGTCTACATTACCTCTTGAAAAATTATTATTAAGTAAAAATTTACTTAGCCTATCATACCAAGCCCTGGGTGCTTGTTTCAAACCATATAGAGCTTTATTTAATTTAAAAACATGATTAGAAAAAGCATGATTTTCAAAACCTGAGGGTTGTTCTACATAGACTTCTTCAGCAATATATCCATTCAAAAATATACTTTTGACATCCATTTGAAATAATTTAAACTTCATAAAACAAGCATATGCAAGTAGAAGTCTAATTGCCTCTAATCTAGCAACAGGTGCAAAGGTCTCATCAAAATCAATTCCTTCTTCTTGATTATAACCTTTAGCAACCAATCTTGCTTTATTTCTTATTACATTTTCATATTCATCTAATTTATTCCTAAAAATCTATTTTGTGTCAATTATTGAATAATTTTTAGGTCTTGATACTAAAGTCCATACGTTATTTCTTTCAAATTGATTAAGTTCTTCTTGCATTGCATTAATCCAATTATAATCATTTTCAGCTTCTTCAATAGTTTTAGGTTCAAGATGAGAGACAAAAGCATAATGATTAAATACATCTTTAAGTGAAGAATGAGTTCTTATCCCATGCTCAGGATCACCTATAATTAGCTCCTTAGGGTGATTGTGAACATACCTTCATTCTTTAGGTAGGTCATTTGTACCTCGAGGTTGTTCTTGATGTTCTTCACCTTCCTCATTATGTTTGTCTTCATATTCCTCATCATCTTGAATTATTGAATCCTTCAGAGTGATCTCCTTCATTCCTTCTATAAGAGGATCTGCATCATCAACACCTTCATTCTTCCTTAAAGGAAGATCATTAGATTCATCAAAGACAACATGTATTGACTCCTCTACTATTAAGGTTCTTTTGTTAAAAACTCTAAAAGCTTTACTAGTGGAGGAGTAACCAAGAAAAATTACTTCATCTGATTTTGCATCAAATTTTTCAAGTCTTTCTTTACCATTATTTAATACAAAACATCGACAACCAAAAATATAAAAATATGCAATATTAGATTTTCTTCCTTTCCAAAGCTCATAGGGGGTTTTCTTTAAAAATTGTCTAATCAAAGTATGATTTAAAATGTAACATGCTGTGTTAATAGCTTCCGCCCAAAAGTATCTTGGAAGGTTGCTTTCACATAGCATGGTACGGGTCATTTTTTCTAAGGTTCTGTTTTTCCTTTCTACTACCCCATTTTGTTGGGGTGTCCTAGGTGCAGAGAAATTATGACCTATTCCTTTTTCATCATAAAATTTTTCAAAATTTTGATTTTCAAATTCAGTTCTATGATCACTTCGAATATTTTGAATTGAAAACCCTTTCTCATTAGTGACTTTTTGGTAAAATTTAGTGAAAGCTTGAAAAGTTTTATCTTTGTGTGCTAAAAAGAAAACCCATGTAAAACGAGAGTAATCATCTATAATTACAAAACCATATTGTTTTCCTCCTAGACTAGTAGTTCTAGTAGGTCCAAATAAGTCCATGTGCAATAGCTCTAAAGGTCTAGAAGTTGAAACAATATTTTTAGACTTAAATGAAACTCTTGTTTGTTTACCTAGTTGGCATGCATCACAAATTCTATCCTTTTCAAAATTCAATTTTGGCAAATCAAGAACCAATTCTTTCTTAATTAATTTTGAAAGTGAATGTATGCTAATATGAGCAAGCCTACGATGCCAAAGCCAACTAGTCTTATTAATCTTGGCATTTAAAGATACTAGGCATTGCATGTTTATCTTGGATGGATTATTCAAATCTACCATATAAACATTACCATGTCTATATCCAACAAATTTAATGCCATCATTAATAGGACTAGTTACAATGCAAATAGAAGATTCAAAAATAATTTTATATCCTTTATCACAAAATTGACTAATGCTTAGTAAATTATGCTTTAAACCATCTACTAACAAAATATTTTCAATGTATTTGGAGGGAGTGATACCAATGTTACCTATACCGATGATCTTTCCTTTACCATTATCTCCAAAGGTGACCATCCCTCCATTCTTAGCATCAAGAGTGATGAATTGGGATTCATCACCAGTCATGTGTCTCGAGCATCCGCTATCAAGATACCATTTCCTATTTTCTCCTTAGGATGCTAGACACACCTGCAGGCAAAAGTCAAGTTTTTATTTTAGGTACCCAAGCTCTCTTGGATCCTTTTTGATTAGTCATAATAGTTCCTTTTGGAACTCATATTTTTTTTACATTTGAGTTTGCAGATTTGTTAGAGAAGCAAGTGTATGACTTATGTCCTACTCTACCACATTTGAAGCAAGTAATATTAGAAGACTTGTTACTTAAAGAGTTTACATAGATATTTTTCAGATACTTTTGTTTCTTCAAGGGGTTATAGCCAAGTCCAGCCTTATCATACACGACCTTTTGATTTTCAAGAATCATATTAAGTTTATTTGAACTCAAGGTGAATTTTTCAACTAGTGGTTTTAACTTGGCAATTTCATTCTTTAAACTTTGATTTTCTTGAAGCAGGGAGGATTTTTCAATTGAAATGCTTTCATTTTGTTTCAATAAAGATTGATTTTTCGATTTTAGATCTTTGTTCTTTATCCTTAGTTTCTTTAGTTCATCAACTAAATCACAAAAAGCTTCATGCAGTTCTTCAAATGTAAAGTCACTAGGAGTTTCGAAAATTACCTCATTTTCATGTGCCATAAGGCATAGGTTGGCTTGTTCAGTCGAGTCTTCCTCTTCGGAGCTTGAGTCATCACTTACACTCCAAGTGGCCATCATGGCCTTCTTCTTGTACTTCTTGGGATCCTTCTTTAGTTGTGGGCATTCGGACTTGAAGTGTCCCGATTTCTTGCATTCATAGCAGATAAGGGGTTGGTCTTTATCCTTTTCTTTACTCTGTTCTCCTTTTGTGAATGGCCTCTTCCTCATCCCTTATTTCCTTTTTCTCAAAAATTTCTTGAATCTTCGGGTAATGAGCGCCATCTCTTCATCCTGCTCTTCATTTTCAGTGTCATCAGTTTCTTCATCTGGTGGAGCTGTGGATTTGAGGACGATTGTTCTCTTCTTTTTGACTTCTTCCTCTTGATGTTGCTTCATGCTTAGCTCATGAGTCATCAATGATCCAAGAAGCTCTTCCAAGGGTAGAATGTTCAAGTCCTTGGCTTCTTGGATGGCGGTCACTTTGGCTTCCCAAGTTCTTGGTAAGGATCTGAGAATCTTTCTTACAAGCTCACTGTTAGTATAGGACTTACCAAGACTCTTTAAACTATTTATAATATCAGTAAAGTGAGTAAACATTTCAGTTATGGACTCATCATGCTCCATTTTAAATAATTCATATTTATGCACAAGCATGTTGATTTTGGACTCCTTCACTTGATTGGTTCCTTCATGGGTTACTTCTAACCTATCCTATATTTCTTTAGCAGACAAGCAAGTAGAAATGCGATTAAATTCGTTAGCATCAAGAGCACAATATAGAACATTCATAGCTCTAGCATTTATTGGGCCATTTTCTTATCAACCTCATCCCACTCTTTTTCGGGTTTGGCTGATTCTATACCATCAATAATCTTAGTGGGTGTGTGAGGGCCGTTCACTATGATACTCCACATATCATAGTCTAGTGCTTGAATGAATATTTTCATTCGAGCTTTCCAATAGGTATAATTAGACCCATTGAAAAGTGGAGGTCGGTTAGTGGACTGCCCCTCGGCTCGAGAAATACCGACTTGAGTTGCCATAGATCTTTGGCTCTTTGATTGGTTAGATCAAAGTAGGGCTAGAGCACCGGGCTCTGATACCACTTGTTGCCCAGCTATGCAATCCAAGAGGGGGGGTGAATTGGGTTTCTAAAAAATTTTAAGCTTAACTTATGTCTTATGAAAAATATTTGACAATAGCTAAATAAATAGAGAGAGTAAAGTTAATTCAAGGCTAATGGCTAAAAGTAAGAATGCAAGAAAATAATGAAGAGTTAAAGAAGAGCAATTAGGCACAACACAAACAAAAAAAATTATAGTAGTTCGGTGCCAACCTTGCACCTACATCCACTCCCCAAGCTCCTACTTGGGAATTTCAATCCACTAACTTATATTCAACCCGAATACAAACGTCGAAAACTCCGACTCTAGCTATCCCAAGCTAGTCCACTTATTTTTTGGGTACAAGCCAATCCAATACACTCCGATTCAAGGTTCAGATCAACCTTTCCTTATTTTGGAACTCTTCCAAAACAAAAACACTAACTCAAACAGAGTATAACAATAAATAGTACAAAAAGTATAGAGAAAGCTCCTTTAATGAGCGTATGAGACTTTAAATACACTTTACTCAAGAAGAAGAAGATCCTTTTTGATTTTCTCAAGGTGGTTGGAGACTTGAATGTGCACTTGAGGAGTTGGTGAGCTTGGATTAAAGGCTTCTTGAATGCTTTGAGTGAGCTTTTGGTTAGGGCTGAAAAGTTAGCTTGAAATCCTCTTTTCAAAATCTCTCTTCTTAATGATTCCCACCTATTTGTCCCTTTTATAGCTTCAAGAAATAGTGAAAAATATTCTGGACTGAAATAAAGCTGTTAGACCACATTAAATGAGCATTAAAAGTACTTAAAATGGGTTAAAAACTAGTCGTTGTGGAATAATCCCGTCACAGGGGTCGACTCACAGGTCAACTCATGCCTGGGGGTCGACTCATGGGTCGACCTCTGTGGAAAAATATCAGAAAACCAAAAGGGAAGCAAGGTTCTGTAAAATTGGTCCAAAATCTGTAGAGGTCGACTCATGGGTCGACTCATGCCTTGAGGGTCGACTCATGAGTTGACTCACAGGGTGTGCCAAGTTTGTGCCGGTCAAGAATTCAGCATGCCAATCATCTCATGTGCCATGAGTCGACTCATGGGTCGACTCATGTTTTTCAAACATGCATATTTTTCAAAATACAAGTCCAAAAATAATAAAATTTTCACCAATGGATCACAAATCTTTTGTTCTATCACTTGATGCTTTCAAATCAGGGTTTGGTAAAATTATGATTTTGCCCATGAAGAGCAATAAGTCTTTTTCAAGCGAAAATCATTAGTACCCCTTCAAATGCTTTGTAATCATCAAAATCAATCCAAGGAGCAACACTTCATTTATTTTTTTTCATATTTGATGGTTTTCTTGAGGTATCATCATTAGTAGTGAAAATTCAAAATTCATATTTAATATCTAGTAGTAGTGATCCACGAGCTTGCTTTAGGTCATATTAGTGATATCGATAATTGGCGTAAAATAAATCGATCATTCAAATAATCGGATTAATCCAATCCTTTGACACTCCTATATAAGCCAATGTACCTACTAGCAAAATCACTTTCACCTTCCTTCCTTCCAAAGGATTTTTTGGCCCAAGTGATGGTTTGCATCGGTGAGGAGGAAGAAGGCGGTGCTAAACATTTTTTGGTTAGTGGTAACTTCGACCAAAAGGCTAGGGGTATCCTGATGGGTCTTTATTCTTTTTCCTCTTTTTTTCTTTTGTTTTTTAACTTTCATCCTAGAACTTCTTTAGAAATTTGAGCATTTTAATCTCCCATTTACTTCAAATCCAATTGGAGATAGGTTCTTCACATGAAGAGTAGTCATTTGATCAAAGAGTTATTTGGTCTTCTCCTAACTGGACTTATAGTGCTCCAGACATCCCTTCTAAAACTTTCTTTGCCCCAATCTTGAAGAGAGCATTTTAGAAGAAGATGACCTTAGGAGAATCAAGATAGAATTTTTTGTTCCTCCTTATTTCACCCTTGAGTTAGCTAAGCCTTCTGATCATCAGGTGACATTTAGTTGATTAGATAGATTGTGTTTGTATAAAGAAACTCTTTAGGAGGGCTTTAGACTCCCTATTCCCATCATTTTCATGAAACTTAGGCAACTTACCAACTAATCCCTACATAGCTTGTGCCAAAATCTTAATGAATGATTTTTGGTTTTTTGTTTTCCTTCACCTCTATAGTTTTCATCCGTCTTGGAAGATTTTCCAAGCATTCTTCCAATTGAAGGAGTACCCATAAGACAAAGGTTGGTGATACTTTTGTCATCGGAAAGGTCATCTATCGCTTCCATCTAGTCCTCCTATTCATCGAGGGAAAAGTTGCTTCTTACTCGATCATCTAAGCTTTCATGATCTTTTTTGGCACCTTGGGGAGTGTGAAGGAAGGCCAAATTTAAAAAATACTCTTTTTTATCTAGGTCAAGCTATAAGGTAGTGAAATTGCTCAAGCAGATGAAGGCACTCTCACTTTCTAAGCTATTGGTTAAGCCAGCCCTAGTTAATGTTGGGGTAAGTCAGGCCACCAAGGATAACTTTCTCTTCATTTATTTTGTTCCTAGAATTGCTCAAGCATATGAAGGCACCCTCACTTTTTGAGCTATTGGTTAAACCAAACCTGGTTAATGTCGGGGTAAGCCAGGCCACCAAGGGTAACTTTCTCTTTATTTTTTTGTTCCTTTTAAATGATTTAGCTTCGTAGGTTAGCTTTCAACTTTCTTTTCATTTATTTTGTTCCTTTTAAATGTTTTAGCTTGGCAGGTTAACTTTCTCTTTATGTAGCCATACAATTTGAGGCTAGTGAGATTCACAACTTTTCCTCTTGAAAAGGTGATTGAGCAATAATGAAGTTGAGCTTTCCTAATAAAAGACATAGATGACAAAAGAAATATTAATCTAAGGAGACCCTGAAGGGCCTAGCTAGAAGATAGTTTCTTCAACTGAGAAATTAACAAGCATTAGAGATGGAAATTTCTCTTAAGGTCATCAAGATAGACACTAATTCTTTCCATCCAGTGTATTCAAAATGTGCATCTACTCAGCTTGTGGTATCCATCGAAAAGGTGGTTCTTTCCCCTACATTGATTTCATCCTCATCTTTAGTCTCTATCTTGGCTTTATCTATAGCTTTGACCTCTACTTCAACATCCATTCCATCTTCATTCCCATCTTTAGTCTCTAACCAAGCTTCATCCATGATTTTGACTTTAGCTTCGAGCCAAGCTTCAATTATGGTCTCAATGCTAGTTTCAATTTCTATAGCAACTATGGCTCCAACTTCAAGTCTTTTTTTAGCTTCGGTCATAGTTTCATCAATTTCTTTTGCTCTCATTCTGGCTTTATCATCAAGACCAACTTCCATATCAGCTCTGTCTTCCCTTTCTTCACTTTCTTCAATTCCTCCAGTAGCGACATCTGAATGAAGCATTTGTATTCCTAGATAGAATATTAAATGGATGACTTGGCATTCAAAGATTCTTGTGTCATAAAGAAACTATGTGAAGGAAGTATTCTACTAGCTGACATGCGACTCTGAAATGGAACAAAATGGAAAGTTCTGATTCAAGAGACATACAAAATAGCTCTGCATGTAACAATATTCTTGAATGGCCGAGCTACATAGGATTTAGTAATCATAAGCTTCTCACTTATTTCCATTTGGTAGCATGTGCATATAGTTGACATGATGACCGATCAGCTTAGTAATTTAGGTTATTGTGTCGAGACCACTAAGCATAAATATCAAGTAGTACTTGCTAAGAAAGCTCAATCAGAAGTCGAGAAGATTCATTAAGATGCTGAGCAATGAGTAAAGGAGGTTGAGTCTCGAGTTGCCACTACAGAAGATTTAACTTCAAAAGTCAAGAAGAACCTTGCAGCATATAGAAAGTTTGTTGATGATGAGTTCTCTCAACTTAAAGAGTTGCTGGTGGAGGTTGAAGGTCATATTAGTGATATCAAGAAAAAAAATTTTAAGCTTGAAGAACATAATACCAAACTTCAGCAAAAAGTAGATCTAGCCAAGCAAAAGGCTACTGCTGCCAACTAGACAATGGATTAGGCTCTGGAAAGGATTGATGAAATTGAGAAGAAAATGGTCGAGGCTAAAGAGCATATTTTTTTCACAATTAACAGCCTCAAAGCTCTTGAAGAAGCTTGCTATGATTAAGAAAAAGGTAGTTGAAACTGAGCTTGCTCATCTATTAATTCACAACTACAAATCCTCTATGAAAATTTGCCATGAAATGATGGTGGTCATTATGAACTTTTTCAAGAAAGATTTTTTAGAGTGTAAGAATGATGTAGCTCACTTGTATTCCAAAATTAACCTAACCAAAATTGTTGCTGGTTAGAGTACTGAGGATGTCCAACTTGATAAACAGGAATAGTCGAATAATGAGGATGATGTGAAATGAGGTGTGCTTCTCTTTTCTTTCTTTTTTTTTATTTCTTTATTTCTTTTTTTATAGCTTTGTTCTTGTATATATTAAATGAAATAAACATTTACTTTCTTATTGTATCTTTCTGCTCAAATGGACTATCATTTTGATAACTCATTGCTCTGTACTTTTTAAAGTTACTATATTTTTCTTTTTGTTCATACTATTCAATTACTCTGATCTTCCAATATATTCGATGGACTTTAATAATGGCTCCCTTTCAAATTCCATGCCGCTTTAAATAACTTCATTCTTATGCGAAGTGAACCTTAACTCTGATCTTTTTAGCTTCCCAAAAAGCTAATTAATTGATCTTTAACCTCAACCCTTCATTCTTTAATTTCCAAAGGGGGCTCACATACCCTAATCCATAGAAGCTTACTATATGTTAGTCTCTTAATCCATAGAAATTAAAATAATCCATCAAGGAGCTCTATAAATAGAGGGATAATAAGCATTTTTTAAATCATCTTCTTTACCCCTTCATCCCTTAGCCATGGATCATTGTGCTCAAATTCTTCAGAGCCTGCTTGGAGTTTCAACATCAGATGCCAAGATCTGTCAAAGAATGATGGAGCTAGAAGCTAAACTAAGAGCAGTTGAAGATGAAGCTAATTAACAAAGCTAAGCTTAAAGTTTATACTTTGGAGAAAGAACCGCGAATAGTTCAATAGCAATAGAAAGACATGTTCAAGCAATAGAAGAATCATTTCCTTAGGGCTTTTGGGAGTGCTAGGAGGGTGGTGTGAAGCTTCAACCTACCCTTTCTCACTTATGCTAGTATTTATGTTCTTGAGCTCAGAAATTTTAGCAATTGAGCTGATTCTAATGCAGGGAATAATGTGCTCTGGTATCACATACTATATTCAAGGAAAATGATGAAGGAAAGGGGCCCTGTCTTCGTGACTGCATTTAACCATCTATGCATGATAATAGTAGCTATAATGGGCTCCATCATTTTAGCAGAGGAGATCACTTTGGGAAGGTATGAGTTCTTGTTGTCTCATTGCAGCTATAGTGGTACAGAGTCTGGTTATACTTACTTCTCTGAAATTGATAGGGTGGTTGGAGCAACTATCATAGTTATTGGTCTCTACTCTCTGATGTGGGGTAAGAGCAAGGATCACTTGACCCAATCCTCAGAAGATGATGAGAAGAAAGGGGCCTCAGATGATGATGAGAAGAAAGGGGCATTCGAGCTACCGATTTCTGCGACTGATGCGATGAAATCTAATTCTGCTGACCATGCCACTGTTGCAGAGATTCCGTCCGCAAATAGTCCTTGAAGAATTTAGCTCCATTTTCTTGACGCAACCAGTAGATTATGCTGTCACTTTATTAATTATGTAATCAGGCTTTCTGCTAGTAGTGCTTGCACTTTATGAATGATCGGGGAAGGAATTGGACTAGATGAAGCTTCTTGTCAAACATGAACAAAAATGTACCGGTTGTGATAAAGTATGATTTTGTTAGAATTTGACTGGATGCGGTATTCACGATCCAAGGTAAATGATCTCTCTCTAGTCTGGCATATCCTGAATATCGTATTACTCGGCCGGTTAGATTTTGCCGCCATGGAATGGCCACCTCGTCAATTCCAACAGATTATCAGACAACTTAGTAAAAGCTGACTAGTTGGTTGCTGCACGTTGCTTGCATTGTCCGTCCACTGACCGGGCTCCTTTGTATGTATATTAAATCAAACATTGTTCTTGGAGCCATCAGGGGTTTCAGAGAACCTATAAATATATGTTTCCCATAGAACTTAGAAGCCATGAAAAGAACTTCGAAATATAGAAGCTTCACTGTATCAGTTGCACTCCCTGCACCCAATGGAAGGCAAACTTGCGCAGCTTCTCCCAGTTATCTCTGTGATTGTTATAGTTCTGAGAGCAGTGGATGCTCGTGTTCCAGCAGTGTTCATATTTGGAGACTCCACAGCTGATGTTGGGAATAATAACTTCTTGCCTGTTAGTAGGGCAAAGGCCAACTTCCCACCCTATGGCATAGATTTTGTGCAAGGTAGAGCTACAGGCAGGTTCAGCAATGGATTGAATAGTGCCGACTACTTAGGTATCTTATCTTTAATCAATATCTTCTATTTCTTATTTCACTTATTCAAGTAGTTGTAGAACACTCAGGATAATGGATGACCTAATAATCATACCAAAAATCATGAATTGTTTGAAATTTTCTATTTTAATCCCAAACTTCAATTAAGTTCAATCTTATTATCGAACTTTCAAAATTTTACAATTGATACCTTGATTGTGACTTTTGTTTGATGGTTGTGATGGAGATGATCATGTACTATTATGTGTCATCAAAAGAGTTACTTATGTGGTACTAAATTGAAATACATAATAAAAATGGAAAATCCGATGCACAAGTTCCTAATTTTTGTCATGATTAATCGTAAAATTTTTTGCCACATTAACAACTCTTTATGATAGCATGTGATCGCACGTGACCATCTTCATTGCCATTAAACAAAAGTTACAACTATGGTCTTAATTGCAAATAATTTTAAAACTCTAAAGATCTAATTGCAGTAAATTGAAGTTCAGGATAAAAATGAAAAACTTGCATTAGTTTAGGACTTTTTCTTGATTAATCCATAATGCATTATTTATATGATGCAAAAACAGTAATTAATTTGGATGGTATCTGGATTTTTGCATGGTTTTGGATTTATCGGATGATTCTTACACCATTTTGAAGGCACATCATGAATCAAGTTTTGTTTTTCCTAAAAAAAGCATATAATTATTATTTATTTAACCAAAATATTTAAATAGTGGGTGTTATTATTTAAAATTTTTCTAAGAGACTTTTAAGCATATAAGCAATTCGCATGATGACAAAATTTCCGTTACATCTTACGAAAAAATGCTGTGGATCAGTGGTATATGATGTAACTTTGACCTTTACAATGGCATAACACCAATTGAACCCTATAAATATTAGCATCCCTTTAAAAGCTACTAAATATAATATTAGTTATGACTGAAGGTTATATTACCATATCATAAAAAGTAGAAAGTAATTAGTTAGCCTTATGAGTATACTATGATAACATAAATGCTTCAAACAAATATACAGTGAGATCTTGCATCAATGGGATGCTTTGTGCATACTACATAAACATGATACGTTCAATAGTCCGAGGAAAACCAAAAGAATGCATTGGTTAAAAATTAGAGTGCGTCATTTAAATAAGGGATCGTGGATACTTATCTTGAACTTGTATATTTGATAAAACCCCAGACAAAAATTTCAAACCCAACTATATAGGACCTTCTCCAGAACCAATTAAGGTCTATTAAATTCTTTAATCAGGGTTAAGTAGCTTCATCCCGAGGTGACTCTACCTAACTCTACCATGATTAGTATGAAAATAAATATTAGAAAAATTCAAGCCAGATGACTGACTTCTCCCCTTCAACTGTTTAACGGCAGCCAAGATGATGGGGTTTAAGAGGAGTCCGCCACCTTTTCTCTCTCTTACCAGTAATACATTGCTGAAGCATGCCCGGCGAGGGATCAACTTTGCCTCAGGAGGATCTGGGATCCTTGAGACAACGGGGAGAAGATACGTAATAAACTCTCTTTAGATGCATTCTCGTTGAACCCCTTTTAACTTTTGCTGAAAGCTCCATTAAAACACCACTCTTTTCTTCGGCACCAGGTTCAGGTCATCTCCATGGCGAAGCAAGTCCAATACTTTGAAACAGTGCGTGCAAATCTCACAGCACACATGGGAACGACCGCAACGGAAAAGCTGCTCGAGAAGTCTATCTTCCTCATTAGCACTGGAAGCAACGATATTTTCGATTACTTCACGCCCAATAGTTCTGTTAACCGTCCTCCTATGACTGCCTTCCTTTCCACTCTTTCCATTACTTACAAAGGCCACCTAAGGGTAGCTTCTTTTAATTTCTTTGTTTTTCCCACTCAATAAATTATGCAAAGAGTATACAATTCATGTTTCAGTGGTTTGATAGAGTAAATTAGTTCCATGGTTGTGGCAGCAACTATACAACCTAGGAGCAAGAAAGATTGGGGTGATCAGTATCCCACCCATTGGATGCTGCCCATCTCAAAGAAGCTTAAATGACACCGGTGGTTGCCTTGAGGTCTTGAACGAGTCAGCTCGGGCATTCTACATTGCCACAGAAGCCATTATGAAGGATCTAAGCTGTGAACTCAAAGGGTTGAAGTACTCCCTCGGAAATGCATACGAGATGGTTACCAATTTGTTCAGAAATGCACTTAAATTGGGTAAGTTTTCTTTTTAAAAAAATTATGCATATTTCTTTACCAATTTGGTAGGATATTTGAAGATTAGTTATTGAAAGAACTAGATATTGGAATTATTTGAGGAGCTTCTTTCTTTTTTTTTTTCTTTTGGTGCAATTAATGTAGGATTTACGAGCTCAAGAGTGCATGTTGTGGAGCTGGCAAGTTCAATGGAGAATCTCCCTGTCTTCCATTTTCCTCCCCCTGCTCGGACCGCACAAAGCACTTGTTCTGGGATTTATTTCACCCGACGCAAAACGCCTCTAATATAGCAGCCAAAACTCTGTTCAGTGGCTCACGTGAATTCGTAACACCAATCAATTTTGGCCAATTAGCTGACGGTTGTTCTTAAAAACAATTAAAGATCCATTCCTTCATGGAGAGCAGTGTTCCAAGACTTCATGAGAGTCAGCTAAATGTCCTTAGTTATGTGCACAAAATTAGATTACTGAAATAAAGAAAGTTGTCCACTTCATTAATTGCATCTTCTTGGTGGCTTGACCATAATGTCTAGCACATCATCAAACACAAAATAACAGGGAGATGTTCTTAATGGTTGTGCTTTCAGATGAAAATATTTGATGTTGTAAAATGTGTTTGGAAGAACATCATACTTCTTTTGTTTTTGATGATAAAGAATGACGATGTCATACAGCTAACATCACATGATCAATTTATCCTGCACAAGAAAACTAATTAGCAGGCATATTTAGAGGACAAGTTGAACCAATCTTTATATGATTTAGAAGTTTTCATCGCGGCATGATTTTCTAGAGGACACGTTGATAACCAATCTTGATCAGTTCAGAAATCTAGTCAAGACATGATGATGGTTGGGTTAATTTATCAAATAAATGGTTTGAAAGAGATTTGAATTCATAAGTTCTAGAAAATTTGGCTTTCATATACGATATTAACTGACTAGTTAATTAGTTTTGAAAATTCCAAGATATTAGAAAATGAGTAAATAATGTATATTATGCTTAACATAGTGGAAATTATAACTTTATAAGAACTATAAAGCATTTATAGGAACTATAAAACAGCTAGATATCTTGTTCCAAGATGATCTAGACCCGTTGGGGACCAGCCTAGCCACGATTTTGGAGCAAGATCTGTGATATCCAGGATTCAATTACAAACTTCAAAAAGTATTATAAAACAAAGCTCTCAATGAATATTGAAACTCTGCATCTATCTCAAAAGATTTCAATGCATGTTGGGACATACAAGTTTTGTGTCTTGAAATGAGTTAGTCAAATTAAAAGATTTTTCAAAAAAAAAAATGATCAGGCGTAACTCTCAATCTAAAAAGAATTACACTGAGAGAGTGAAAATAAAATTAATGTAGGAATCCGATTTATGTGTAGGAGAATTTTAGTTTTTTCATGATCATTTTAACTAGTTGCATTATTTTGAAAAAATATAACCTCTTCTGACTGAAAGATGATTGTATCTCACTAGTATAGATAGATCAGAGACTGTAATCGGTTGTAGATAGATCTTCAAGTTGAACGAAGATGCTAATGAGAACATACAAAGATATAGAGCCCACTTAGTTGGCAAAGGATATGCTCAAGAAATAAAGTGTTGACTTCAATGGAATTATTTCCAATTGTTCATTTAGAAATGATCAATACTATCTTGAATACATGGCCATTGTGTTGGATTGGAGCTTGAGCAGTTCGATGTGAAGAGTTTCTTTTTGTATAGGAATCTAGATGAAGAGATTTATATGACTCAACATGAAGGCTTTGTTGAAGAAAACAAGAAGGATCCAATTTGCAGGCTAAACAAATTTTGTATTGGTTAAAGCAACGATCAAGGTGTCTATATAAGGGGTATGATTCCCCCATGCAAGCTTGGATTTTTTAGATATGAAAAGTTGGGCATTGTGCCTATGTATGCAGATTCAAGGATAATGGCTTCATCATTTTCTTAGTCTATGTCAATGATATTTAATTACTTGAACCAGTAAGGATGCTATTGCAACACTAAAAATCTGCTGGCTAGATATTTATTTAAGATGCAGAATTTGAGTCTCAAGAGCCAGATTCCCAAGATGAAAGTGCTTAAATAGAGATAGAAAATAGGAAAGTCTAGATAACTCATGAGGGTTATGTAAAAATATTTTGCATTGCTTCAACATGCACAATGTTAAGCCAACTGGTACTCCAATTCTTATAAGCTATAAATTATCTTTGGAATAGTGCCCTAGCACTGAAATTGAGAAGGTAGAAATATCATAGTACCATATTCATCTGCACAGGCCTAACATTGACCAAGCAGTGGAAATAGTCAATTAGTATATGTATATCACAAATCCAAGTAGATTATTGAAATATGGTGGTATACTAATGTTGCTATCTATTATGGTGGTAGCAATTTGATTTGGTTGGTCATGTGGATGTAGATTTCACTACTGAAAAGATTGCAAGTACTCAATCAAAAGTTATATTCTCTCTAATGTGAGTGTCTAATCTAAAATCTACTTTTTGTTCTTCCTACCATAAAAGTTGAGCACGTAGAAGTTACACCTGAATGCAAGAAAGCTAATAGCATAAGGGATTGCTTATAGAGTGTTGCCATTAAGATCTGAATTGATTCAAGCATAGCTAGAGAGACTTAGGATCTTAATGAATTGATAGAGAACTCTAGAATAGACTGGCATAAACTTGATCCAATAGCATCTGCTCTACCTACAATAGGAAAAAAGTTCACTTGTTAGAGAATTTCTAGCGACGGACTCTTCGATGCTTAAATCAAATAGAGATCTTAAGGAAACAAATGGAATTTAAAAGAAGACAAATGAATGAAAGAAGAGGAAAAAAGTGGGAGATAGTTTAGGCATCTATCTCTCGTAGCTTTGGCTTACCCTCTCGGGCTGCTAATTTGGTGTATTTATAGATAAGTTTGGTGGAATTTGTAATGGATTACCGGCTTTCTATTTAGTTGGCTGCAAGATAATTTTCTATTGATATGATTGAAATATATTGACTTTTTGTTAGATTAGTTAGAAGATAACGATTTTAATTAGATCGGTTGGAGTGTGACGACTTCCAACTATATTTGTCACATTTTTGAAGAAGTGAAGCATGTGGAAATCCTATGATCTAATTTGGCTAGGATCACTTATTAGATATGAGTTATCTTTCTATTGGTCGATTCTAGTTTAATCATAACAATTGCCCCTACTTCCAAAGTCAAGCTATCAATTTTTGCTTGGAAAAAAGTAGTTATATTGATCTATTATTTTGAGCTGTTGATCATGATACTTAAGTCAAATCAGAAGTAAGTTGTTAAGATAACAATCTAACCTAATGAGTTGCCAAACCTCTAGATTGAGCCATGGAGCCAACGAATTGTGAATGAAGTTGTATGGTGAGTGGAGCCGCCTCTAACTTTGAGCCATTGCTAGAACTTTTAGAAGGCTCAGTTGTTTCATTTATTATTTTTCATATTTAATGGTTTTCTTGAGGTATCATCATTAGCAATGGAAATTCAAAATTCAGAATTAATATCTGGTCATAGTGATCCATGATATTGCTTTGGGTCATATTAGTGGTATCGACACTTGGCGTAAAATCAATCGAGCATTCAATTGATTGGATTAATCCAATCCTTGACACTCCTATATAAACCACTATACCTACTAGGGACATTACTTTTGCCTTCTTGACTTCCAAAGGATCTTTTGGCCCAAGTGATGGTTTGCATCGGTGAGGAGAAAGAAGGCAGTGCTAAACATTTTCTGGTTGATAGCAACTTCCACCAAAAGCTAGGGGTTCTTGATGGGTCTTTATTCTTTTTCCCTCTCACTATAAAAAAAATATTTTTTTTTGTGACGAATGTTTAGTGACAAAATAAAATATTATCACTAAAAATAAGGTTTTTGCAACAAATTATAATTTCATTGTAAAAAGTTAATTTTTTGTGACAAAATATCTTTTTATCACTAGAGGTATGAGTTATTGTGACAAAATAATAATTTATCATGAAAATCCTTCTGCTAATTCACAATATTCGAATTTCGGTACCAAACATATTTATGTCAAAAATGTATATTTTTGCAACCAAATATTTGTCACTAAAAATTTTAATTTATGACAAAAAAATTTATCAAAAATATTTTTTTTGAATTTAATTTTTTATTTATATTAATAAAAATACTACTGTCACATGCATTAAGCAAAATTGTTGTGATAAGATATTTTATCATAAAAAGTCTAAATCACTATTTAATTTATTGTGATGAAAATATTATGTTGCAAAAAGTCATTATATTTTTTATATTTTCTTATAATAAATGCTTGTTTGCCGCAAAAAATTTAGATTTCCTCTTTTTGTTCTCTCCTTTTTTTATATATTATGATAAAAATATTTTGTTGCAAAAAGCCAACATATATTTTGTGACAAAGGCTTGTTTTTTGCAAAAAATTAGATTCCCTCCTTTTGTTTCCTCTTTTTATTAAATTTATTGTGATAAAAATATTTATTATAAAAAGTCAATATATTTTTTATGATAAAGGCTTGATTGTTACAAAAAAAAATATTAGATTCTTTCTTTCTATTCCCTCCTTTTTTAATTTATTATGATAAAAATATTTGTTGCAAAAAATATATTTTTTTGCGATAAAGACTTATTTGTTGTAAAAAAAGTAAAATCCCTTCTTTTGTTCCCTCCTTTTTAAATTTTTGGTGATAAATATTATTTTGTCACAAAAAGGTATTATATTTTTTTTAATTTTTGTTGCAAATGGGCTATACAAAATAGTATCATTTTATTTGCAAAGTATTAAAATTATCCTTATAAAAAAATATTTAATATTAAATTTTTATGATAAAATATTTCACCATAAAAGTTATTATATTTTTTATTTCTTTGAAAAATTTATTTATAAAAATTATGAAAAAATTAAATGTTAAAACAAGTAGCACAAAAAGTAAAGAAAATTCAAGTATTGCTTTATGTAATATTTTTAAAATATTTAAATTATTTTTTAATGTAATATTCTTTCTTCCTTGGATGTGTATAATTTAATTTTTTAAATTTTTTGTACCAATTATATCGGATGAAATAAATTTTGCCAAAAAATCAAATGCTAAAAAATTTATTGGTTCGGCTAAGATCACATTCATCAATTTATTGTATGATGTAGAAATCTACCAAAGAGTTCTACACCAAACAAGATAAGAATAAGTTTATATGAGTGAACTGTCAGCTACCGCATTGACCAAAGACCATAACTTTTACATATGATGGTATTTTGTGATGATCCAGATAAATTTTTCATATATTTTTTGAGATCTACCATGGCAACTAGGATGGAACCTGGTTTGAGATTTGCCCATTAGGTACCCCCATCTGATCTAGATTATACATATTCTATAAATTTTAAAAAAATATAATATATATGATGAGATTATACGAGGATTTGAACCTCTAATCTTTGAATGGCTTAACCTCAATCTTAACCATAAGCAAAAATTTCAAGCAATTTGTTTATTGATCCATAATATATTTATACTCATTTTAACTCTTATATATCTGCACCTAGCATAAAACCCAAGCCACCGTCTAAGCTTCCCTAGTAGCCACTCCAAACCCCATCATCTGAGCTTCCCTAGTCGGCCACTCCAACCCTCCCATTGAATTCAGGCTCATCAGGATGGAAAAAATGATGCAAAACCCAAGAAAAACATAGGAAAAATAAAAGAAATATGGAAAAATTAATAGATAAGAGCTTCCCTAGTCAACCGCTCTATGTCTCCCACTAGATTCAGGCTCGTCGGATGGATAAAATAGTGCAAAACCCAAGGAACAATATAGAAAAAAGCAAGAAATTTTTTAATGGAAATAAGGACTTCACGATGAAATTTTTTGATGGACATGAATTATCAAAAATTTTAATAAAATTATTTGTCAATAATGTTTCTGATGGAAACTTCATCCAAAATATAATTTTAAAAATTTTAAATTATTGAAATAGTTATTTATTTTGAAAATAAATTTGAATATATTTTTTAAAAATATTTTTATGATTAGTAGATAGAAAAATTTTATTGGAAGATCCCTCACAAGTGTGAATATGGATTCCTATCCAAGATCGCAAACGCTGGTGATGATGTAGATACCATAGGAAGAAGGAAGAAGAGAAATGCACAAAAGATACAATAAATAATATAGATCAGCTCAAGGCTTATCTCCACGGGCATGCAAGCTTCACTATGAGAGAAAAAATAAATACAAGAGAGATCATAACTTCTCAATTCTCATACATCAATCTCAACTCTCATACATCAATTTATCTCTCAACAAGAAGCTCAAAACTCTCAAAACCCTCAAGAAGATTTTTTGACCACTGCCTTTGTGATCCTCAGACCATCTGCCCCCTTTAAAGATCCTAAAATCATGTCTTATCATGTACAAGACTCCTGTTAAGACTCCAGAACCAAACTGAACTATTTGATCGCATCTACACGCACTCGCAGTCGCTTGATCGCACGCACCTGTGCATGGACCATGTGAATGGACCGCATTCTTCGTACATGGATTGCGACTCACTCGATGGACCGCACCTCATGCGGTCAAGCCTATGGGCTGTGCACCATGCATTTGTAGGCCACACGTCTGTGGGTCGTGCACTTGCGGGCCTATGCATGTGGGCTTGAATGTCATGGGCTTCTCCATCTTGGGCCTCGCTGCTGTGGGCTTTGCTGTTGTGGATCGAATTTGAGATGCTAAAATTCAATAATCTCCACCTCGAATCGACATTCATCTCCATAAAATTTTGAGAGCTTCTGGATAATCTCACCTCCATGCTTTGGGACAAATACTTGACTACTTATAAATGGACAAACATGATAGTCGAGCTAGACTGCTCGATCCTATCTCCGTCATGTGCTGTGACCTGCTGATCTGAGACCTGCTCGAGGTAGCCTCCTATGGCAATAAGAACTTCACTCTGCGATATTACTATCATCCTCTCGAGTCTCCCATCTCGTACCCAATCCATCTGTACTTAGAGCTCCACCTCATGCTAAGCTCCACTAGCATCTGAAGCACCACATCGTGCTAAGCTCGCTGTCAAGAGATAGTGTCCTTATACTTCTTTCTTTCATAATAACCCTATTACCACACACAATCTTCAGATTCTATTATTAGCTCTCCATTTATAGGCTTAATCCAGTTTGCTCATTGAAATTAGATTACTCCTAAAACTGGATATGTATCGAACCTCATCCAACTTTCTCACTGCTCCATCATGTGTCTGCAAGCTGATTATCCTAATATCCTTGATCGCATAGTTCGATCCATCCGACAAATGAACAGTGCCCTCACAGCTCTTTAGGAAGTCAAACAGCTCTTTTCTATAAAAAATATGATGCGAATATACTGAATCTAAAATTACTAGAGAAAGAAGTAGATATCTCTTCTGAGATCATAAGCACATCATCAGTCTCATCAGTATCATTACCATAGACCACCATTGCAGTAGCTTTCATTCGATCTCTGAGTTATGAATAATATCTAACTTGATGCTCCAACTCATCACATAATAGCATCTGATCTTGTTGAAGTTTCTCGACTTGGATATGGACGCCCATCTTGTGATCCTCTGCTACTTCATCCTCTACCATCACTATCTCCAATCACCATCAAAGTCGAGTCACTTTCTAAATTGAAGCTCGATTCTCCTTTTAAGAACTCATTCTAGAGAAGTACAAAAGTGACCTCATCTATCTTGATGGTGCTTTTTCTCACAAGAAGAGCAATTACCAAAGACTCAAAGAAAGAAAAAGCAATGAAAGCAAGATCAATATCCTGATCTTCTTCTCAACCTTCTCACAACGCTGAGGAGATTAGTGAGAATCTTTTGAAAGTTGCTAAGATGCTCCTGTATGCTTTGTCCTTCGCTCATCTGTACTGATAGAACTACTTACAGAGGAAGAGAGTATTAATGAGTAACTTCACCATGTATATCTCCTCGAGCTTCATCCACATCACCGTTGGAAAAGTTTTGCTAGGCACATGGATCACCACATCATCCATCAAGTACAAATAGATCGTGTTCACTGTTTGCATCTGAGCCACTTTCAATCCTTCTCCTCCATGGTAGCTGATTTTTTCTCATACAAGAGAGCATCAATCAACCCTTGTTTGGTGAGCACATCCTTCATCCTCACTTGTCATAGGATAAAATTGCTCTTTCCATCATATCGATTGATCTCTATCTTGATTGAGCCTGTCTTTTGCATCTTATTCAATCTCGATCAACACCATATACTCTAGACAACTGCGTGTTCTAATACCACTTGTTAGAAGGACCTTTACAAGTATGGAATACAGATCTCCATCCAAGATCACAAATGCTAGTGATGATGTACATACCATAAAAGGAAGGAAGAAGAGAGATGCATAAAAAATACAATCAAATAATGTAGATTGGCTTAAGGCTTACCTTCATAGGGTATGCAAGCTTTATTATGAGAGAAAAAATAAATACAAGAGAAATCACACCCTCTCAACTCTCATACATCAATCTCTCTCTCAACAAGAAGCTCAAAACTCTAACCCTCAAAAAGACTCTTTGGCCTCCACCTTTACGATCCTCAGGCCGTTTGCCCCCTTTAAAATCCTAAAATCATGTCTCATCATGTACAAGACTCCTGAGTAGGACTCCAAAATCAAACGAGACCATTTGATTGCACCCACAGTCGCTCGATCATGCGCACCAATGCATGGACCACGTGAATGGACCGCATTTGCCATGCCTGGACTGTGACTCACTTGGTGGATCGTGCCTTGCGCATTCGTGCCTGTGAGCCTGCGGGCCTGCATGTCTGTGGGCCTACGCGTGTGGGCCTGAATGCCATGGGCGCCTCCATCTTGGGCCTCACTGCTGTGAACTTTGCTACTATGGGTCAAATTTGAGGTGCTAAAATTCAACAGATTTGAACTCTAAATCCATAGATAGTTTATCTACTACCTTAACCACCAAGGTCTAACTAAAGCTTGTTTATATAATGATTAATAAACTTATACCTACATCATTTAAACCCTTCTTTACGAACCTGACTCAAAAAAATTGTTGTTTCCTCTTCTCTAAAGAAAACCTTTCATGTTCCGTTTCTATCTAATCACCATCCAAAACCCTTGTGACATCCCAGTTCCCTGATCGGCTACTCCAAGTCTCCCACTATCCCACTTCCCATTCAGCCATCCCAAGCCTCCCATCCGACTCCTGAAGGTAGAAAAAATAGAGAAAAATCGAAGGAAAACAAATCCTTTTCGGCCGCTCCATAGAAATTTTGAAAGGTAAAATCTTTTCCCTATTTTCACTTTTTTTCTTTTCATTCATTCTCTTTTTCGAAGATTTGAGGGGAAGGAGAACACCTAAGATAGAGATGAGGGGTTTCATAGGTTTCGCTTGGGGTTTGTGCAAGGGATTTCTTAGGTTTCGCTAAGGGGAAAGCGAACACTTGAGAGAGAGTGGAGAACAGGGGTTTCTTTGGTTTCAGTTGGTGGGACTTATGGTAGTTTGAGTTGGTGCCTTGAGAGTTTAATCACCTTGAGAGTTGGTCCCTTGGATGGTGTTCTATTTGCATGATAATCTAAATATGATACCAAATCCATGGTGTTGCATTTGATCGAAAGGATTCTTCTTTGGCTACAATTTTTAATTTATGGAGTTCTGTTCACATGATCATCTGAATATGAGACCAAATCTTCTGTGAAAAATTTCTTCTTGCCTATAATGAGTAATGCTATGATTGTAGTAGCCATTCTAAGCCATCAGAATGGCTTATAATAGAGATATGATCCTCTTATTATGAACTTATTTCAAGAATATTTAGCATAAAATAAGGAACTAAGGCTCAAGAAGGTACTATTGAACATAGGTAAAGTGCTTGAATTAGTTCTAGTTTGTTAAACAAAAATAGATTGAAGATTATATTGTTAATAGTATACGTCTATAGTTGGATTTTTCACTTTCGTAGTGCATTAGCACTTTTCTATTTTTCCTTCTACAGCCCAAAAAAAGTCACTCAAACTTGTTTGAATTACATGAGATCATTGCCCATGAAAGCTGATTAGTCCTCCTGCAAGGACATAAACCTGCTTTACCATTTGAGGGGCACATCAAAAGTTATGTCAATGGTATGGGTATGGCTATCTTGAGATGCCTATTAAGTTCAAAGCATGAGATAGATATATCTGGAGCTTGGGCCACATTGCAAGTTCTTATGAGTTAATTTCTCAATTCCATCAAAGGAGTATAACTATGCAATCATCAGGCAACAAATATATTGTCACGCCTCCGACCCGAGATTGTGAATCGAGGGTCATGGCAACCGCCGCATACTTATAGAATACTTTTTTCATAAGCATGCAAGGCATCTTATCATGATATCTTTACAAATAGTTAAATAATTTTTTTTTTATTCAATAATCAAACCTTGGTTCAAATAACAAATCAAAACTAAGTGTTCAAAAGAAAGTAACTGTCTGACAAAGTCAATACTAAAAATAAAACTAAAGGTCTTGAATCAATTCTGAGAAAAATCCTAAATCAATGAGTTAACTCCATCTCTAATCGCTCTCCCAACCGAAATCCCGCATCATGCTAATTTTCTGGATCTGTAAGAAAAACATAAAACTTATCATGAGCTAAATAGCCCAGTAACCAGTGTATACCTTTAACTGAATAATCAGGCAAATAATACTATGCATAACAAATCAATATGTAATTTCATGAAATCATATTCATACTGTCAATCATATATAAAAGTCAATTCATCATAATTTTCAATTATACTTTTCTTCTTAAATTCATCAATTTCTTAAATTCTTCTTACGAACCATAACTATGACCACATTATCCCTGTGGCAGGGTCATAATACCACGTATCTGCTTGCGGTGGACTAAGAATCATCTGGCAGCCAAGTCCTTTGGAACCGCTGGTCTAACTGGCGGTTTTGTCGCTGGTCTATCTGGCGACATGTCACTGGTCTCACTGGCGACATAACTCCTCAGGACCGTCAATTGCCAACGTATATGCCCCCATTGGCGGGGTCCTCAATACAGTCAGGTTGTCAATTTCATATTGTCTTTCAATTCATATATTATTTTCAAGAATAATAAAATTAATTGATATTCGAGTCAAATCAATTATAACATTCTTTGAGATCATATATCATCATAATAATTGCTCAGCAAATAACATCATTCAATAAATAATTTTCTATAATTAACTTTCATCATAAATAATTCTAACAATTATTTCAGTGAATAATTTCGATCACAAACATGCATAAATTTATTTAATTCATAATTTACCAGATAAATTCAGTAAAAGTAAACACTACTTACCTCAAAAGAAAGTCCAAACTAAAATTCTAGGGATCTCGAAAATCCTTCTCAGAACCTGATACGTCAAATATCATATTTTAAATCAAAATTTTATCGAATTAAAAATAATTAAATTATTAAAATCTAATATCCCCACTAGGATCAATTCGTCGACAGCATCCCGGTTTTCGAATTAATCCATGGACATCCAAATTTTATTTTTTTATTTTTATTGCTATTTTTTTTTTTTAAAATTAATTCCATAAATCCTAAAATCTAGAGAGAGAGAGAGTTTCTATCTCTCCGCCCCTTCTCTCTTCTTTTTTTTTTTCCTTTTCTTCTTTTTTTTTCTTCTTCTTTTTTTTTTCTTTTCCTTTTCTTCTTTTTCTTCTTTTTTCTTTTCCTTTCTTTTCCTTTTCTTCTTTTTCTTCTTTTTTTTTCTTCTTCTTCTTCTTCCCGCGTCGGAACAGAGGACTCTTGGTCCTCAGGCTTTGAACGGCCGTTCGGGCCGCGGAGGCCGACGGCCGACGGGGCCATCTCCTCCGGTCACGGAGGAAACATGGCCGGCGATCAAATCCGATCGCCGACGTCGGAGATTCACGAAATATAAGCCCAAAAATAGGGGTCTTTTCCGACCCAAAAATCGGCGACGTTCATCGCCGGCCACCACGCACAACGCACGGGGGAAAGAGGAAGGAAGAGGGGAAAAAGAGAAGAACTTACCTCGGCCTCTTGGGACCTCGTCGGAGAGAAAACACGGCGAGAAACCCAACTGTGCCCGCTGCTCTTCTTCGCAAAAATCGGAGAGAAAGAGAGAGGGAGGAGGCCGTTCTTCGGTCTCAAGGGGGAGGGGTCTACTTATAGAGGACCCTAGGACTCCGAGGGGTCCTAGGAGTCCCGATTCCGCCCGGATTTCGCCGGAGAAGGAGACTCCCGATCTTCCCGATTTTGAATTCCTCTGTTTTTTTTTTTTTTTCGTTTTGGGCTTTTGATCTGCTGGGCTGAAACGGGTTTTGGGCTATAACATTCTTCACCCATAAAAAGAAATTTCGTCCTCGAAATTTTTCATACCTGTAGTCTCGAAGAGCTGGGGATATTTTTATTTCATTTCTTCCTCTAGCTCCCAAGTAGCTTTTCTTTCTGAATGTCGGTTCCACTGTACCTTGACATAAGGAATGTTGCGACGTCTCAGCACCTGTTCTTTACGGTCTACGATCCGTATCGGGTATTCTTCATATGTTAGATCCTTCCTGGCTTGTACTGGTTCAAGTTCCACAATGTGACTTGGATCTGGTAAATATTTCTTTAACATAGAAACATGAAAAATATTATGTACTCCTGCAAGTGAAGGGGGTAAGGCAAGTCGATAAGCCACCTCACCAATTCTTTCCAAAATCTCAAACGGACCCACATATCTAGGATTCAATTTGCCACGAATGCCAAATCTTGAAATTCTTTTTGAAGGAGATACTTTGAGAAACACATGGTCACCGACTTGAAATTCTAATTTTCGTCTCCTGTTATCTGCATAGCTTTTCTGTCTGCTTTGTGCTGCCCGAAGTCGATCTTTAATTAATTGAATCTTCTCAACTGCTTGTTGAACAAGTTCGGGATCCAATATTCTTCGCTCACCAATATCATCCCAGAAAACTTTGAATCTCAGAAATATTTGTAGGTCTGTTCCACTGCATCACAGCTTCCACTTTTGTTGGATCCACAGAAATTCCATCTTTAGATACGATGTGTCCTAAAAAGGCTATTTTGTCCAACCAAAATTCACACTTCTTAAATTTGGCATAAAGTTTTTCTTTCCTCAATATTTGTAGTACACACCGTAAATGCTCTTCATGCTCCAATTTACTTCTTGAATATATCAAGATATCATCAATAAATATGACAACAAATTTATCAAGATAAGATCTGAATATTCTGTTCATTAAATCCATAAAGGCTGCTGGAGCATTGGTTAACCCAAAAGGCATCACTAAAAATTCATAATGTCCATAACGAGTTCTAAATGCCATCTTTGGTATGTCCTCTGTTTTAATTTTTAACTGATGATACCCTGAACGAAGATCAATTTTAGAAAAGACTTGTGCACCTTGTAACTGATCAAACAAATCATCAATTCGAGGTAGAGGATACTTATTTCTGATAGTATTTTTATTCAACTCTCTATAGTCGATACAGAGTCTCATACTACCATCTTTCTTCTTCACAAATAAAACTGGAGCTCTCCAAGGAGATACCTAGGCCTTATAAAACCTTTATCCAATAAATCTTGTAATTGATCTTTTAACTCCTTTAATTCCATAGGGGCCATTCTGTAAGGAGCTTTAAAAATCGGATTGGTATTAGGTGCCAACTCAATAGTAAATTCAAGTTCTCTATCTAGGGGTAGTCCGACTAAATCATCAATGAATACATCCAAAAATTCATTTACGATAGGAATATCCTGTAACTTCAATTCATCATGTTCTTTATTCTTTATTGATACTAGGTAACCTCTACATCCCTTTCTTATCATCTGTCTAGCTTGTTCAGGTGAAATAATACGTGGAGAGGTGGTTCCTGTACTTCCATCAAAACTAAAAGTTAATTCTCCCGGTATGTGAAAGTTCACTCTCTTTCCATGACAATCCACAGAGGCATGATAGGTAGCCAGCCAATCCATTCCTAGAATGACATCAAAATCATACATATCCAGGACCACCAAATCTACTGGAAATTCTCTTTCTCCTATCTTAATACTACAGGACTTGCACACACTTTCGGTACTCAAAATACCACCTACTGGTGTCTCAACATATAATTTGGTTTCCATGGGTTCACAACCTATATCATGCTGTCTAATAAAAGTAGTGGATATAAAGGAGTGTGTAGCACCAGAATCAAACAAAACTAAAGCATGAATACCAGATACAGGAATGGTACCTGTCACCACAGCATTGGAGGCTTGAGCATCCTGTTGTGTGAGAGCATAGATTCTTCCTTGAGTTTTCGGCCTTTGACCTCCGTCCTTTGCTTGTGTTGATCTATTTTCGTCCATCTGCGGGCAATCTGCAATCTTGTGTCCTTTCTGGCCACATCTAAAACATGAACCAGTATTCCATGGGCAATTAGAAGTCTCATGCTCTCTTCGACCACATCTCGAACATTTAGCTGTCTCATTCTCACGATTCTTATCAGTTGCTGGCTTCTTTGCTGGAACCTTATTGTTCTGATTTCATCCTTGAGTTCCACTAAACCTATTTCTCTTCTTCTGATTCCGTTCATGCTCCGCATGAGCTTCATTAGCTTCTCTCTCAATTATTAGACCTTTGTTCACAACTGAGGCATAGGTAGTTAGCTCATAGGGTACAACCTGTCTCCTGATTTCTGTCTTCAGTCCCATTTCAAATTTGTGTACTCTGTCTTGCTCAATCTCAACTAGTCTCGGAACAAATTTGGCTAACTCCGTGAATTTGGCTTCATATTCTGCAACGGATCTGTTACCCTGTCTCAGGTGAATGAACTTCTGTTCTTTCTGTATTCTGACACTTCGGGGAAAATACTTGTCAAAGAATTTATCTCGAAATCTCTCCCAAGTGAGTGGTATCCCATCGTGCTCATATTTTTGTTCCAGTATACGCCACCAGTTGTATGCCTCGCCTTGTAACAGATATGCTGTATAGCGGATCTTCTCTTCATCGTGGCATTCTTGCACGGCGAAGGCCTTCTCCATTTTCATAATCCAGTTATCTGCTTCTAGTGGCTCGATGGTCCCTTTGAAGGCTGGAGGAGCTAGCTTCTTAAATTCGACGATATTGTTTCTCTGCATCGGATGTTCTCCATGTCCAGGTATCGGTGGAAATTGCTGACGTGGCTGTGCATGTTGTTGTTGAAGTAACTATTGCTGTGTTTGAACTACTCCGATCAGAGTTTGCATTAGTTGAGTCATGTTCGGCTCCTCCTGTACTGTCAGAGTATTTTCGGTAGGATCATGGATTCCCTCCTGCTGTGTTGTGCCACTGTTTAATTGGAGAGTATTATCGCCAAGTGGATTTGATGTCCCTCCTACCGCTCCTTGAGTATTCCTCGCTCGTCGTGAAGGCATATTGACCTCTGTTAGATTTGAGATAAAACTTATCCTTAATAAGGTTATAACTTGTGACAGGTCAAATCATAATCATCATAACTAACCTTTCAATTTCCTAATGTCTACCCATCACTCGCTCACTTTATTCTACATGTCTTTATCTATCTACTTATGCTCTGATACCATATTAATTGTCACGCCCCCGACCCGAGATTGTGAATCGAGGGTCATGGCAACCGCCGCATACTTATAGAATACTTTTCCCATAAGCATGCAAGGCATCTCATCATAATATCTTCACAAATAGTTAAATAAATTTTTCTTTATTCAATAATCAAACCTTGGTTCAAATAACAAATCAAAACTAAGTATTCAAAAGAAAGTAACTGTCTGACAAAGTCAATACTAAAAACAAAACTAAAGGTCTTGAATCAATTCTGAGAAAAATCCTAAATCAATGAGTTAACTCTATCTCTAATCGCTCTCCCAACCGAAATCCCGCATCATGCTAATTTTCTGGATCTGTAAGAAAAACATAAAACTTATCATGAGCTAAATAGCCCAGTAAGCAGTGTATACCTTTAACTGAATAATCAGGCAAATAATACTATGCATAACAAATCAATATGTAATTTCATGAAATCATATTCATACTGTCAATCATATATAAAAGTCAATTCATCATAATTTTCAATTATACTTTTCTTCTTAAATTCATCAATTTCTTAAATTCTTCTTACGAACCATGACTATGACCACATTATCCCTGTGGCAGGGTCATAATACCGCGTATCTGCTTGCGGTGGACTGCGAATCATCTGGCAGCCAAGTCCTTTGGAACCGCTGGTCTAACTGGCGGTTTTGTCACTGGTCTATCTGGCGACATGTCGCTGGTCTCACTGGCGACATAACTCCTCAGGACAGTCAATTGCCAACGTATATGCCCCCATTGGCAGGGTCCTCAACACAGTCAGGTTGTCAATTTCATATTATCTTTCAATTCACATATTATTTTTAAGAATAATAAAATTAATTGATATTCGAGTCAAATCAATTATAACATTCTTTGAGATCATATATCATCATAATAATTGCTCAGCAAATAACATCATTCAATAAATAATTTTCTATAATTAACTTTCATCATAAATAATTCTAACAATTATTTCAGTGAATAATTTTGATCACAAACATGCATAAATTTATTTAATTCATAATTTATCAGATAAATTCAGTAAAAGTAAACACTACTTACCTCAAAAGAAAGTCCAAACTAAAATTCTAGGGATCTCGAAAATCCTTCTCAGAACCTGATACGTCAAATATCATATTTTAAATCAAAATTTCATCGAATTAAAAATAACTAAATTATTAAAATCTAATATCCCCACTAGGATCAATTCATCGACAGCATCCCGATTTTCGAATTAATCTATGGACATCCTAATTTTATTTTTTTATTTTTATTGCTAATTTTTTTTTTAAAATTAATTCCATAAATCCTAAAATCTAGAGAGAGAGAGTTTCTCTCTCTCCACCCCTTCTCTCTTCTTTTTTTTTTTCCTTTTCTTCTTTTTTTTCTTCTTCTTTTTTTTTTCTTTTCCTTTTCTTCTTTTTCTTCTTTTTTCTTTTCCTTTCTTTTCCTTTTCTTCTTTTTCTTCTTTTTTTTTTCTTCTTCTTCTTCTTCTTCCCATGCCGGAACAGAGGACTCTTGGTCCTCAGGCTTTGAACGGCCGTTCGGGCCGCGGCTGCCACGGCGGAGGCCGACGGCCGACGGGGCCATCTCCTCCGGTCACGGAGGAAACATGGCCGGCGATCAAATCCGATCACCGGCGTCGGAGATTCACAGAAAATAAGCCCAAAAATAGGGGTCTTTCCCGACCCAAAAATCGGCGACGTTCATCGCCGGCCACCGCGCACAACGCACGGGGGAAAGTGGAAGGAAGAGGGGAAAAAGAGAAGAACTTACCTCGGCCTCTTGGGACCTCGTCGGAGAGAAAACACGGCGAGAAACCCAACTGTGCCCGCTGCTCTTCTTCGGAAAAATCGGAGAGAAAGAGAGAGGGAGGAGGCCATTCTTCGGTCTCAAGGGGGAGGGGTCTACTTATAGAGGACCCTAGGACTCCGAGGGGTCCTAGGAGTCCCGATTCCGCCCGAATTTCACCGGAGAAGGAGACTCCCATCGGGAGTCTTCTTCCCGATTTTAAATTCCTCTGTTTTTTTTTTTTCATTTTGGGCTTTTGATCTGCTGGGCTGAAACGAGTTTTGGGCTATAACATATATTGTTGCCCAGCTATGCAACCCAAGAGGAGGGGGGTGAATTGGATTTCTAAAAATTTAAAGTTAATTTACAATTATGAGGATTTTATAACAATAAGCAGGATAAATGTGGAGAGTGAAATTTTTGTAAAGTGTAGAAGCTGGATGCAAGAATGCAAGAAGATAAAGAAATTTAAAAGGAGAACAAGTAAGCAAAACATAAATAAAAAGATTTATAGTGGTTCGGTGCCAACCTTGCACCTACGTCCACTCCCCAAGCTCCAACTTGAGAATTTAAATCCACTAAATTGTATTCAATCCGAATATAACATCAGAACCTCCGACTCTAGCTATTCCAAGCTAGAACACTTGTTTCTCGAGTACAAACCAACCCAATACAATCCGATTCAAGGTTCGGATCAACCTTTTCACATTTTGGAACCTTTTCAAAATAAAATATCAACTCAAAATAGAGTATAGTAGTTAATCATACAGAAATACAGATGTAGCTCCTTTAATGAGTGAATAAAGCTTTAAATATATTTTACACAATAAGAATGAAGCTCTTCTGATTTTTCTCAAGGTGGTTGATGACTTGAATAAGCTCTTAAGAGGTTGGTGAACTTAAAATTAAAGCTTCTTGAACTTTTAAGAGGGCTCTTGCTTAGGGTTGAAATAAATGCTTGAAGAACCTTTTCAAAACCTTGTTGATTCTCTCTTTTAAGTGCCTTTTATAACTTCAAATAATGGTGGAGAGTAATCTATGCTGAAATAGAGTCATTGGAGCAAATTAAATGGATATTAAATGCAGCCAAAACGAGCTGAAAACTAGCTGTTACAGAATTTTTCCATCACAGGGGTCGACTCATAGGGTCGACTCATGCTCATGAGTCGACTCATGGGGTCGACTTCTGTGGCACAGAATAGAAAATGACTGTTCTGTAATTTTAACATACACAGCAGCAGAGATCGACTCATAGGGTTGACTCATGCTCAGGGATCGACTCGTGGGGTTGACTCACAGAGTATGCCAGCCAAAGAATTCAGCATGCCGTTCAGCCCCTTTTGCCATGAGTCGACTCATGGGGTCGACTTAAATATATAAACATAATTTTTTTTCAAAATATATATTCAAAAATATTAAAATTACCTTTAATAGATTATAACTCTTGTATTCTTGCTTTTGAGGCTTCCGAATCAGAACTTGATAAAATTATGATTTTGCCTCTGAAATACAATAAATTTTTTTTCAAGCCAAAATCATTAGTCACTCCCTCAAATGCTTTGTAATCATCAAAATCAATTCAAAGAGCAATAATCTCCCCCTTTTTGATGATGACAAAATATTTGAGCAAAAGTATATATAAAGCATTGAACATGAATTTCAAATTTATGAAGATGCATCACTTCAATATCATAGTTAAGTATTTGAACGAAATGCATCATAAGCAGTTTGAAGATCAATTTGAAATTTACTTATAAGTTCATTTGCTTTGAAAATTAGATAAAAAAGGAGCTGGCGATTTTGGTTCTTTGACACATTTACTTAATAATTTTGCTTATTACTAATTTTTTTATTGCTTATTGCTCAAATTTGATTTTGATTTTCTACTCTCCCTTTTTGACAGCATCAATTAAGATTCTCTACTCCTCCTTTTAAAGAATCTTGAAAGGATAAATTTTCTTTACTCTCTCTTTTTAATAGCATCAATTAAGATCTTAAGAGATTTTAAGGATAGAGAAAAGAAAAGAAAGATGACAAAAAGGACATATTTTCTTTACTCCTCCTTTTTGATATCATATTTTACTTCTTTAGCCCCCTTCTTTGATTGCTTATTTCTCTACTCCTCTTCAAGATAGCAAACATAAAGGATATATCAACTTGCTCATCTAGAAGATATTGCAATTCATAGTATTTCTCAGCACTAATATAAGTTATTTTTTATATCTCATAATTAAAATAATTCAATTTGATCACATTCATAGACATTCATTGAAAGTCAAAGCACATATATATATATATATATATATATATATATATATATATATATATATATATTTAAAAGTGACTGAATACAAAAGATGTCCCAATACACATGAGTCAACTCAAAATACAAAAGTCATGGATAGAAACTATCCAAGAGTTAATTAGCCAACAAATACAAGGCCCATAAGATAGATCCTAGACATAGGAGACAAACTAATCTAGATCTAATAGATGTCATGGCTAGAGGGATCAGAATCTGAAGAATCAGAGATAGGGTGAGGAGATGTAGGATCAAGTCCACGGGCACGACCTCGATCGCATCTGCCTCAGCCACGAGTAGAGGTACCAGTATGAGTAGAGGGGTGAGAGGATCCTAGAGCTTAAGAAGCTACGGACTGTGCTATAAGAGAAAGTCTGATGGTGTCCAAAAAATCCAAGGCTCTCGATACAGACTGCATCAGGACACTGAACTGAGTAGAAGCATTCTTACTGGAGCCCCTGATCTCTCTCCTCAAGATGTCAAAACCACTCTCTAAGACTTCTCGAAGTCTAGCCGCCTCTGCAGTTAGGTCTGAAACCTCTGTGATGTCCTCATGTGGCTGGAGATGGGCTAAAGCTAATACTTGCCCCTGTAAATCTAATACTCTGCCTGTCAATCTCAAAATATATCCCTCAAGCTACTTAATACGTACCGACTGAGTAGTTAGCATCTGAAAAATAGTAGAAATATGAGAGATCAGAGTCTGGTCTGAGTCATCCTGGGATGTCGATCTCTGTGCAAAGACTGAAGTGGCAAACTGCTGAGATAGAATGGAGGCAACAAGTTGGGACATCATCTCAATTTGATCATCTGCTAGTCTGAACTCTGAAGGATGTGCCCTGCTTTCTGATTATGAAACTGAAGCATGCCTCCTCACAGACTCTGAAGGACCAGTCTCATGATCAGATATAAACTGAATATCTAAGGATGCTCTGTGATCATGAAGAGGTGAAGATGGTCCTTCCTTCTCTGCTCTATCCTCCGCTCTCTCCTCAACATTCTTTGTCCAACCGCCATCAGTCTTAGAGAAATCCATGCGATGCAGTATGTGGTGGTTGATGATGTCAGAATGGGATAGTCTAGCAACTGTCTTCCCCTCAAAACTGATTCTGAACCTTCTAAAAATTAAGGTGAGTGCCATACCAAAAGGCAAGTGAGCCTTGGACTTGTTCAGGGTTTCCCTCATAGCCTCAAACATCAACGCTGGAAGGTTCAGGGGGGTTTGGGTGATCATATGGTACATAATGTAAATGTTCCTACCAGATAGAAGGTCGTGTCTACCACTCCTAGGGACAAACAATTTGGTTACCAAGTGATGTAATAGCCTCATCTCAACAGAAAGAAGTTTTGCTTCCAATTTATTTAGACTTTCAGTGTAGGTTCTTCCTAAGATAACATTAATTCCTTCTTCTTTAATAGGGAGCTCCATATTGGTATAGCCTTCACAAGGCAAATGCAGTATCTATCCCAAATGTACTGGATCAAGAATAATATCAATACCTTTTACTGTAGATTTCACAGTTCCATTGCTATAGCTCAAATTTAAGTAAAATTCTCTGACTAGATTGACATAAGTATTTTTCTTTAAAGAGTAATAAAATTCTCATCCTTGATACTTAATCTTCGATCCAATAGTGAACCCTTCTTTTTCAAAAAACTTGAAATCAATATTTTTTTCGAGTTCCACTTTTTGGTCAGAGAGAGGTACCTTGCTTGGGCTGATTGGGGACTGAGTGAAAGCTGAAGCAAGACCTGGAGCAGGGATTGAAGTAGGAGAGGGCTCGATTGCTAATCTCTTTTTGTGCACACTGTCTTCCAACCCACGAACGGATTTTCTTCTTTGCGGTAGCTTCATTTTGGGAGCCATTAAGTCAAGAGAGACTTGAAAGGAGCTTAGGAAACTAAATGTGAGGCAGAGAGGAAAGGATTTTGGAAGGAAAAAGGCAAGGATTTGAGGAGTTAAATCATCGATTTGGAGAAGCGGGGATGATTCTAGGGCAAGCTCGAACTGCCCCAAATGAGGAAGGGAGAGGAGAGGAAGTTGGTTCCTTAATGGGTGATTTGAGGAGTGAAAATCGGTGGGAGGAGATATTTGAGAGAAATCTTTGGTTTGAGGGAGAAGAGATGGAGAGCTTTTGGTTTGGTGGAAAGAAGAAGATGAAGGGCTGAGTCGGCTCAAGAAAAAATTCTCAATAAGAAGAGAGTGCCTGAAGGGTTTTGATAAAATTATAAGATTACCCTAGGGTCGACCCTGGGGGTCGACTCATGGCACAGAAAAATTTAAAAGAATGATGAAATAATTTTGAAAATAAATTAAAACTCTGAGAGAAGGATGTTTATCCAAATATTGATCATGTGAATGATAGTTTTGAGCTTTTGAGCTCTTAAGAAAAATGAGAATTGAGCTCAATAGATTTGATTCAATGAATTTTTGGCATTAAAAATTTGAAATCAGAGAGATACTTAAGCTGATGGATCAAAGATTCCTAGTTCTCTCCTAATTTCATAAAATCTATCTTCACTTAAGGCCTTGGTAAAGATATCAGTCAATTATTTTTCAGTACAAATATAATCAAAAATTATATCTTTATTTTGGATATATTCTCTTATGAAATGATGTCTAATTTCAATATATTTTGATCTAGAATGCTGAATTGGATTTTTAGTTAGATTTATAGCACTAGTGTTATCACATCTTATGAGAGTTTCATTGAATTTGATGCCAAAGTCTTCAATTTATTGCTTAATCCACAAGATTTGAGCATAACAGCTTCCGACTGCAATATATTCAGCCTCGGTCGTAGATAGTGCTACAGAGTTTTGCTTCTTGCTAAACCAAGAAATTAAGTTAACTCCAAGAAATTGACAAGTTTCACTAGTACTTTTTTTATTTAATCTATATCTAGTAAAATCGGCATCTGAATATCCTATCAAGTCAATTGGTGAGCCCTTAGAATACCATAGTCTTAAAGTTTGTGTACCATTTAAATATCTAAGGATTCTTTTAACTGCATTCAAGTGAGATTCTTTCGGATTTGATTGAAAGCGAGCACAAAGATAAACACTAAACATAATATCTGGTCTACTAGTAGTTAAATACAATAGAGAACCAATCATGCCTTTATAAAATTTTAAGTCTACATTTTTACTTCATTATTGTCAAGCTTACATGATGGGCTCATAGGTGTACCAATGGTTTTGGAGTTCTCCATTCTAAATCTTTTGAGTAGTTCTCTTGTGTACTTACTGTTGGAGCATGATTTCGGCTCCTCCCATGGACCTTGGGTGCAGCGGAACCAGCAACGAACAGATTTGGAAACTCCTCGACTCGATCTAAGGCCCTTGATGAAATCAGCCTGGTTGCTGTCTTCTTTGTCAGCCTTTCGTTCCAGATGAAGAACGCCTCAACAAACACCTCTAAAAAATCCAAGATCTGGTACCCAACCAGATCAGGCCTGGACCAAGGTCTTCCAATTCATAGATCTTGAATTAGGGCATTCTAGATAGGAAAGAAGGTAGATGGAGATAGACCTTACAGATCTGTCCTGCTGCAGCCTTTCTTGTAGATCTGTTGATGGAGATCTTACCCGCACCTCAAACGACCTCAGATCAACTCCAGATCTGAGAGAAACTTGTATCAACCTCTTCTCAAGAGATTTCAGATCCTGGACTTGATGCTTGGATGGCTGCAAGAGAGGGAGAAGAGAGAGAGTCGACGGCTGCAAGAGGGAAGGGGCTAGCGCCTCCTTGCTTTTCTTTCCTTTTATGGACCTGGCGGCAAGAAATCCTAGGGTTTCTTGCTCCTGGGGCATGGAGAATGGCTGGAGAGAGAGGGAGAAGAGAGAGAAAGACTTGGGAGAAAGAGTTCTGTATTTCTTTGACTTTTTTCAAACCTATACAAGTACATGTATATATAAACATAGGATCAAGTGATCCAAACCCAAAACTCCCTTGACCAACTCTATGGGAGATTAGGTTAACCCAAGCCCATGTACACCCATGACTCAACCTAATCTCACCTATCATGGGCCCAGACCTGGCCCATAAAGAGTTGGTCCCTTGAGGCCCACATAACCTAGACCTCAAGAACCCGAAAGGCCCACAGCCTTTCAACCTAGGGCCCAACTAGTCCTAAAGCCTCCATGAAGCCCACATGAATGATGGACCTTGGCCTTAGCCTTGGTCCCCTGGGCCTTGGGCACACCACCTAGATCACAACAATCTCCACCTTGGTGTCCCAAGGCCTCAACCAGCTCCACTCTGTCCATCAGCCGCATCAGCTCAACATATCTCTAAAAGCTGTCCCATGGAAGTACCTTCGTAAGTGCATCAGCTGGGTTCTCTTTGGTGTGTACCTTTACCAGCTCCACCTCACCATCCTCCACAAGCTCTTTAATTTGATGATACTGAATGTCGATGTGCTTTGTCCTTGCATGATAGACTGAGTTCTGTGCTAATAGAAGTGCACTCTGGCTGTCACAGTGCACTCTAATGGCCTCCTGAGTAAGACCCATCTCCGTCAACAAATCCTTCAGCCAAATTACCTCCTTAGCTACTTCTGTCAGTCCGATGTACTCCACCTCTGTAGTGGATAGGGTCATGATAGGCTGCAGACTCGATCTTTAAGAAATAGGACCTCCATACAGGCTAAAGATGAAGCCTGTCGTAGACCTCCGGATATCCACATCTCCACCGAAGTCTGCATCTACATAACCGCCAATCAGCTCCTGAGCCTCCCTGGACATGTCAGAGTATCCCACTGCACCTCCTCGCTGTCCATAGCAGATGCCAACACCAACTGAACCCGTCAGGTATCTGAATATCCACTTCAGAGCTCTCTAGTGCTCCCTGCCAGGCTGCACCATGAACCTGCTAACCTGACTCACTGCATGAGCGATGTCTGGCCTACAACAGACCATCGCATACATCAAGCTTTCAACTCCTAAAGCATAAGGAACCTTCTCCATCTCCTGAGCCTCCACCTCAGTTTGTGGCACCATGGTCTTTGAGAGTCTGAAGTGACCAGCAAGTGGCAGCTCCGTCGGCTTTGCTCCCTTCATCTCGAACCTCTCTAAGACCTTCTGTATATAGCCCCCCTGAGATAGATGCAGCATCCTCTGGGTTCGGTCTCTGAAAATCTCCATGCCTAGGATCTTCCTTGCAGGGTCCAAATCCTTCATCTCAAACTTCCGAGATAAGGATGCCTTCAGATCCTGCACAACTTTCCTACTCTTGTATGCTATAAGCATGTTATCTACATATAAGAGTAGGAACACCCTAGAACCATCCTCAAGAGACTGAACATAAACACAGGGATCAAACTCGCACCTGAAAAGTCCAATACTGCGCATATAGGAGTCGAACCGCTTGTACCATTGCCTCGACGACTGCTTCAGCCCGTATAGTGACTTCTGCAACAAACAAATCTTTCTCTCTGATCCTGGATCCCTAAAATCGGGTGGCTACTCCATGTAAATCCTCTCCTCCAAATGCCCATGGAGGAATGCCGTCTTGACATCAATCTGCTCCAGCTCTAAATCCTGAGCTGCTACAATGCTTAGCAACACTCTGATGGAAGTATGTCTGACGACGGGAGAGAAGACCTCGCTGAAGTCAATGCCTTTCTTCTGAGAGTATCCCTTGGCCACTAACCTCACCTTGAATCTAATACCTCCCTGCTCTGAAGGCCCTTCCTTGCGACTGTAGACCCATTTGCAGCCAATGGGCCTCTTCCCCTGTGGCAACTGCACCAATCGCCACGTCTGGTTCTTGTGGAGAGACTGCATCTCCTCGGACATCGCCTGGACCCACCGCTCTCTGTCCTGACTCTCAATAGCCTCCTGATATGTATATGGGTCTCCACTCGCTGTCACCAGGGCATATGACAGCATCTCCACGAAGCCATATCGGTTCAGTTGCCTGATGGTCCTCTTGGGCTTGTGTAGGGCAACACCGATATCAGTCATCGGTCCAGCTCGCTCCTGCTGGACCTCTCCACCTTGATCATCCATCCGAGTCTTCTCCACCTGTGGAGACACCTTAGGTAGGTGCTCCACCTGAATGTCATGTCCTCCAGTAGTACCTGCAAGAGGCAAAATCAAAGAAGTTAGCTGTCCAGCAGCACCCTACTGGACCTCCTCCTGCTCCTGCTACTCCTCCATGCCTGCTCGCCTCTGTAGGACTGACTCCTCATCAAAAGTCACATCCCGACTAATGATGACCTTCTTTTTCAAGGGATCCCACAGCCTGTATCCCTTGACTCCTCGCGGATAGCCTAGAAACATCGCCTTGCGTGATTTGGCGTCTAGCTTGCTCTGCTCACCAGCTCCAATGTGCACATAGGCCATGCACCCAAATACCCATAGATGGCCCAGCCCAACTGTCCTCCCAGACCACACCTCCTCTGGAAGCCTGCCATCCAACCTAGTATAAGGTGACCGATTGATCAAGTAACCCGCTGCATCTACTGTGTCAACCCAAAAATCCTTTGGAAGCTCTGCCTGCAGCCTCATGCATCGTGCCTTTTCCAGAAGTGTTCTATTCATCCTCTCGGCCAACCCATTCTGCTGTGGAGTCCCCTTAACTGAGAAGTGTCTCCTGATCCCACACTCCTCATAGTAGTCCTGGAACTCTCTGCTGGTGTACTCCCCGCCATTGTCTGACCTCAGACACTTCACGCTCCTCCCCTGCTCCTTCTCCACCTCAGCTCTCTAGATCTTGAACTTGGTGAAGACCTCTGACTTCTCTCTCATGAAGTAAATCCAGAGTTTTCTTGAGAAATCATCAATCAGGGTCATGAAGTATCTGGCCCCATTCCTAGCTGAAACTAGGGCTGGTCCCCACACATCCGTGTGTACTAACTCCAGAGGGGCTGCACTGCGGGTTGTACTGATGTTGAACTGAACTCTCCTCTGCTTTTTCATCTGGCAAGGCTCACAGATCTCCCCTATAGCACCATCCTCCAGATCAGAGATGAGTCCTCTCCTGCTCAACTCCCTCAGCCCCTTGTCACCCATGTAGCCTAGGTGGTAGTGCCACATTCTGTAATCCCCCTACTGGTCCTGTGCTGCAGCTGCTGCATCAGACTCTTCGGTCACCACAGATCCCTCCATGCGATAGAGGTTATTGTCCAACCTCCTGCCTCTCATCACCACCATAGCTCCATTGGAGATGTTCAGTACTCCGCTTCTAGTCCTAGTGCTGAAGCTGTATCCACTGCGCTCCAAGTAGTCTAGTGACATCAGATTCTTTTCCAGCTCCGGAATGTGCTTTACATTTGTCAATATCCTCACAATCCCATCAAACATCCTCACCCTGACTGTCCCTATCCCAGCCACCTTGCAAGGATGATTGTCACCTAGAGTCACTGATCCCTCATCTGTCTTGGTGTATGTTGCAAACTAAGACCTATGTGGTGTGTAGTGATGTGAGCACGCAGAGTCTAGTATCCACTCCTCTGTGTAATGCCTATGACCATCTGATACCACAAGTAGATCATCCTCCACCTGCTGCCCAGCAACTGCACTCACTGATTCTGAGCCACTTCTTTCTCCCTTCTTGCTCTTCCATAGTGGACATTCTCGCTTGAAGTGCCCGAACTCGTTGCACTTGAAGTATTTCACCTCTTTCTTTCCCTTCCTGGACTTGGACTGCCCCCTGGACTTGCTTCTGCCTCTGCCTCTACCTGTCCTCTCCCCTACTGCCAAACCCTTCTGGGGAACCCGATCTCTGGTCAACTTTTTCTTTTGCTCATTAGACCTCAGCACCGAGACCATGTCCTCATATTCCAGAGTCTCCTTGCCATAGAGTAGTGTAGTCACCAAAAAGTCATATGATCCTGGCAGCGAACACAAAAGCAACAGGGACTTATCCTCCTCATCCAGCTTCATCCCGATATTCATCAACTCCGTGCACAACTGGTCGAACCTCTGAATGTGGCCAATCACATCAGATCCCTCCTGCATCCGAAGACTGTACAACCTCTTCTTCAGCATCAGCTTGTTGCACATATTCTTCCCCATATACATGGTGTGCAACTTCGACCAAAGGCCCTTCGGGGTCTTTTCTTCTAGCACCAAATACAACTACGCATCCGCCAAACATCCTCTGATCACCAAGCATGCTTTCTTCTCCAATGATGCCCACTGTCTATTTGTCATTCCCTTAGGCTTCTCATCCAAAGCCTGATCCAGATCTGCTTGCACCAGAAGATCCTCCACCCAGATTTTTCATATGAAAAAATTTTTCTTGCCATCAAACTTCTCAAATTCGACCTTCATATTACTTCCCATGACTGGATCCAAGCCAAACAAGCAATATAAAATCAAGAAGTGTAGAATATACCTTGATGGTACCTTGCTGAAAATTTTCAGCACTTGGGATCTTCAACTTCTCGCACTTGGAACCACTTCCTCACCATCGTGGCTCTGATACCAACTATTGGAGCATGATCCTGGCTCCTCCCATGGACCTTGGGTGCAGCAGAACCAGCAATGAACAGATCTGGAGACTTCTGGACTCGATCTAAGGCCCTTGACGAAATCAGCCTGGTTGCTGTCTTCTTCGTTAGCCTTTCGTTCCAGATGAAGAACGCCTCAACAAACACCTCTAAAAAATTCAAGATCTGGTACCCAACCAGATCAAGCCTGGATAGAGGTCTTCCAATTCATATATCTCGAATCAGGGTATTTTAGATAGGAAAGAATGTAGATGGAGACAGACCTTGCAGATCTGTCCTGCTGCAGCCTTTCTTGTAGATCTGTTGATGGAGATCTTACCTGCACCTCAAACGATCTCAGATCAACTCCAAATATGAGAGGGACTTGTATCCACCTCTTCTCAAGAGATTTCAGGTCCTGAACCTGATGCTTGGATGGCTACAAGAGAGGGAGAAGAGAGAGAGTCGACGGCTGCAAGGGGGAAGGGGCTAGCGCCTCCTTGCTTTTCTTTCCTTTTATGGACCTGGCGGCAAGAAACCCTAGGGTTTCTTGCTCCTGGGGCATGGAGAATGGCTGGAGAGAGAGGAAGAAGAGAGAGAGAGACTTGAGAGAAAGAGTTCTATATTTTCTTGACTTTTTTCAAACCTATACAAGTACATGTATATATAAACACAGGGTCAAGTGACCCAAATACAAAACTCCCTTGACCAACTCTATGGGAGATTAGGTTAACTCAAACCCATGTACACCCATGACTCGACCTAATCTCACCTATCCTGGGCCCAGACCTGGCCCATAAAGAGTTGGTCCCTTGAGGCCCATATAACCTAGACCTCAAGAACCCGAAAGGCCCACAGCCTTTCAACCTAGGGCCCAACTAGCCCTAGAGCCTCCATGAAGCCCTCATGAATGATGGACCTTGGCATTAGCCTTGGTCCCCTGGGCCTTGGGCACACCACCTGGATCACAATACTTGCTATGGGTGATGGAGATTCTTTCCTTTGTTTGTTTGATTTGGAGTCCGAGGAAGAATGTAAGTTCTCCCATCATGCTCATCTCGAACTCCCTCTGCATAAGCTTAGCAAAATCTTGACAAAGAGTTTCATTAGTAGACCCAAAAATAATATCATCAATATATATTTGTATAACTAATATATCATTTTGAATTTTTTAATGAAAAAGATTGTGTCTACATTTTCTCTTGAAAAATCATTATTAAGCAGAAATTTGCTTAGCCTTTCATACCAAGCCCCAGGTGCTTATTTCAAACCATATAATACTTTATTTAATTTAAAAATATGATTAGAAAAAGTATGATTTTCAAAATCTGAAGGTTATTCTATATAAACTTCTTCAGCAATATATCCATTTAGAAAAGCACTTTTGACATCCATTTGAAATAACTTAAAATTCATAAAGCAAGTGTTGGTGCAAAAATCTGCTTGCGCCGGAGAAGCTGGAGTCGGAGAAGCCGCGGTCGCCGTCGGGACCTGCAAGGAAAGTCTAAACCGGAGGTGGGGTTGCTCCGACAAGACCCTCCGATGCTCAAGTCAGTTCTCTGCCTCAACAAGAATGGAGTGCTCGAACGGAGAATTTAGTAGAGTTTTGAGATAAGAAATGAGCTTAGAGAATAACGTATCTGGGTCCCCCTTTTATAGGCGGAGGAGACAACAGATTGATGGCGATATTTGTAACCGTCTGGTAGTGGGCCGCCCATGGTCAGGAGAATTTATTGCGAAGAGTAGTGGGGTAGACTCGTGGCCATTGTCATAGCTCGCCACGTAGGGCCTGTTGCAGGTAGTGGAGCGGCGTCCGTTGCTGCTAGTTGTCAGTGAGTAGTGGAATCGTGCAGCACCTGCCGCAGGGAGCGGAGCAGAATCATGGCCGTTGACACAGCCTGTCAGAGAGTATTGGGTCCGCCGCAGGGGGTGATGGGGCTGCGCGGAATCCGCTACAGGAAGTGGAACAGAAACATGGTTGTTATTGTGATCTGCCAGGGGGCGCGGATCTGTCAATCGAGGCTCGGCAGCGGTCGGAGTTTGGCCTCTGTAGAAGTTCGGGAGGGGCCCTCCTTTCGGTTGGGGTCGTGGGTGGAGTCCGGCTCCCGTAGGAGTCCGGACGGAGCTTACCCGTAGTGGATACTGGAAGCGGAGCCCGGCTCCCGTAGGAGTCCGGGCGAAGTCCTCTGCAATCAAAGTTAAAGATGAAGTCTGGCTCCCGTAGGAGTCCGGACGGAGCTTACCGGCAGCTGATACTGAGAGCGGAGCCCGGCTCCCGTAGGAATCCGGGCGGAGCCATGCTGCAGTTGATGTCGGAGGCGAAGCCCGGTTCCCGTAGGAGTCCGGGCGGAGCTGTGCTGCTCGAAGTCGAAGGTGGAGCCCGGCTCCCGTAGGAGTCCGGGCGGAGCTGTGCTGCTCGAAGTCGAAGGCGGAGCCCGACTCCCGTAGGAGTCCGGGCGGAACTGTGCTGCTCGAAGTCGAAGGCGGAGCCCGGCTCCCGTAGGAGTCCGGGCGGAGCTGTGCTGCTCGAAGTCGAAGGCGGAGCCCGGCTCCCGTAGGAGTCTGGGCGGAGCCGCGCTGCTCGAAGTCGAAGGCGGAGCCCAGCTCCCGTAGGAGTTCGGGCGGAGCTGTGCTGCTCGAAGTCGAAGGCGGAGCCCGGCTCCCGTAGTAGTCCAAGCGGAGCTATGCTGCTCGAAGTCGAAGGCAGAGCCCGGCTCCCGTAGGAGTCCGAGCGGAGCCGTGCTGTTATCGATGTCGGTGGTGTAGCCCGACTCCCGTAGGAGTCCGGGCGGAGCTGTTCTGCAGCCGATGTTGGAGGTGGAGCCCGGCTCCCGTAGGAGTCCGGGCGGAGCCGTTCTGTTCCGTCGTCGACTCCGCTGGGGTTTCGGCTGTGGGTATTTTATACCCAACACTAGTCTCCCTACTTCCGAGTTTGAATTTCAAACGAAGAAAGTACAGAGAGCGAGATGGGTACAGCCGGAACCATCCCTTCGAATCCTGCGCACTGCCGCCTCCAGATATTTTGGCATTTAACGCATGTACGTCAGAGCCCGCTTCTCGGTGAAGGTGACCTGAAGAGTCTTTTCGAAACCCCTGTTGAAACGTGATCCCAAGCACCGTGCCACGAGAATTTGCGAGCGGTCAACCCTCGATAGCAATGAAGCGGATAAGCGCGACACGTGGCACACACCAGCTGGCCCCGGAATACTCGCCGCCATAACTGCGCTAGGATCCATCGGCTATTTAAACCCCTCAGTCCTTTCATGGCTTCATCCTGGCGCTTTTCTTTCCCCTGAGGGTCTTGCTTTCCTCGCACCAGTCCTTGCCTCCTTCAGCCCCCCAATTCTTCTCTGAGGGTCCCTACACCATGTCCTCTACCCCGGAAGCCATCCTTGAGGGGATTTTTAGGGCTTGGAGGAAGGTGAGGAGGAAAATGGCGGCCGGTGAGAATCTCCATCGTGTTAAAGGGGGCTCGAGGAAGAATTTCTTCAACAACAGGGGTTTAATAACGGGGGCTGTCGGTGAAGTTATTCTGCCCGTGAATTTCGGAGTAGCAAGGCGGGGTGATACCGGTCAAGAGGGCAGAGCTGCCATCATAAGCCATGACGGGATCTTTGACGCCGTCGGGGCCGAGGGACCGGGGCGGTCGGCATCGACGGCGAGGCAGTGGAACTTATTGTGGGGACGGTGGAAGTAGCGCATGCCGACCTTGCCGGAGCATTTTGGGTGGCGGCTGTCGTGGGGCATTCGGAGATGAGGCACATCTCTGGTGTCGCTACCACTTCCGAGGTGACTCCGGTTCTTCTTGAAACAGGTCTTCACCACTGCCGCCGTTGCCCTTACCGCCTTCGGAGATCTATCCCACCCCTTTCCCGCTAGGGTTGGGACTTCGGAAACAGAATGAGGCGAGATGGGGCGAGAGCTGTTACACGCACTGGAGAACGCGACTGAGAAGGATAGAGACGGAGAGAGGAGTTCGTAGCTCGGAGCGGCCTCCGGTTCGTCCTGCCCGAACCGTGCTTGCGAGACTTGCGATGACGTGTATCTTCTTTTCTTTTTTCCCTGACCCACCGGGTCCTGTAACGTATGCTCTTGTTAAATGAAAAGGAGATTTTGTTACCTCGTCTGCATCTCGCATTAAATAGTTGTCTGTCGAATTTCTTCATTTTCCTTTCCTTCTCTTTGTCCGTATCACGTCGTCCCAAGGTCGTCGGCGACCTCTTCAGTGCATGTGGGGTTGTCGTTTGTCGAGCTACTTTTCGGTTCTCACGCCGTTCGAAGATACCCGATTGTCATTCCGTCGACGGCTGCAGATTCGCTTGGGGCCCTTCGGGCTCGAAGTCCCTCCTAGGGCTTGAATTTGGGGGTTCAGGCTCCCATTGCCTTTGGGCACTGTTTGCTTTCCTTTTTGCTTGGGTTTTTTCTCTGTTGAAGTCAGAGCTAAGTTCGGCTCCCTTGGGAGTCCGAGCGGACAAGTCCTCCTGAAGTTGGAGTAGCTTGGCTCTCGTAGGGGCCAGGGCAAAGTTTTCCTGCAACCAAAGTCATAGGCAAAGTCCGACTTCCGTAGAAGTCCGGCGGGGTTGTCCTGTAGCTGATGTCGGTGATGGAGTCCGGCTCCCGTAGGAGTCCGGGTGGAATCTTTTTTTTTTTTTTTTTTTTTTGTCATTGGAACCCGGCTCCCGTAGGAGTCCGGGTGAAGTCTTCTTTGTCGCTGGAACCCGGCTCCCGTAGGAGTCCGGGTGAAGTCTTCTTTGTCGTTGGAACCCGGCTCCCATAGGAGTCCGGGTGAAGTCCTCTTTGTCGCTGGAACCCGGCTCCCGTAGGAGTCCGGGTGAAGTCTTCTTTGTCGTTGGAACCCGGCTCCCGTAGGAGTCCGGGTGAAGTCCTTCTTTGTCGCTGGAAACCCGGCTCCCGTAGGAGTCCGGGTGAAGTCTTCTTTGTCGTTGGAACCCGGCTCCCATAGGAGTCCGGGTGAAGTCTTCTTTGTCGCTGGAACCCGGCTCCCTGGGAGTCCGGACCTTTCCTTTTGCTCAGG